>NC_052065.1:133631782-133945020 GCF_903992535.2 Arvicola amphibius | reverse complement strand
ATATCAAAAGACAGACTTGTGGGGGAAGGGGCCAATGAACCCTTTATTTGTTCCTTTTCCCAATGTAACCACATTGAGTAAACCTTTTTTCTCTGCTTTCTACTGTTTTTAGTTTATTTAATTAGCCTATTTAGCGCATTATCTAGCTTGTTAGGGTTGCCTGTGCCCAGGCTCTGACTATATCAATCCTGGGAACAGTAGTATTCATTGCAATACTCTGTGCAGTATGTGGAAATGGTAGGTGCACTGAGCTTTGTCTTTCATTATAAAATTCTAGTGGCGGGGGAGGAAGACTTAATATTCTCTTTTAAAAATTATTTTTATTTTGTGTGTATAGGTGTTTGACCTGCATGTGTGTGTACTACATGCAAGTAGTACTTGTGGAAGCCAGAAGAGGGAGTAGGATTCAATGGGACTGGAGTTGTGAGCCACCTTGTGAGTACTAGGAATCAAATTCAGGTCCTTTGGAAGAGTAGCCAGCATTCTTAACTACTGAGTCATCTCCAGTTCCATAGTTAATATTCTTAAATACAGTGCTTAGACTCTAGATTCAATCTCCAGGATCAGAAGAAAAAATAAACTGGTCTCGTTGGGAACCTCTGTATTGTCATACTTTGAGAGAACTTCTCCAGGACATCCTCGTCTTGTTCTTCAATGACAATGCCTTACATATTCCCTCACATATAACCTTATTCCTTCATATATACAGCAGGTACTTGAAAGAAACAACAGCTCCCATTTGCCCTGGTTGCATAAGGAATTCATAGCACATTTGGAAAAGCTTGCAGAACATACGGATCAGACTTGAGCTAGTCTGTTCAGACTCAGGTCTACTATAATACATTAATGAAGATTTGGAAGGCTTAAACCACAGAGAAGAAAGCTCCAGGAACATAAATTCAGGTCTGTAAGTACCACAATGGTAGACTTTTGGTTGAATCTCTGGTACCAGCACTACTACCTAACAGCAACAACTAGAAAACCCATGTCTGGTGGCTAGAAATGACAAATTAAAGTTTGAACAGGGCTGGGTCAGGTAGGCTATGAGGAAAGGATTATTTTCCTGGGCCTCTGTCCCTTGCATATGGCTGCCTCATTCCTAAGTCTTTATGTCAGCAATCTTTGTCCATATTCAAATATCCCTTTTCTAAGAAGACAAAAGTCATATTGGTTTTGACTATAGCCCCCAATAACTACATTTTATCTTTATTACCTCTGTAAAGACTTGTCTCCAAATAAAGTCACATTCTGAAGTAGTGGAAGTTAGGATTTCAACATATGTTGTATTTGTTTAGAATTATTGATTCTCAGTATTTCACACATTCACAGCCCATAAATGAAAGGATATTTTTGGTTCTAAAATGCAAACTAGTGGCATTGCAAAAACTCCTGAAAAGGATCAACAGGGAGTACACCTTGCAGTCGCCACAGCATAACATGGAGATTCGGACATCTGCCTTTTCATAAGCTGGCCAGACTTTTTTTTAGATTGTGCTTCATTTATGTTTATTTCATGTTCCTATATATGTATTTATATATACGAGATTATAATGAAAATCATGTTTCTTTTTTCTATTTTTATTTTATTTTAAAAAAAAGTCTTTTTTCATTTTACATACCAATCCCAGTTCCCACTACTTCCCCTCCTTCCCTTCCCTCCACATTCCTCCCCAACCCAACCCCCATCCACTCCTCAGAGAGAATCAGGCACATTGCTTTGAGGAAGGACCAAGACCCTCCCTACTCTATCTAGGCCTAGCAAGGCATCCATTCAAAGAGAATGGGTTCCAAAAGTCAGTACAAGCAGTAGGAATAAATCCTGGTCCCACTGCCTGCCCCAGCCACACAACTGTCATGCACATTCTGAGGGCCTAATTTGGTCCTGTGTTGTTCCTTCCCTATCCAGTCTGTGTTAGTGAGCTCCCATTAGCTCAAGTAAGCTGTTTCAGTGGGAGTCCCCATCATGGTCTTGACCTTTCTGTTCATATTCTCACTTCTTCCCCTCTTCAACTAGACTTTGAGAGCTCAGCCCAGTGCTCCACTGTCTCTGCATCTGTTTCCATCAGTTGCTGGATGAAGGTTTTATGATGACATTTAAGATAGTCATTAATCTGACTAAAGGGCAAGGCCAGTTCAGGCACCCTCTTGACTATTGCTTAGAGTCTTAGTTGGGGTCATCCTTGTGGATTCCTGGAAATTTCTCTAGTGCCAGGTTTCTTGCTAGCTCCGTAATGGATCCCTCAATCAAGATACCTCTTTCCTTGCTCTCTGTCTCTGTCCTTCCACCATCTTGATTATCCTGTTCCTTCAAGTTCTCCTCTGCCCTCCCTTCTCCTCCCACCCTCATGTTCCCAATTTTCTCAGGAGATCTTGTCTATTTCCCCTTCCCAAGGGGATCTACATATGTTTCTCTTAGGGTTCTCTTTGTTACTTAGCTTCCTCTGGGGTCATGGACTATAGGCTCATTATCCTCTGCTTGACAGCTAGCATCCACTTATGAGTGAGTACATGCTCATCTCTCTGGGTCTGGGTTATCTCAGTGTGGTTTTTTTCTAGTTTCATCCATTTGCATGCAAATTTCAAGATGTCATTGTTTTTTTTTTACTGCTGAGTACTCCATTGTGTAAATTTATCACATTTTCTTCATCCGTTCTTCAGTTGAGGGGCATAAGTTGTTTCAAGGTTCTGGCTGTTGCAAATAATGCTGCTATGGACATAGTTGGGCAAATGTCCTTGTAGCATAATTGAACATCCTTTGGGTATATGCCCAAGAGTGGTATTGCTGGGTCTTGAGGTAGGTTGATTCCTAATTGTCTGAGAAATCACCACACTGATTTCCAGAGTGGTTGTACAAGTTTGCATTCCTACCAGCAATGGATGAGTGTTCCCCTTACTCTACATCTTCTCCAGAATAAGCTATCATTGGTTTTTTGATCTTAGCCATTCTGACAGGTGCAAAAAGGAATCTCAGAGTTGTTTTGATTTTCCCTGATGGCTAAGGATGTTGAACATTTCCTTAAGTGTCTTTCAGCCATTTGAGATTCTTCTGTTGAAAATTCTCTGTTTAGTTCAGTACTCTATTTTTAATTGGATTATTTGGTATTTTCTATCTAATTTTTTGAGTTCTTTATATTTTAGAGATTAGACCTCTGCCTGATGTGGGGCCAGATTTACTTCAATTTGCCTCATCTGATTGAAGCAGGTTGACTATACACCCAAGAGTAAAGCAGCTATTATTTTACTGTGCTTCAAACCTATCAATATGAAGCATTTTTAAAAGTCTTTTGTTGTTTATGATTGCATCTCATTCTACAAGCTACATGGACATGATGATGCAAGTATATTCTGTAATAAAGATCAGAATTTACATTAACCAGGAATACAAAAAAGCAAAAAAGAAATTTATCCTGTAAGATAATAATATCACATTTAATGATCTTGAACTATACTACTTCATGTAGGGAATGGAGGAAAACAGTGAGGTCAGGACATATTAAGTGGGTAGTTTTACTGTGGAAGAGAAACTATTCTGATTGAATTTTGTCCTATGAAGCTTGTGCACATAATATAAACTAGTTTTATATTATTCTAAGCAAAAACGTACAGCTAGATATGGTGTCTCAAACCTATAACCTCAGCACCAGATTGGCTGAGTCAGGTAGATTATCTACTCAGGGCTAGGCTAGGCTACCTAATGAGTTCCATGCTAGCCTGGACTACAAAATGAGACCTTGTCTCAAACAAACAAACAAAATCACATGGCTCAAGCCAGTAATGGTGGTGTACACTTTTAATTCCAGAACTAGGGAGGCAAAGGCATATAGATTTCTAGGTTCATGTCCAGTCAGGTCTACATAGCAAATTCCAAGCCAGCAAGGGACTACATAGCAAAACCCTGTCTAAAAACTAAACAAAGGTGGGTTGGAAATGTCATTCAGTTGGAAGAGTGCTTGTCTAGTATACATTAATAGCATCCCATAAACCAAGTTTGGTGATACACATTTGTAATTCCAGCATTTAGAAATTGGAGACATTTTTTAAAAAGAAGTTAGAGACAGAAAGCACAGGAGTTCAAAGTCACTCTTAGCTACATAGAGTTTTAGGCCTGATGGAGGAGGGTCATCTGTATATCTGTTGTTTCATTGGTTAATTAATAAAGAAAACTGCTTGGCCTGATAGGTCAGAACATAGGTAGATGGAGTAGACAGAAGAGAATTGTGGGAGAAAGAAAGCAGAGTCAGGCAGACGCTTCAGGCAGTTGCCATATGCAGTCGCCATGCCTCTCCTCTCTGAGTATGATGCAGGTTAAGATCTCTCCTGGTAAACCACCACCTCGTAGTGCTACGCAGATTACTAAATATGGGTTAAAGCAAGATGTGAGAATTAGCTAATAAGAGGCTGAAACTAATGGGCCAGGCAGTGTTTAAAAGAAGGGAAAATGCCAGATCCTATAGCCATACTGACGAATATCTTGCATATCACCATAGAATCTTCATCTGGCGATGGATGGAGATAGAGACAGAGCCACACACTGGAGCATCAGACTGAGCTCCCAAGGTCCAAATGAGGAGCAGAAGGAAAGAGAACATGAGCAAGGAAGTCAGGACCGCGAGGGGTGCACCCACCCACCAAGATGGTGGGGCTGATCTAATAGGAGCTCACCAAGGCCAGCTGGACTGGGACTGAAAAAGCACGAGATAAAACCAGACTCCCTGAACATGGCGGACAATGAGGGCTGCTGAGAAGCCAAGGACAATGGCACTGGATTTTGATCCTACTATACATACTGGCTTGGGGGGGGGGCTAGCCTGATTGGATGCTCACCATCCTAGACCTGGATGGAGTGGGGAGGAAATTGGACTTCCCACAGGGCAGGGAACCCTTACTGCTCTTCGGGCATGAGAGGGAGGGGGAGTGGAGGGGAAAGGGGGAGGTAAATGGGAGGTAGGGAGGAGGCGGAAATTTTTAATAATAAAAAAAAGAATACAGTTTCCATGTAATTATTTCGGGTGTAAAACTAGTTGGGTGGCAGGACACAGCCCTGCCGCTCCATCTACAGAGGCCAGACTGTCATACATAAGACGCTGTCTTCAAGAAAACATGCAAAAGGTGCACTGGGTTCCAAGGACTTAGTGTAGGAGGAAAGGAAGTAGAAAACAGCTCACAAATTGCAGTGAGGAGCTGTGGGCCGGCTTCCCGCCGCCCGGCTTCCGCCACAGGCTAGCTTTACCTGAAATAATTACACAGAAATTGTATTCTTTTAAACACTGCCCGGCCCATTAGTTTCAGCCTCTTACTCACATCTTGACTAACCCATATCTAATAATCTGTGTAACACTACGAGTGGTGTCTTACTGGGAAAGATTCAGCATGTCTGACCTGGCAGCTGGCTTCATCGCATCTGTCTCCCTGAGGAGAGGCTAGGCGGTCTGGCTGAGCCATCTACCTCACTTCCTTCTTCCTGTTCTGTCTACTCCACCCACCTAAGGGCCGGCCAATCAAATGGGCCAGGCAGTTTCTTTATTAGCCAATGAGAGTCCTCCATCAACAAATTATTTAGAAACTTCAAAAAGAATGAAAGGGAGATACGAGATGGTATTGTAAATATGTATGATTAAAATACATAATATATTTTTATGTAATTCTCAAAGAATGAAGAAAATATTTTAAATTTATAATGTTAATATGTGAGTTCTACTTCCTTTCCAGATGCATAACACTTTACAGTCTTTTCAATCTGGTGATTATTTGAACTCCTCGACACCCTGTTGGTGTGCTCTGGTCTGTTATCAACGATCCAGCTCTTTGTGGTGAGATGTTTGTAAGCAGAAACTACACTGTAGATCCCAGAGATTACTCAGTCAGGTGTAGTCCACAGACCATTACCACTACACACACAGCTTTTTTCTACACAATAAGCCAAGTTTAAAAGTTGAGAAAAGACATCAGTACACCTCTACAGAACTTTGACAGAGTGCTTTTATACCTTAATTTGCCAAGCAAACAAAACACGCTTATACTTTGCTTGTCTTTTGATGTTTATTCTACAGATTTCTGGTTTTTGTATTTTAGAAAATATCAATTTCAGATGTATGTGAATGTGTATGGGTGTGTTGGAGGGAATATATGAAAATGAGGTTGGGATATATTAATATTAAGTGGGTAGTTTTATTTTGGAATATTGACTAATCTGTTTGGAATTGTATGTGTGTGTGCATGTGTACGTGTGTGCATGCATATGTGTGTGTGTTTGCATGGTAAACATACAGAAATCTTAGAACAACTCATAAGAGTTGTCTCCTGCCACCTAATGAAATTTGTATATCCAGCTAAGCTCATCCAGCCCACTTGCAAGTGCCTGCATAAGTGCCTCTACCATCTGATCCATGGCATTGGTCTCCTGGATTCTGAATTTTAAAATATTTATTAGGCATGTCTGCCTCTCTATTCCAAATCCAAACTGCTTAAGATTACCCCAGGTTCTTTCATGTCCTGTGAAGAAAATCTAAGTTTCTTTATCATTCCATTCACTATTCGATCTCTCTAATAGTACAGAGGATGGCTGCAGCAATACTTCACCAATCAAGGTAAATAAAGTAAAATAAAAATTTTGTTGGTGTTCAAAGATGTTGACTACCTATATTCGCGATAGATCTTAAAATCTAGCGAGACAAAAATTATGAGAATGGACCTAATAGGTATGACAGAAAGGGAAAACACAGACAAAGATGACAAGCAATAGAATTAATACAAATAAAGAATAGCATCAACAACATGAAACACTTAGAAATACATTTGTCAAAATTAATACCAGGTTTCTATACAGAAAATCCCAAACCTGGATGAAATAAATTCAGACCTGAATGAGTTAAGTACAGGAGCATGCCTGTAATCCCAGGACTCAGGAAGCTTAGGCAGAGTATTCTGCTATGTATATATACCACCTTTCATTAGTCATTTATCTATTGATGAGTATCTAGAATGTTTCTATTTCCTGGCTATTATGTATAAAGAGAGCAGCAATAAACATGTATGAGCAGTTATATCTGGTAGGATGTTGAGTTCTTTGGGTATATGCACAGGAGTGACTAGAGCTGGGCACACAGTAGTTTTGTTATGAATTTTTAAGGTATCATACTGATATCCCAAAGTGTCTGCACTAGTTTCCTCTCCCACCAGCAGTGGATAAGAATTCCTCTTTCGCGACATCCTCATTCAATGTTTTCTTGGCATAGGTTTTATGACTAGAAAGAGATGGAATTTCAAAATAGTTTTAATTTGAATTCTGTGATGGCCAAAGATGATGAACATTTTAAAAATTACTATCTGTTCATTTCATAAGCCTATTTGTTTATTGGTAGTTTTGTGTTTCAATGTTTAATTTTTGTGATTCTTTGTATATTCTAGATATCTACCTTCTGCCTGACATATAGCAGTGATTTTTCTCCCAATTTGCAGCCTGTGTGTTCCTGCTGCTGATAGTTACCTTTGGTATGCAAAACCATTTAAATTTTATATATTCTCATTTGTTGATTCTAGGGATAACAGATGAAAACAGCAGAAATAAAGTGGTCTCTACTTGCAAATGACACATCTGTATCTGTATACATAGACAATCCTAAGAAACATATCAAAATTTTTCTTAGAATTATTGAATTTTAAAAGATTATTGTTCAAAGAACTACATATAACAATTATTGTCCTTTCATGTACTAGTAATAAATTATTGGAATTTGGAAATCTTATATATTATTTATAAAAGCATTAAAAGTTTTAATATTTAAGTATAGATCCTAAGAATCTGTCCAGGGTCTATAGGCACAAAAATTATACAATACTGATTAAATAAATAAAAAATTCTAATTAAAGCAACATACCAACTCTGCAGCATGAAATACAATGTTGTTAAGGAATCAAATATTTCTAAAATTGATCTGTGGATTTCAGTCATAGTAAAAAAATTCCCAAAAGGATTTCAACACAGACACTAGATGCCAAAGCCAAATTCCTCAATTTACCAGGACAGGCGAGGAAACTAAACTAGTTATATGTTCTTGGGGGGAAAAAACCAAAGTATATCATTTTTCTGAGTAAAATGAAGTGAAACTACATATCGATATTAGAAAGATGGAAAAAATTATATTAATAGACAGACACTAAACAGCACACTTATAAATCAGTGTTGTGTCATAGAGGAGGTCTCTGGGAAATTAAAATAGTACGCTGGTTTTCTAAAAATGAAAATAGAACATAATAAAATTTGTGGCATACAGAGAAAGAAGAAACATGCATATCAGAAGGTTCAATTAGGAAAGTTTTCAGCCACTGATGCGGTTTATTTTTGGCATTTTCAGGGCTATAGAACTAATACCAGAATAGAAAATACACTTTAGAAAAAGCAAGCAAAAGGAAGGAAATGATAATTGCAACAACAAAATCAATGAAACTGAAACAGAAAAAAATAGAAAAGTCAATTGTAAGAGAAAATTGTTTCTTCACAGAGATCAATAAAATTGACATACTGCTCACACAACTGACATAAAAACATTTAAAAAACAAATGCTTAGAATCAAGACTAAAATGGGACACATCACAAAATACGCTGAATACACAAAAAATAATAGAACACTGCAAACAATTTTACACACAAAAATGGATAATTTAGATAAATATACCAGGAGTCATTCAGTATGACAGAGAAAATGTAAGTACCAAGCAAGAGTATTAGCTAAGTCCAATTCATAATTTTAAAGCTCATGTGAAAGAAATCATCAGACCTAGACATTTTCACTGGAAAATTCCAGAAAGATTTAAAGACTTAACACTGATTTTTCACTGTCTCTTTTGGAGAATCTAGGAGGTGAAGCACATTTGCATTCAATTTATGAACTAATTTTAACCCAAGGAATCCCAAACACAAAAAGAACATTGCAAGAAAATGGAACTAGCAACAATACCATCTATGAACAGCAAGGTAAGTACTTAACATGGTAACAGCGAACAAAAATACAGAACTTGGCACTATACTTAAAGTGTGATCAAATCCACAACCATGGACAAGCTATGCTAACCTCGAAAAGCCTTGATTTTCATATTTGTAAAATAAGGGTGAGATTATCTCCTCTCACACAATGATAGTTTAAAGTTGAAAGCTTATAGGAAGGGCTGACCTATATGAAAGGTTCAACCAATTGTAGGTCACCCAGATGCCACATCTGCTGTGTCCACGTCTAAAGAATCATCATGTGCTGGAGTGGTGTGTACATACATTCCCAAGGACATGACTATGGTATAGGGCAACATCACCAGATTAAATTAAAATGGAAGGAAGCCTTGCTTCCATTTCCTGGCAGAACCTCCTAGGCAGGCCATTCCCACTTGCTGCTTCCCGTCTGTCAAGCTGCTATTTAAAATGTAACTGTATTGCTTTAAATGTGATCTGTACATGCAGATCACATGAGTATATGTTTGAAAAGTACTATAAAATCTACTCGAAAACTCTTCAATCTAATATAGCAAAGTTGAAGCATATAAAATCAGCATTAAAAACAGTGGCCTTCATATGTACCAAAAATGAACTCTCAGGGAAATAAATTAAGAAAAATATCACATTCATTACAGACCCAATATAACAATTATTATTATTATTATTATTATTATTATTATTATTATTATTATTTACCTAGGAATAAACCTAATCAAAGAAGTGAACAACCTGTACAATAAAAACATTAAGAGCACGTTTGGGTGCTGGGATGGGGTGGTGAGGGCAATCCGGCAGGAGTTCCTTTGTTTCAATAGCCTGCCTGCAGCAAGGTAGGCCTTTTGTCTGTGAAGTCCCTGGCCACCTAGGGGCTCTGATCCTGTACCAGAAGATCCATGAGAGGGGTCCCTGGCCAGCAAGGGGAATTGATCCTGAACCAGAAGATCCATCGGGGAGCATTCAGAGGAAGAGATGGGCAGGCACCAATGCAAGAATCCCTCAAACAATCTGAAAAACAACATGAAAACACCGGAACCCAGCGAACTTACAACAGGAGGACTTGAACACCCTAATCAAGAAGAAGAAAAAAAAATTGACTTTATGAAAGTGATAGAGAGAGTCCCTTAAACAGGAGGTGAAAAACTCCCCTAAAGAAATGGATGAGAAGAATAACAAAAAGTTTGAAGAAATGAGTAAATCCATAAATGATATCCTAGGAAACCAAGAAAAAACAATCAAACAAATAATGGAAACAGTTCAAGACTTGAAAACTGAAATGGAGGCAATGAAGAAAACACAAACCGAGGGCTGGCTGGATATAGAAAATCTAGGTAAACAAACAGAGACTACAGAAACAAGTATAACCAACACAATACAAGAGATAGAAGAAAGAATCTCAGATTCTGAAGACACCATAGAGAAAATAAATGCACTGATCAAAGAAAACAGCAAATCCAGCAAATTCTCATCACAAAGCATTCTGGTTCCAGTTGTGTGCATCTCCCCAAGGACACATACCCTGCCATACTTGCAAATCAACGTGGATTGCTGCACTAGTCACAACTGCTAGGGAATGAGATTAGTTTAGGTGTCCATCAACAGTGAACAGATGGTCCACACACAAAATGCAATATTGTTCAACTGTAAAGAAAACTGAAGTGTGTAGGAAAATGGATGGACCTGGAAAGTGTAATAAGAGACGTAACTCAATACATGGATCTATGTAGATGATACAAGTGAGGGTGGATTCTAAAAATGGAGAAAGGACTCCAAGAAGGTGTAAAATTGGATGATAAGGAAGGAGAATGAAGGAAAAAATAACAGATGAGACTTAAAAGTGGATAATTTTTTATTATAGTTTCAAATCTCATCATAAAATTTTTCCCCGTGTTGGATCTATGAATTCAACTTTCTGGGTGTTGAAGTAGCAAGAAACTCTTTCTGTTTTCATCCAAAAGAACCTAACATTTTATTCCTTTGAGACCACGATTATGAAAACTCACCTTTCTTTTTAGTTCGATTGACCATTAGTGCAATAGGAACTAGGCACAGCTAGCCACTGAAAACATTTTTCACATGATCCACTTATGAAAAGTGATTTTAAAAAATGTTCTGGGGGCAGGAGTATAACCTAAAACCTTTCTCTTCATTCTTCTGTTTAAAACTACGTATGTCAATTCATTCTGTCAAGCTGCTATTTAAAATGTAAACTGTACTGCTATACATGAAATAAAATATGGTTTTAATTTAATTTTAAAAAACAAAACCTGTGTGAAAGCGATTGAAAGACAAGCTACGGTCACATACCTAAAACAGAACTTGTAGTTTATATATTGAAGAGGGTCTCAAAACATTACACTCAAAATAATCTAACTACCAAAAAATGGAAAAACAGAAATAGTATACACAGATGGCAAAGAAAAGCACAAGAAAAGATATGGAGCAGCATTAGCCATAAAGAGGAAATTCTAACCTTAACGCTTACCTGTTACAATGGCTAAAATAAAATAAAAGGCTGGCAACACCAACTGCTGGTGAGGATACAGAGAAACTGTTTTTCAAAACTGCCTGAACATTCTCAGGAACACCACTGGCTGCTTCTTACAAAACTAAAGCTGCATCCTAGGCATTTGCCCTGGAGATGTAAATGTTTATGTTCATACCAAACCTTACCCAGGTATGTTTATAAAAGATTTATTTATAATAACCCTAAACTGGAAACAAGCCAGATGCCCTTCAGTGGGTGATTGGCTAAACAAACTGGGGTACAGCCACATCATTCTTTGTACTCACCAATAACAAGGAATGAACCAATAACACAGAAAACAGCCTGCAAGGCTCTACAGAAAATTATGTTGAGGATAATGTCAACCCTTTAAAGTTGCACATTGCATGCTTCCATATATGAAATAACATCACAGGGTGATGAACAGATGGGTGGTTTTCAGAGACTGGAAAGGGACCAGAGAGTGCATACTGGTGGGAGATGGTTGTGGTTACAAAGAGCAAGTCTTTTGGTGGTGGAAGAATTCTTTACTACCTTCATTGTGTGTTGAAAGAGGTTTCTGTCCTGCTTGTTTCTGTAGCCATTCAGTCCCGAAGAAACACAGAGGCTTACTTTACATAAACTGGTTAGCCTATTAGCTCAGGCTTCTTATTAACTCTTATATCTTAAATTAGCCCATAATTCTTGTCTGTGTTAGCCATGTGGCTTGGTACCTTTTATCAGTAAGGCGTTCTCATTTTACTTCCTCGGTGTCTGGATGATGACTGCAGACTGAGCCTTTCTTCTTCCCAGAATTCTGCAGTTCTGGTCTTACTATGCTTCCTGCCTGGCTACTGGCCAATCAGCATTTTTATTAAACCAGTACAACTGACAAAACTTTACAGGGTACAAGACCATTGTTGTCTAACAGCAATTGTGGACATGGCTATACACTCAGCAGATAAAGCTATACATCCCCCTCCCCCATCTCTCTGTCTCTCTGACACCATCTCTGTGTGTCTTTCTCTCTGCCTATCTATGTATCTGTCTCTGTCTCTCCCTCTGCTCTACTAGTGTAATTGGGAAAAGGGCAAGAAATTTCATTTTAGGGGGCTGGAGAAATGGCTCAGTGGTTAAGAGCATTGCCTGCTCTTCCAAAGGTCCTGAGTTCAATTCCCGGCAACCACATGGTGGCTCACAACCATCTGTAAAGAGGTCTGGTGCCCTCTTCTGGCCTGCAGACATGCAGACAGAATATTGTATACATAATAAATAAATAAATAAATATTGAAAAAAACAAAAAAAAGAAATTTCATTTTAAACACTTTCTTTTTTAATTCTGTTTTTAAAAAATCCAGGGGCACACATGCTATGGTACCCTTATGGAGGTCAGAGGACAATTTTGTCAAGTCAGCTCTCTCCATTTACCCTCAGACTTAATGGCCCTGCCATTATCTGCTGATCCATCTGGCCGACCCAGTAAGAATTTCTATATAGCACTGCATGCCACTCTACACTGATCTCATCAAAGCAATAAAATCCAAGGAAGTAATTTTTAATTTGATTTTAGGTGTATGGATGTTTTGCCTGCACATATGTCTGCGTACAACATACTGAATGGCTGAAAAGTCCAGAAGAGGGCATCAGAGACCCTGAAGCTAGCATTTCGGATGCTTGTGAGCTGCTATGTGGTGCTGGAAATGAAACTTGGGTCCTCTGCAAAAGCAATAAAGTGATCTCAACCACTGACCTGTCTCTCTGGCCACAAATCCAAGGTAGTAGTAGGACTCAACCACAGTTATAAAAATGAACATTCTGAATCTTTTAGATGAAAATAGAAAATATCTTTATGTAACCAAAGAGAGGGGAGATCTTGCAAAAAGACTCAAATCATTAATAACTCAAATTATAAAGTTAAATATTAAGATATTTGTGTCCGAGACCAGGTACATGCCGTCTCTGCTTACATATTTGACTACATTTAAGCAAAATCCTGTGTAAGAAGTGTCATTTCAAAACTTGAAAAGAGCCACGAAATGCTAGAAGACATGTGATGCTCAGGATCACATAGAATTGCCTTTCAGAATAGACACCCATGTGCTCCACGATAACTCACTTGTAACTGGGCATAGGGCATGGAGATGCAACTCTCAGAGAGTAAATCTGATTGGTGTCGATTCTAAGGTACCCTAAAAAATGTCCACTAAGTAACATGACACCGAAGAACACCCACCGAATCAGCAAAATGGAGATGGCATGGCAGAGCTAGATGGAGTCAACAAAGCAGGCCCAGAGCTGGCAGTTTGCATCCAAGTGCAAATACTTCAGCTCGTGATTGGCAGCACCACATAAAACAAGATGTCCATGCATTTTGTGACCCAGGGGTTTCAGTCCTAGATCTATATCAGATACTAGCTTATAGTCTTTTTTTGGTTTTGAGTCATCATATGAAATCCATTTTACATTATATTGCTATATGTGTTTTCAGATTGTGTGCACAGCCCTATGATAATTCCTACTCTCTTTCATTTTACTTTTAAAAGTGTTATTATTATTACGAATGTGTGTGTGTGTGTGTGTGTGTGTGTGTGTGTGTGTGTGTGCGTGTGTGTGTGTTAGGGTGGGACATCTGGGACACAGTATGTATGTGAGGTCAGAAGACCATTTTCAGGAGTTAGCTCTTTCCTGTTACTGTAGGGTACAGGAATTGAATTCAGGTCCTCAAGCTTGAGTAGCAAGTGCCTTTTTCGCAATGAGCCATCTCTCTAGCCCCTTTTCGTTTTTAAATATTTGTACACTAACAGGTAAATTGATTTCACAATCTATTAATGCAGCATTTCTCCACTTTGGTTGCATATTACAATCACCCAGAGTGCTTTTAAATTTCCATTACCCATGCCACAAGCCAAACTAAATAAGAATATCTAGGGGGTGATATCCTAAGCATCAGTAGTTTTTTAAAGTTCCCCAGGTGACTGCAATGTGTAGGCCAAACTGAGAATAACCGCACTAATGTGTCACAGCAGGAAGTTGGGAAGACACTGTTCTGTTTAAATTGTTATAGGGTGCATAGACTAGTGACATCACCGCATCAATGCTAGTTTTGGTTTTGATTATTGGACAATGGTTATGTGATAGGTATCCAGGTGTGGTAGTGTGCACCTTTAATCCCAACACTCAGGAAGCAGAGGCAAGTCTCTGTGGCTTCAAGGCCATCCTAGTCCACATAGTAAGTTCCAGGAAAACCAGAGCTATATAAAGAAATGCTGTCTCAAAAAACACCAAAAATATTGTTATTATTGTTAAATTTAAACCAAAAGATTCAGTCATCAGGAAGGATATAAAGGAGGAAGACTAGAGAGTTAGATTGCTTCGAAATGGAACATATCATCCCTGCTCTCTGCTCATCTAGGACATCTGCAAATGGGCTTGATTGCCAGTGTGGATAGGAGAGGACTATGGCGTGCAATGCCAAGCCCTTGGGGATCGTGTTTCATTAGTGACTTCAACAAGAGTAAGCTCAAATGACAGCTTATTTTCTGTCATCTTCGTTTCTGACATGCTCCTCTGTGTTGGTATTCTTTCGGCATAGGGTTCAAAAGGGAAAATGACGCTTAGGAAATGAAGCCTGCTTGCATGGTTGGCAGTACTATTAGCCACTATTTCTCCGGTATAACCCGAACTCTGGAAACTAAATCTAGGATAGAAGAGGAAGAAGTATATAGAATCTAGACTGGACAGATGCATTATCGATCCAATGCCATCATGTTCCCCTGCTTGGGTTCCAGAAAGTGAGGTTGCAAGTACACTGGCTCTGTCCATCCTGATCTGCCATGTAACAGAGCCTCCTCCTTTTCCCATTGTCCTATACATCTCCTTGAGGAAAAAAGTCCCATTCCTCATGCCTGTTGCTGAGGAGGCACCATGCAGAGAGAAACATGAAGTGTGCACACATACTGGACCCGCTACATGAAGCCTGCCAGATGAAGTGATTCCTAAATGGGCATCTCTTTCTCAGGCTACAACTCTGGGTTACAGTAGAGAGAGTGCAGGTGGAGAGGGGTGGAAAACTGAAAATGTATTTTCAAGGATTGAGTTTCCAGGGTTTGGCTAATGATGTTTGAATGAAGGAAATGTTGTGGGGGATGGGAGCTGAAGAGAGGCAGATTAGAATCAGAGGAGAAGGATGCTGGTGTTTTTAATGGCCTATTACAGAAGTCTGCAAATTGAAGTGTCTATGAGGCACGTGGATCTGTGTGGTCTGGCACCCAGTTCTGTGTTTATTGAGTTATTTTCTCATCTTGCTTTACACTATATCTAGGTCATATTGTCCACTCCCCAGGTACTATGTTTGCTCTGGTAAAGCCCAAACGCATATCTTCAGCTAGGTCATATTGTCCACTCCCCAGGTACTATGTTTGCTCTGGTAAAGCCCAAACGCATACCTCCAGCTCAGACCATTCCACCAGATGCCAGACCTGCAGATCTGTGTGCTTTGTGTACACTCCCAGTTAGTCTGTGCTTCCTGAAGCATTTACCTTTGTTAGGATTATGGTAGTATGTAGGTAGTATGACCACACATCTCCAAAAGCACATGGAAGACAGAGACTGATGTCAATTCAGGTGTCTTCTTCTATCCCACTTCATCTTTTTTTAAGATTCATTTTCATTTTAAATTGTGTGTATGTGTGTGTGTGGAGGCCGGAAAAGGTCAACAAGTGCACTGAAGCTGGAGTTCCAGACAGTTCTTCATCGTCTGGCACAGTGTGGGAACTGAATAAGGATGTCCTGCAGGAACATGCGCACTCTTAGCCACGGAGACATCTCTCTATCCCCTTCACCATTGTTGTTGTTTGAGACAGGGTGTCTTACTGAACCTAGATATCACTGATATGGCAAGACAAGATCATCCTGTCCCCACCTCCCCAGCACTGGACCAGAAGCCTGGCTTTTATGTAGGTACTAGGGCTCCAAGTCAAGCTCCCTGCTTGACTGGTAAGACCTTTACCCAAAGAGTCATGTCTCCAACCCCTGTGTTTATCTATAGTCACCTCAAAAACCAAGAGTCACAAAAGGAAAAGGAAACTGTTGCAGTAGACATACAAGTTTGACTTAGTTAGCAACAATGTGTCATTGTCACCATAACTGCTGTTGACGACAACTGTGCTGGCTTTTGCAGAAATTCAGGAGGTGGAACCTACTGGAGAGAAATTCATCCAAGAATTCATGAGAAAGACATGATACTTTGATGGGATAAAACAAAGTTTGTTCCCCAAACCACTTTTGAACAACTCTTCGCTTCATTTGTCAGGACTGATCTTCTTGGGCAAAAGCCAGTTTTGGTGCAATCTGTACATTCTTGATAGGAAAAGGAGCCCTAACTGGTGGGCCTGAAGAGAACAATCAGACAGCAATTTCCTTAGTCCTAGTTGAGAAATCATGATTAGCTGAGGAGAGGTCCTTTGACCAACTGTATGCACAGAGCCTAATTTAATGTCTAGGCTGCTGATGGCAGTCCATGTCTCCCATAAGAGGCCCTCTAGCTGCACATAATGAGCAGACGGGGTGAGAGACTGTTGATAGACTTACTAACAACTTAGCACTCGGCAAGTGAGACTGATTAGGGAGCATGGAAAGTCCCTATGACTCAGCCCTTTAGCATTCAAAGTTCCTTGGTACAGCCCCTCCAGCCCAGCAGTTCATGCTGCTTCCCTCTCTGAGGGGAATACATTCCAAAGTCTGTGTGAAGCGGAAGAGTCATCCTTCTCCAGGGAGTCACTGGTGCTGCAGCAATGACTCACTGAGCTGAGGGAGCTCCGTGTGATCCCTGAACCAAGGAAGTTGCCCAGCATCCTTTTGGAAAGAAACTCTTCATTTCTTTTAGACCTTAAGAAGTGCAAAAGTCTTAGCCAAAGCAATGAAGAGGACAGCAAGAGGCATCTATTTTTCTAAGGAACAAGGCACATATGAGGAGCCTCCCAAGTCGTTGCCCTGGTAGCCTAGCGGGAGGTATTATTAGCTAGAATCCTCAATGGCACTTTTGCATCTTTCCATATCCTTTCTTTCCTCACCCCTTTCTTTCGTGCCCATGAAGCTTGAAAGCAATCTGTGGTGGCTTGGGTAAGAATGGCCCCAAACACCCACTCAGCAGCGAGTTCCAAGAAGGCAACCAAAACTCCTGGTGCCAAGAGGGCAACTGAAATCCATTCAAAATGTAAGTAAAGATGACATGCTGAGGCAGGAGGATTACCATACATTTGAGGCTAGCCTGAGTTACATGGTGAATTCTAGGCTACATAGTGAACTTTTGTCTTAGAAAAAGGTAGATGACAGAGGTATAAGATGGAGGTGAATCTGGGGGTTGGGGATTTAGCTAGGTGGTAGAATGCTTGCCTAGCACGTGCAAGCAAGGCCCTGGGTTGGGTCCTCAGCTCCAGAAAAAGAACAACAAAAAAAGACAGAGGTTACTCAGTTATAAAGTGAGACCCTAACGTGCATTAATTTCCATATATACTAAGCTTTCTTTTATATAATCAAGCATAGAACCAAATTTGTTGCATATGCTCCATGCAATGTTCTTTCCTAAAGGTCTTTCAACCAGCCTGACACCCCTTTTCCTTTTTAACATTTGTGCTGAAATATGCATAACATAAAATTGACCATGCTAACCATGGTTGGTTTTTCTGTACTGGTAATCCTTCTCAAGGATTGAAGCACAGTAGACAGGCTTCGTACCAGTGAATTATACCCTCAGCACCACCAACCACCTTTTTTAAACTTTACTTAAGAATTCTTTGTTTGTCTTTACATCCCAACCAAAGTTTCCCCTGCCCCTTCTCCTCCCAGTTCTCCTTCACACGCCCCTATCCACTCTTCCTCTTCTGTTTCTCAGATTTGGATGGGCCTCTCATGGGTATCAGCCAGTCATGGTGTATCAAGTTGCAGTGAGACTAAGCCCCTCCTCTTCAATTAAGGACTAGAAACCACCTTTAAATACACAGGTCCACACTGTTGTGAAACCACCACCAAACCTGTCTAGAGACTGTTCATCATCCCATAGCTGTTCAGCATGAATTCGCTGTTACTCCTTCCCCACAGCCCCTTGTAACTCTTCCTATATTGCTGTCTCTTTGAGTACTTCATAAAAATAGATTCCGACAGTACTTTTCTTTTAATGCCTGACTTACTTCACTGAACATCCTGTCTTCCTGAATCATCTCTGTTACAGGAGGTATCAGAGTTCCCCTCCCCTTCTTTTGTGAAAGTATCATGGTGGTTTGAATGAGAATGACCTCCATAAGCTCACATGCTTGAATACTTACTTACGGGGGGGGGGGGACACTTTAATAGGATTAAAAAGATTCGGAGATGTGGCCTTGTTGGGGGAAGTACATCACTGGGGTGGGCCTTGACTCAGTGTCATGCTTCTCTCTTCCTACTGATGAGGCTGTAGCTCTCAGCTACATAGTGCCACCATGCTCCCTGCCATGACAGTGATGTACTAAACCTCTGAAATTGTAAGCAAGCCCCAATGAAATATTTTCCTTTATAAGAGTTGGTCATAGCCGGGCGGCGGTGGCGCACGCCTTTAATCCCAGCACTCGGGAGGCAGAGGCAGGCGGATCTCTGTGAGTTCGAGACCAGCCTGGTCTACAAGAGCTAGTTCCAGGACAGGCTCCAAAGCTACAGAGAAACCCTGTATCGAAAAAACCAAAAAAAAAAAAAAAAAAAAAAAAAAAAAGAGTTGGTCATGAGTTGTGTGACTTGATCTGTTTGTGGGGCCCCTGGCAGTGGGGTCAGGACTTATCCTGGGTGCATGAACTGGCTTTTTGGAGTTCATTCCCTATAGTGGAATGCCATGTTCAGCCTTGATGCAGCAGGGAGAGGCTTGGTCCTGCCTCAACTTGATATGCCAGACTTTGCTGATGCCCCAAGGGAGGCCTTGCTCCCACTAAGGAGTGGATGAGAGTGGCATGGGGGAATGTAGGGGGGAGGAGAAAGGAAGGGAGGAGGAACTGGGGTTACTATGTAATATGAAAAAAATAAAAAGAATTAGTCGTGGTGTCTCTTCACAACAATAGAATACTGACTAAGACAGCTGTGATACTAGTTTAACTGTTGTGTTGTTTTTAATTGAGGGAGACCACTATAGTCAAGAGTCACAGTAACTAAAAAGTGATTACATTGGAAGTGAACTCTCTGGGCCCAGTGACCACGGCTTGCAACAAAGAACATAGAAGGACCTCAAAAGATGGTTAAGAAGTTAATAACACTGGCTGCTCTTCTGATTTCCAATACCCACATGGTGACTAACAAGCATCCATAACTCTAGTTCTGTAGTATCTGCTGCCCCCTTCTGGCCCGCTCAGGTACTTCACACATGTAGTGCACAGACTTGCACGGCTAAACACCCATACCCTAAAATAAAATAAATAAATCTGTTTAGGCGTGGTGGCGCACACCTTTAATCCCAGTACTCAGGAGGCGTAGTTAGGAAAATCTCTGTGAGTTGAAGGCCATCTTTTTCTACACAGTAAGTTTCAGGACTGCTGAGGCTAAGTAGAGAAGTTATCTCAAAAAACAAACAAGCAAATAAATCTAAAATCAAACAAATAAAAACCTAGGCAGGCTGAGGAGGAGTTCTTAGCTTAGGGAACCTCCTGATAGTGCACATTTGTATCCGTGCAGGGCACAGGCCCAAGCACTCAGGGAGAGGCCTCATGCCAGAAGCTTTATCTAGCCAGTCCAACTCAACACATTTTCCAAGTGCTGCTCTAGAAAACAGTTTCAGTCTTGTGTGCTCAGTGCCATAAGGCAGCCAGCATGGTGTGTGCACTTGACAGAGGTGGGGGAAAAAGAGCAGCTGTTATGGGGTAGATAACTACAGTCTCATGCCAACCCCATCAGGGTGGCCACTGTTACTAAACCCAACTGACAGATGAGAAAACAAGGTCCAGAGACTCTAAAATGCCTTCTGTGGCTTTAGGACTATGACGGTGCAGAAGTAAGATCTGAAGGCAGTTCTGTTTAGCTCCAAAGACTATGTCTTTTGTACCTCCCACTTGACTGTACACCTGGTAATATCTTAGTCTCTTCCAGCTTGACAGATGATAATTTACAGTTCATTGACCCTCCCATTGTCTGAGATAGTGGTAGTGCACATAGTAGGTATTTTCTAAGGTGCTTCCTTAAAAAATAATTATTTCATGGAGGACATGCAACGGTGTGCTCATGTAGGCCAGAGGACAACTCTCAACAGTCTATTTTCTCCTCCCACCATGTGGGTCCTGGGGATTGAACACAGATCTTGGGGCACTGATTGCCATCTGCTGAGCCAGCTTGCTGGACCCTCAAGTGCTGCTTGACTGACCTTGCTATGTCTAGCTCCTTCTTTGGATCTGACATAGCAGTATTGTTGCCTGGTGGCACATGAAACTCTTGAAAATTCCAAGCACACCAGCGGGCTTCTGGCTAATGTGCAGCAACTGATGCAGCTTAGCCCAGGCAACGCTGTCATTTTCTCACTCTTTTTCATATTTCCCCAATGCAAAAGTTTAAAACTAACAGGTGAAAGTTCCATTTGAAAGGTTCAAAGTCAGTACATATAATTACATGTGCCCAGGCAATTTTAGCCCATTTAGACTTATGGATCTATAATTGCTTTTTCAGTTACTATTATATCCTATTTTCTGGTCCATTTTGTATAAAGTTTTAAATGATTTCTGTTTAACTTACAATCTGTTGTTGTATTAAGGGCTTTTAGCTTTCCTTTAACAGTAGAGCATACAGGTACAGCCCTGTGTTCTGCTAGTCCCAGAAATAATTTATTGATTTAAAAATACCACAGTGGCAGAAATGAACTGACAAGCCTTAAATCAAAACCTCTCTAGAATCACACTGTGGATGATTAGAGCACTTAACCTTAAAAGAAAGACTTGAGCTCCACGTGAAATGAGAAACAAGATGTTGGCTTGTTTTCAAGATTATTACTATTCAGAAGATCTTAGCTCATAATTATTTCATCATTCTTCACTGACTCCCAGACAAACTTATGTTGAGAGCTTGTGTCACACAGCCTAAAAAGCAAGGCTCAGCAGGATACAGAATGAAGCCATAGGCCAGGCCTCGGGGAGGGACACAGCATAGTATCACCTCTACTAGTCAGCCCCTCAATCTACAAAATGTGAATCTCAAACCTGGAAAGGTTCTAACATTGCTACTAGGTTTCTGTCATGAGGTTTAAGAGTATTCGGATGAAGTTGAGTTGTCCTCAAAGTTTATTTATAGCTTTTTTATTATTATAGTTTTCGCTTTTGTGTAACCATACGGAACTATAAGATTCAAAACAATACCAAACAAGCTAGCAAAAGTTACAACACGTCAAACTCTGTTAGGACTGTGGCTCCTTCTAGCTATGTAGGAATTCTTACTCACTTGCAGACATTGGGTTATCCTTCATCTTTGAGTGACTGTGAAGAGAACAGCTGACTGCCCTTATCAAGTGCACGTAATTTAAAGGCAACGTCGCACTTGCACCCGAACGACTGTCTTTCTCTGGTTTATAATGGACATTATACTGCACATGCTTTACTTCTTTTTCAAGGCCAAGTCCTTCCTTTCTTTCAATGTTTTTTATTCAAGAGAAAGGAAGAAGCTGAATGAACAGTCAGGAGCTGCTGGAGTGACTTGAACGACAGGTGATGATAACCGCACCTGGAATGATAGCATGAGCTCAATCTATTTAGAAGAAAATTCAATGAGTTGGCTAATGGATTGGATCTAGATTTAGGATGTGTAAAAGGTATGCCTAGCTAAATGCCAAGGTGTGGGACTAAAGACCACTATTTTCTGAGATGTGCCTTCAGGCGGGGCGGGTTCAGTGGAGAAACTCGTGTAATGACTTCATTTGACATGCCTGTTACATGGCCAACTAGCTACACCAATTTCCTTGTTGGTACTACAAGCCTAAGGCCCATAAAAAGAAGGCTCAGATAGACATGTGCTTCTAGGAGTAGCACACGGATGGCTGTAACTCTTGGATACTTTTTGATTATGGATGGTGGTAGTTATATACATGTGAGTACAGGTACCTGTGGAGGCCAGAAGAGCATGTCACATTTCCTGGAGCTGGAGTTACAGGTGCTTGTGAGCCACTTCCTGTGGGTACAGAGAACTAAAATCAGGTTCTGTGCAAGAGCAGTGTGAGCTCTTAAACATTGAGGCATCTTGTTGTACCTTGTTTGTGTTCTGAGACAATCTTACATAGCCGTCTTTGAACTTGTATCTGACTCCTGAGAGCTGGTATTACAGGTGTGTGGTACCACACTCAGCTTGGAGATAGTTCTTGAAGCCAGCAGTTTGATATCCAAGTCAATGAATGTAGGGAGAAAAGCAGGGCTGACTGAGGAATGTGCCTCTTTCCTCTACCCAAAAGATTGGATAAGGAAGGACAGTACAGGCCTCCCACAAACTTTCTGCATCTCCGGGTTTACCATCCTTGCCCTGTAGCCTGGTAGCTACTTTTAGCTTTTGCCCTCAAAGCAGCATGCCTTTCCCTTCCTTTATACACTTTCAGAGCAAGATCAGCTTACTCATTACTGCCTCTGCCCTGTCAGTCTTCCCTGGAACTACTCAAAGCCTTATCTTATCCGTCTCCAGACACTGCCGTAACTTAGAGACCTGGTCAACAAACACACATGCAGGTAGGATTTGCTGAACTCAAAGGAATGACACTGTATGTCTACAGCGAGCTCGTGGGTGTGTATGTGTTGGGTTCCATTACAACTCTGTGGGCATCCTGGTGACACTAGAGCATCTTTACATCATGTGTGACTGGGTCAGATGTGCTCTTGATGCTGACCCTCGCACTCTTCTTTGGAAAGACTCCAAAACCAATGGGATACCATTGCATAATACTTGTTCAGTGGTCCTTTTGGTGAGAAGATTGAATCAATGGTGTGATTTCATTTGTGGTTTGGTTTCGAGGCAGTGTATGGTCCCACATGTAACCTGGGGCTTACTGTAATAGTTTTCACTGATGTCTCAGATTTCATTAATTAAAGTAAATTATGGCAGGCCAAGCACTTGAGTTGAAGCAGAGATTAACTGAATTCAATTAATAATGTCTCAGAAATATACTAAAACTAGCACACTATCCATTATAAAGTTGGCTCTTTTATGATCTTCCATACAAAAAGATCAGATAATGCTTACTATACAGGCTATGAAATATGATTGCTGGCTCTGCCGATGCTTTCAAATTCCAAACTGTAGTGAGCAATTTAATCAAGATGACAAAAGTTTGGGGACAAAAACATATGGCAAAGTTATATTATAAATGTATTTCCTTGCAGGAAAAAGTTTGGACATTTTAGTTGGGTCTTAAATTACATTTATCTCACAAAAATGGAAAACATTATTACTGGGGAAAGAATTTCAAGCTTCCTTTCTGAAATAAATATCACTAAATTAATCAAAGACAAAAAGCCACAGATTGTTCATAAACTAGACACAACTCTGAGTAGATCCACATTCAGGTCAGAGCAGGGAACTTTGCAAAACTTTGGAACTACTCCCCATGTTATATTTTGTTAGAGAAAGAGATTATGTTAAGAAGGAGGGGAGGGGGAGAAAGAGAATTCTAGGCTTATCAACTTTAAATTTTTAGGTTCTTTATTGGTTTCAGACTGAGAGTAAAAGCCAGTGAAAATACAGCCATCTTAATAAGACCTTGGAAGACAATTGTTTTTGTTTGATTTTGATTTTGAAATTTGGTCTAATTTGTTTTTACAATTGCCAGTTGCCTCCAGGACTCCCTTATATAAAACCAAAACAAATTGTTCCGGTAAATGACAGCTTGACACTTTCATATTTCTGATTTAGTTGGCATTCGTCATATTTCCCCATTGCAAAGATCCATGTTTTCATGACAAGTGCTTCACATTAATTTAAAAAGTGGGTTCAATGATGTCATAATTTCTCATTTTATTCAGTTGTGAAGCGAAGTCATTCCTTATAGGGAAAAGAGATACTTTTCACCAGATAACTACTGTTGTTTATTATGGATGCAAGAAGAACATTATCTTCTCTTTAGCATATGCCCCTAGTTCATAAAGGAGATGAATAAAAGATTAAGGAATAATGAAGGAATTGTTATTATACTGAGTCACTCCCTTACTGCTATAGGTATGTGGTAGAAAATAATGTTCAAGTTGGATAGACAGGGTCTTCCTGGGATATGTATAGCTAATCTCTACTATTCGACAACCATTATGAACCCCATCTCAGCCTCCAGTGTCAGGGAGCTTCATTAGGTGAAGAACCATTTCAGAGGCACTGAAATTCTGAATCTATGGAAAATAAATACAGGAAGGATAGCACAGATACAAAAAGTCACCAGGCACACTTAAGAAGAAAGTTTGCAAGATAAATGGATTCTGTGACTACAAAGAATGCTGTTTCTTTTTTAGTTTGCTTCAGAAGAGGCCACTCGAAATTAGAGCAGAGAGGTTGCTACTTTACTGTGCAAGTGCTGGCCTCGCAAATTCTCCTCCCTTGAATATATCTGTTTATTCCCAGCCCTCCAGTTCATTTTTTTCTGACAACCCCAAGTTTTTGATAGGATGTGAGGAACGAGGAATCTTTATACAGTGCTTGTGGGAACGTACCCCACTTCATCCTGTACACCTTGATCCTCGAAACCTGACTGAGGCTACAAGAAAATGAAGAGACCACAGAAACAAGTACAGAAAAGCTGGGGTTTTGTGGATAGAGACATTACAACAACAGCAACCTGGAAACTTGGCAAGTTTATTTTATACAGCTCAGTAAAGGAAGTGGGTGTATCACAGTTTATCCTACAGCTGAACAAGGAGGCAAGTTTAGTTAATATGAGTCTTCACTCAGTCATTCGCAAACACTTGTACTTGTATCAGAAAAAGGCTTTGCTTTGACAATTCCCTGAGCTTGACCCAGGGGAAGTTTTACCAATTCCTGTGAGTCTGAGGCATTGGGTTCTTGACATAACTGCTCAACATGTAAACAACATACATTCATTCAGAACTATATCAGGTTCTTACACATTTGTTCAGGGCTTCCTCTGCTCCCCACAGTACCCTGGGTTAATAACTATGGAAATCAGTGTGGATAGTCTTCAAACTTTAGAAACAGATCTACCATATTATTCAGCTCTCCCAGTCCTGGACATACCCAAAGGACTCAAACAAATCATAGAGACACCCGCAAATTCATCTTTATTGCTGCACTATTCGCAGTAGCCAGGATATAGAACCAGCCTAGGTTTCCATCAACAGATGAATGGATAAGTAAAATGGGGTACACGGTTGAAAGTTGCTCATCTATAAAGGAAAATAATCCTGACTTTGCAGGAAAATTGATTAAACTGTAGAACTTTAGGTCATGGTTAAATAAGCCAGGCTCATAAAAATATATTTATCTCATATATATATATATATATATATATATATATATATATACACACACACACACGTATATATATATATATACACATGAAGGTGGTATATATTATCTATCATATGTATGTACATATATGTTGGGAATATGGGTATAAGTCAAGAAATTAAACAGGAGACAGTGTGAGGGGGAGCAAGATGTCTTTCTTTTTAATTATTTATTTTTATTATTGTATTGGTATTTTGACTGCACATGTCCATGTAACATATGCATGCCTGGTGCCATGGAGGCTATAGAGGGTGTCAAGTCCCCTAGAACTGGAGTTACAGATGGTTGTGAATTGCTATGTGAGTGATGGGAATCAAGCCTGGGAAAAGCCTCTGGAAGAGCAGCCACAGTGAACCATCTCTCCCAGGCCCAAAAGAAGTATCTTTTTAAAGATTTGTTTTATTTTCAATTGTGTATATGTGTGAGGGTCTATGCACCTGTATGCAGGTGTCCTCATAGCCCAGAAAACGTTTCAGACCCTGGAGATGGCGTTACAGACAGTTGTAAGCTGCCAGGTGTGGGTTCTGGGAATGGAACTCAAGTCCTCTGCAAGAACAATATGTGCTCTTAACTCCTGAATCATTTCTTCAGCCCCAGGGAAGAAGTCTTAAGGGAGAAAGGAGAACCAGGCAGAGACAAACATGCAACAAGGGCCACTGTGAGGAGGAGGGGGATTGAGGAAGTAGAATATATATAAATAAAATATATCAAGATGGCGTGATGAGTAACTTTGTTATATGCTAAGTTACAAATATATTTAAATTAAGCATAAATAAATGTTTGATAACAGCTATTTATCAATTGGGATGTTGATGAACTGGCAATGTAATAATTGAGGATCTTCAGGTGATTCTGGTAGAGGCTCACATAAAAAAGAAAGAAAGAAGTACACTGGCTTCATTCTTGCTGCATAGCTGAGGACCACCTTAAATTTCTGACTTCCTGATCTCTGCCCCCAGAGTGATGAAACTACAGGCTTGTGTCGCTGTACCAGTTATACAGTGCAGGGCTTTGTGCATGGTCGGCATGCATTCCGCCGACTGAGCCACAACCCCAACCCAAGGCATACATTTTTAAATTGAAGTTGCTTTCCATGGAACATAGCCTTTGAGTTAAGTCTGCAATTTCACAAACTAGACTGTGTTAGTAATGAGAATAGAATTAAGTTTTCTCTGCGTAGTTTTCCAGAATCAATTTCCCACAATATACATTAATCAATAAGTAGAAGTTTAAGCTAAAGATGAGAGGCTGAAATTCACCCTTGTAAGGTACAAAGCTGTTCACAGATGCCAACTGAAAAGCAAGAAAGGAAACATGTAGAAGGAAATTAAGATCATGTTATAAAAGCAACAACAAAAAAATTGTGGTTATCCCTATGTGGTGGTTAATCAAGAATCACCATGGATATATACTTCTGGCTTTGTGGAAGAGTGTTTCCAGTGATGTTTAACTGAAGAGGGAAAACGCACCATCTCATGTGCTGGTCCTACACCCAATAAGGAGAAAGCAACCTGAGAGCATGCATTGTCTGCCTTTGCTTCCTGACTGGGGATGCAATGTAACCTCACAATCCTGCTGCCCTGACTTCCTTCCATGATGCACTATACCCTTAAACGTAAGACAAAATAAATTATTTTTAACTTGCTTTTGTCCTAGAAACAAGCAAAATAAATCTTACAAGTTGTAAGTTCTCTTTCCTTTTCCACTGGTAGGTCCTTTCCAAAGCTGCTAGAGCAAAGCCCGACGCTATAAAAGAACAATGAACTGGTTGCCCTTTAGTTGTTGGTATCAAAGTTCGATGTTGGTGCAGTGGGTGAGGGTCCTTGAGGGTCATATGGCAATTAAGTGAGGAACAGCTACATATTTCAGCAGATTCACTGTGATGGCTTTCGGGATAAACAAAGCAAAAAGGCTACCTAGACACTCTTCTTGACTCCTACAGCTAGCAAGCGTGCCCAGTGAAATGCTCACCTACAACATATCCAACTCCAAGTCCACAGCTTTGTAGTAAAGCCACAGTGAACAGGACTTCTACGGGACTACGGACTTGAAGGTTCCAGTATTTCAATGCCAGTTGTTCACATTCTTTCTACTTCTTCTTCCACCCTACTCTGCCAGGCATGTGTCCCTTCCTCAGTCATTCTTCCTCTGCCTGGTCCCAACAGCTGTGTAGCCAACAAATACTCATTCCATGTTTGTTGTGCTCCCAGCTTCACAGAAGTTTTTAATTATAAAGCAAAAGTGAGTGTTAAAAAGACAGTAACTGAGATGTTATTATGCAGGTGCTCCATCCTCCTGCCACACCTCACTACTTCCTTTGACCTTGACCTAGTCTCTCACGCTTTGTGCTGGCCTCTTTCCTCTTCCTTCATTGCGCTAAGGCCCATGCACTGCCAATTAACTGCCGGATTTGCATCCAGAAGCTCAATACCACCTGAGCCTTCAGATACCAAACAGAAGGGGCTTGGCAGATCAAGAAGTGTTTATTGAGACTGGAGAGATGGCTCAGTGGTTAAGAGCACTGCCTGCTCTTCCAGAGGACCTGAGCTCAATCCCTAGCCCCCACATGGAGGCTGTCTGTAACTCCAGTTCCAGGGTATCCAAGGCCCTCTTCTGGTTTCCACAGGCAATGCACACATGTGGTACACAGATATACCTGCAGGCAAAATGCCCTTGCATGTAAAAATAATTTCTGAAGGGGAGGATGGGGAGAGCTTGGGGGAATGAGACAGTTGGGATGGAGAAAGAGTGGATATGGAATCAGGGAGGTATATATCTTAATTAAGGGAGCCATTTGAAGGTAGGCAAGAGATTGGACTTTAGAGGGGTTCCCAGGTGTTCAAGGAGATGCCCCAGCTTGCTCCTTGGGCAGCAGAGGAGAGGGGGCCTGAACTGGCCCTTTACTAAAGCCACACTGATGAATATCTTGCATATCACCATAGAACCTTCATCTGAAGTTGGATGGAGATAGAGACAGAGACCCACGTTGGAGTACTGGACTGAGCTCCCAAGGTCCAAATGAGGAGCAAAAGGAGGGAGAACATGAGCAAGGAAGTCAGGACTGTGAGGGGTGCGTCCATTCACCGAGACAATGGGACTGATCTAATGGGAGCTCATCAAGGCCAACTGGACTGGGACAGATGGAGCATGTGATCAAACCGGACTCTCTGAATGTGGCTGACAAGGACGGCTGACTGAGAAGCCAAGGACAATGGTTTTGATTCTCCTGCATGTACTGGCTTTGTGGGAACCTAGTCTGTTTGGATCCTCACCTTCCTAGACATGGATGGATGGGGGAGGAACTTGGACTTCCCACAGGGCAGAGAACCCTGACTGCTCCTTGGACTGAAGAGGGAGGGGGAGGGGGAGGGGAGAGGGGAAGGGAAATGGGAGGAGGGGAGGAGGTGAAAATTTGTAAAATTATATAATTTAATAAAAAATAATAATTTCTGAAAATTTTTACAGAAAGTGGTTCTTTAGAATGGCACAAAATCTGCCTCATGTGCACATGGAACACAGATAGGCCAGTTATCAATATGGCTGTCAAGAACATTTGGAGCACAAAGAAACGTGGCACCTTTCTCTTGTTTAACTGATGCTCAGGATACGTTGTAAGAGGAAAATAAAGGAGAAAGTTTGTCTTTTTTTTCTTTTTATTTCTTTCTTCCTGTTTCTGTATGAATTACATTTAAATTGCTTGCTGGGGAGGAATATAAATGAGACCCAGCCTGCCCTCGTGAGTCATTGTTTCAGTGGGAAATAAAGCATCCTTGCTTCAAAAAGCATTTGAATTGATTTTGTTAGGTGGTGTGGAAATACGCTTCTAAAGATGAATCTGAACAGTTGCGTGCTATTGTCTAAAAATAAGTGAACAACATAAATTATTTTATGGTTTGGAATTATGCAAATAGTAAGATAACATAGAAAGATACTTTTAAATGTACAATAGCAAATTTTGTGTATATTAAAGAGGGAGAAAAACAAAGTAGAATCTTAGCTGGTTACATGTTCAAGATAAAATCTAACTTGTTAGTTCAGGACAATGTTGCTATATAGGGATCCCTGTTCTGACCTAGCAGGAAAGGACACATACATACATAGATACATACATACATACATACATGTTGCATTATAGTCTTTGAACTTCTCTGTTCTCTGCGTTTTCACTTTCTGTATTTTAAAAAGGCAGTAGGTGAATCCTACTGTAGCTATTTCCCAGAAATAGGAGTCCAATTGAATAATAGATATAAAAAACCTCTGTAGAAATATGTATGGAGACTCACACCTACAATTTCAGCACTTGAGAGGTTGAAGCAGGAAAACTACTGAATTGTCAGTACCAGCTTGGAATACGTAGTAAGTTCCAGAGCAGTTTGAGATAAAGGTAAGACCCTGTCAAAAAAAACTGTTAAGAACGTGCTACTCCAGAAACATAAACATTGAATAGCGAGATTTAGTCACTTTAATAACAGCAACTTGCCATAAAATTCACCTACCTTGGCATCCTGGAAGAGGCGAATATAGGTTCTCTTATTTCAATCATTATTGACTTTCATATCACAAAGCACACAGTAAATATGGGTTACAGAATGATTACAAGTTAAAGAGGCTGCAGCAGAATACAATGGAGTTTGGGAACTGAGATATGAGAGTTGTGCTGAGGAAGCAAAACCAGCACCTGGAAGGAGTGTCTGTGGAAGCTGTTGGAGTCAAAGATGGCGAAGGAAACTCTTCCAGCTGCAGAGCAAAAGGCGGAACTATTCAGAGCAGGAAGTGGGTGAGGAACAGAAAAGATCCAGGTGCAGACAGGTAAACAGGTGTAAAGGCAGGCATCCAAGTAGCTGTGTCAATAGCGGGTGACCAACCCAGTCTGGGAGTCCTCAGTCCCTGATGCACGCATCAGGCATCAGAGGATAGGTAGGTGTAGGGCCAAGCCACCACATTATGAGGCGTACATCCCATTATGGGTCTCAGGTGAGGGATTTATACCATTTCCTTAGTCTGGTGTGTCCGATAACTTCTTGGGTCTGCTTTCCCTGATGTGATTTTAATACTCCCTATGTCTCCACAGGCTCAGTTCTCCCTACACTTACAGGGTGGCTCCCTTTCTGCTCCCAGGAAAAAGCCTTTCATCATGTTGTACTAGATGGGGCTACCAACAGATGGTGCAGTTTCTGTGTCCACCCAGGGGCTCCAGTCATCCTTCTCCCCAAAAATGGTATCAAAAGCTACTTCTCAAATGGAGTCTCCTAAAGCAAGACATAGCCTAAAAAATTATTTTATTATTAATTTTATTTATTTCTTTTAAAGAAGCTTTCTCATTTTACATACCAATCCCAGTTCCCACTCCCTTCCCTCCTCCTGCTCCCCCCACCATCCTCTCACCCCACCCCCATCCACTCCTTAGATAGGGTAAGGCTTCCTAGGGAGAGTCAACAAAGTCTGGCATATCACTTGAGGCAGGACTAAGGCCCTCCCCCTCTATATCTAGCATAAGAAAGGTACCCCTCCAAAGAGAATGGGCTCCAAAAAAACCAGTTCAAGCCCTAGGGATAAATCCTGGTCCCACTGCCAGTGGTCATACAACTGTCACCCACATTCAGAGGACCTAGTTTGGTCCTATGTAGGTTCCCCTGCCATCAGTTCAGAGTCAGTGAGCTCCCACTTAGCTTTATATAATGTAATGTAACTTAGAGTATGCCTGAGCTCAAGAGCCACCAAACCCTTTGTAAACTGCCATAAGCCTGCATCCATGTGCGACACTGGTTCACTTAATCAAGAATAACACTAGTTTTCTAGAGAAGAAAAGTAACACTCTTAATTATAGGTCCTATATTCAAAAGATTATCTGCTTTATTTTCTTAAGTATTACTTGGAACCATGGTTACATGTTTAACATAGAGGGCCTGCTTGTTGGGTTTTCTGTCCCGCCCAGTACCCCACAGCCGGCAAGCCCCAAAGAAAAATCACACAAAGAGTCTGCATTAGGTTATAAACTGATTGGCCCATTAGCTCAGGCTTCTTATTAGCTCTTGTAACATATATTAACCCATTGTTCTTACCTATGTTAGCCACATGGCTCGGTACCTTTCTCAGCAGGGCAGGGAAGTCACATCCTGCATCTTCAGTGGTCTGGGGAGGAATGGAGAGGAATGGGCTCCCTCCTTCCCAGCATTCTCCTGTTCTACTTCCTGTCTGGTTTACCCACCTACACTTCCTGCCTGGCCAATCAGCATTTATTTAAAACATGATTGACAGAATACAGACAATTCTTTTGCACCAACATTGGAAGGACTTACTCCTGTGCTGAAACTGCAACTGCCCTCATTTTCCAAAGCAAAATCCTTGGAGTCCCATTTGGTTTAAATCCATACTCCAGTGTGCCAAATGTGCAAAACACAGAATCCAACATCTTCCTCTTCACACATTGGCCCTGGTAAAAGCAGACATTATTTTCCTGCTTCTCTTCCAGATGATGGGCTAGGTGGTCCCCTAAGCCGTCTCCCACCTCTCTTCTGGCCTCTTCACTCCCATCAGTTTGTTCCCCTGATCCTTTCCTCCCTACTTAAGCCTTCCTTATACTTAGGAAATCAAACCATCCTTTTGCCAGCCCCAGAACCATGTGACCACTTTGTGGTCAATAAGATTTAAGCAGGACTCTCCTAAAGGCTTGAACATTTGTCTTGGAACTACCACTTCTCTCTAGGCTCTTCTGTTCACTGAAAGAAAGCAGTCAGAAAACTTCCCTTCAGGTCCAGAAAATAGACAGTTCAGGTGATATAGTCCATTTAAAAATGTAAAAAAGAATGAATGAATGATCAACCCTTTCCTTGGCCGTGCATGGATCATGTTCTTTTACATACACTAATGGAAATTAAAGACTTTCTCTTTTATCCTTCTACTGAAAAATTGTTGGAAATACGTTAAACACACAAAAAATATAAACAGTAAATCAGTCGGCACCTGAGTCCTCAATACTAGCTGCCAAAGGCACACTATTGTACTAAACTTGACCTGTACAGCACCAGACCTATCAGCATCCAGTCATGGAGATAGAGGTGGGGGATAGCCTCACAAAGCCCATCCTTCCCTGAGGTTCTATGAACAGTTAACAAACAGTTGCTGAAGGGGGGAGAGATTTTCCTCAATGGTGCAGCCACTGATAAGGTCCCCATATTTATGTAAATAAGCCTTTATTCAAACTCTAAGCAGCCCTAATGAAACTCAGTGTGTCACCAGAAAAGAAAGTTGGGAGGCAGACTAGCTGGGAAGAGGAATGGGTTGGCAGGAATGAGAGTTGGAATGGGGACTTAAAGGCAGTGAGCATCATCAAAATACATTGTAGGCACATATAAAAATCATTATATACAGTCAATATATATGAATGAAACTAACTCTTTGTAAGGTGTTTTTCAAAACTTGCATTTGATAGCTAGTCTCCTTCACACTCTGAATTCTTCCAGGCTTTCATGTAACTCTAAACAATACAGTCTATTATTTTATGTGTTTTGAATTTACATGAAAGACACCCATCTCCATCACCCATTACTATATGAATCCCTTCACCCTAAAGGAATTGACTTTAGTGTGCCATACACAGAACTGATACCAGAGTATCCCATCCCATTTATCATCTTCAGTATGGGAGCCTCTGTGTTCCTGTACCTTGCCTTTCATGCTTCTCTGCTTCCCAAGCATTAGGGACCTAGACTTTACTCACTACATATTTGATATATTAATATCCATATAGAAATATAAAGTTTTATCTCCACAGCATCAGCTGTCATGATAATGAGCTCAAGAATTATGCAGTCTGAGGTGACTCTGTTGGAATCCAATTGCATAGATTTCACCCCATGGAGGTTTGAAACCTGTAAGTGTTGCTATTTATAGTCTCTGAAGCTTTGCTTTCATTAGATGAGTCAATGCATTATTGCATTGCCCTAAGTGTTCATTCAAACTATTCTGAAACATGGTTATTTACCTTTAGTTCAGGCAGCCTTCATCTAAAACTAATGAAACTTTTAGAGGGGAGAAAGTTAATTGTGCTATAAATCAGTGGTTCTCAACCTGTGGGTCATGACCCCTTTAGCAAACCTCTATCTTCAAAAAATATTTACATTACAATTCATAATAGTAGTAAAATTACAGTTATAAAATAGCAAAAAAATAATTTTATGGTTTGGGGTCACCACAACATGAGAAACTGCATTTAAAGGTCACAGCACTAGGAAGGTTGAGAATCACTACTACAAATGAATTTCTAAAAGGAGACGCAGAAGCAGCCTCAAGGTTGTGGTGGGATCCAGGAATCAACGTAACCTGAGTAATTGACTCATTAGTTACCAGAAGTAGCTATTTCAGTAGTCACACAAAAATTTTTCTATTCTTTTTCAAAATTGGTTACATAATAACATAATGTGGTATTATTGTCCATAAAATGGATTAAATAAGTTTTAAATCATAATATCCATATAGACGCCCATAATGTTAAGCCATGAAATTTCTCCTGTCTATTTTGGGAAAATTCCTACAGGCTCCACACAAATGTTAAAAACATCTTGTTTACTGAGGATTAAGAGACAATAAAGCGTTGTTTTCAAAGTATCTTCAAATGTCCCCTTTTACACCAAGGGCTTATCTGTCAGGATCCTTTGTACATTTTTTTAACAGATGAGGTTAACATTCTCCTGAATTCATCCCATCATCTCTAGACATTCTGGTGTAAAAGGCTAACCTAGCAAGAGAACTGATTTGGGAATTGGAGTGAGTTATTGTCTTGGCGTTTTCATGAGCCGGTATGAGACCACCAACAAAGCTGTTCCTCCCTTCTCCCCTCTAGCCTTAACAACTGTACAATGAAGACTGATACCAGATGATCTTGAGATTGTCCCTTCCATATCTGTGTCTTCATCATGTTTTCAAGAACACATAGGATTATGGCTTAAAGCTTATTGAACATAAATTTCCACCAAGTTGTATTGATACACCATTTTTGTCATAGAGGGAGTAAAAGCATTGTCGTCTGGTACCTTCTAGAATGTGACAGGATGAATAAATACAGCTTAAATTAAACACAAGTGATGATTATTTTTCTTATTAAATGTTGCCTTGATATATAATTTAATAGGAGCAGGCCAGGTTGAAATAACTGCACAATTGATAGGCCTTATTTTTAAGACTGAAACTCCAAGGTTTCTCTTCTTAGTGATGTGCTTATTTAATAATTGAAAAAACAATAATTTCAACATCCCCATCACTTTAAATATCCACTTACATAAATGGAGATCTAATTTTAATATATGCATATATGAGATTCCAGATTCATAAACAAAATAGGAGAACTATTTTACAATGTAAAAAAGCCCTCTAAGCCTCTGTGAATTACAGAGGCAATGATGACTAGCAAGTGATTCAGTGGAAAATTACCTTGTGCATTCAATGCCTGAAATACTGCTCAAAATGAGAGCAAATCAACAAAATAACAGGCTAGACTGAATCCACAGCACATATTATAGGAGAGGCACTTAATGAGCTGGGCAAAGGATGCTGCTTGCTCACCACGTAGGGTGAATAAAAAGACCCTTTTGCCGACGTTCTTTGTGACAGTGCTTTGCTAATTTTTTGAAAAAGAATCTGTTTTTGTGTGAGTCACTGCCCTTTTACTGGCATTATTTTAATGATAGAAGATAGAAGAAAAGGTCACAATTTAAATCAATGCCATCTTTGCATGACAGGCTGGGTGAATCATCAAATGAAATTAACAGGGAAGCGTGGGTCCATTTTTGCTGTCTATACTCTTTCCCCTGATACTCTCTGCAAACACAATTCAATGAGGTATTTGAAGAGATCTGGTTGCTAGGTACCAGCCTCTCTCGGAGCTCTTCATTTCAACCTGGACACGAAATATGGAAAATTTTCAAGATAAATGTATCACGAGGCATCCAAAGGTTCAGATGCCTGAATGTTGACAGGACCACTCTGACTCTACTAGCTGATGCAGAATACAAAAGCAAAAGCAATCAAAGTCACAAAACCTTTTCAAATCATCTTTGCCATTCCTTTTACTTTACAGAATACACTGAGATTCTGAAAGGAAAGTGAATTCTTTAGACAATCACTTACTTAAAGGGAAAGTGGGACCAAAACCAAGTTCACCTTCTTGATTCAAACATTTCATTTTATTTTTAGAGTTCACAAAACATTTTATTTGCTTTTAAAAATGAGAAGTGATAGGCAAAGCAAACAAGGTGAAATTTCACATTTTTGAAAATGTGACAACTTTGTCAGGATTATGAAATGATTACAAGTAGCAAAACAGCTCAGTCTGTAAAGTTTCTGTCAAGTATGAGAGGCTGAGCCCTCCCTCCAGCACAGTCGTAAAAAGATGTGTAATGGCACCTGCCTATCAGCTAGCACCAGGGACATCGGAGAAGGACAGGAAGATCCCTAGGGCTTTTGGGACAGCCAGACTAGTGTGACCAGCATGTTCCAGGATCAGTGAGAGACCATCTCTCAAAAATGGTTCCCAAAGAATACTACCCAAGGCCCATCTCTGGCTTCCATTCACACACACATGTATGCATGCCCACATACATATGTGTACCCACACACAGATACTAATTGCATTAAAGTAAAAACAGCAGATACTAATGTGCATTAAAATAAGATGCACAGGTAGAAATAAGTATATGGAAATATGTTCCACTCCATGGTTTATCAGGGAATTGTAAATGAAAACAACCATGATATACTAGTACATACCTTTTAGAATAATCCCCATTTTGATCCCTAGAACCCACATGGTTCTTCAAGTTGTATTCTGACTTTCACATGAGCACTGTTGTGTGATGCGGAATATTATTTCAAGGTGTGTTACTTTTGTTTATGTTGCATGTGTTAACTCTGTGTTACTGTGACTGTTTAAAACACCTGACGGTTTTAAAAAGCTGAATGACCAATACCAAAGCAGGAGAGAGAAATAGGTGGGGCTGGCGATAAATATAAGGAGAAATCTGGAAGGAAGGGATCTGGGAACAAGAGAGGAAGGAGGAGGACTTCAGGGACCAGCCACCCAGCCACCCAGTCACACAGTTACACAGCCAGTCACAGAGTAAGAAGGAAAGAAATGGTATACAGGTATAGAGAAAGAGTGTTGGGAGCAGTGAGACCCCAGATCCTGAATTTCTTGTAATCCCCTGATCTGAGTGCCTACAGCTGCTCTGAGCATGAGACCTTCAGGAGTTCCTAATGGCAGGAGAGTGGTTTCTGGTGGGTTTGGCTGGGGCATGGCTATCTCTATATAATCTGCCCCTGAACACAATAAAGGGGGCATTCTTGGGGAATTCAAGGATGACCCGTGTCGCTGTCTGTCTGTCTGTCTGTCTGTCTGAGTGTCTGTGTATTTTAACCTCCAGCTCCTTGCCCGAAGCTCGGTAACTGGGTAAAAGCACACCAAGCACAGACACGGGGGTGCGGTGCGCGGCAAAAGATAAAAGCCCCAAGGCCAAAAGTAGACGGGATAATTTAAGAAAAGCTGGCAAGAAACCAGCCAAGCTAAGGGTGGGCATTTATAACTAAAAATAAGCATTGGTGTGATTTATTTGGTGGTCCCCCAAAGAGCCTAAAGAGCCAAAAGAGTAAAACATCAAACAACAGTGGTGTACAATATTGTAGTGAGGAGCTGCGGGCAGGTCTGCTTTTTGTCCCGCCCGGCTCCTGGCTGCCTGGCTAGCTTGTGCCCCGAAATAACAACACACAAACTGTATTCATTTAAACACTGCCTGGCCCCTTAGTTCCAGCCTCTTACTCACATCTTGACTAACCCATATCTAATAATCTGTGTAGCACCACAAAGTGGTGCCTTACCGGGAAAATTCTAGCGTAGGTCCATCTTGGGCTGGAGCTTCATCGTGTCTGTCTCCCTGAGGAGAGGCACGGCGGTCTGACTAACTTAGGAGAGGTGTGGCATCTGCCTGAGTCATCTACCTCACTTCCTTCTTCCTGTTCTGTCTACTCCACCCACCTAAGGGCTGGCCAATTAAACGAGCCAAGGCAGTTTTCTTTATTAACGAATGAAATCAACACAAACAGAAGACTCTCCCACATCACAATATCACAAGTGCATGCATGCACATAATAACATATAACAAATACATAAATTTTACAAGTTTAAATCTATTCCATGGACTGTGGTCATGTTATAAGATATCATCATAAAGTTACACAAAGGCTATGACCAGGAGGAAAACTGTTTTAGTACTAATAAGGAAAGCAAATTATATAAACAATTATTCGTTGTGATGGTTTATCTTCATTGTCAACTTGACTAGATCATCAGACCTCCTGAGACACAACTTTGACTATGTCTGTGAGGGCCTATTCCATGAGGCGTCTGTGAGGAGGACGTACCAGATGTGGGCTGGGTACACAGGCAACAGGTGAGCATGAGCAAAAGGGGATGTTAAGCACCAGCACTCTTGCCTCTCTACTTTCAGCCTGTGGGCATAATGTAACCAGCTGTTATGCTCCTGCTGCCATGCCTTTCCTCCCCTCCCAAGTCAGAACTATGAAGAACAGTGCATTCAGATGACATCAACTACAAAGAGTGAGCACTTTCTAGGAACTCTTGTGTTGTAGGTCAGGATAGAAATCACTACACCATTCATTTCATACAGGTCAGGGATCAGCTCCTTCAGTAGCTCAAGAATCCAGAAAGCACGTATTAATGAGAGAGAAAGAATCCACTAAAGGGGCATAGGGGAAATGGCATTTACTTACTTGGTGCACGCACTTGGCATCTGTTCTGTGCCAGTCCTAGAGCTCGGCACTGAGCACACAGAGCGAGGCAAATTTCAACTGACATTTTCTGCATGTATGGTTGATTTCTGGACCTCAGAAAGACACCCAAAAAAGTCTGTTGAGAATTTGAAGCTACCTCTCAGCTTGTCTGAAGATACCCATTGTGTCATTGCCATTGGTGTTTTGAAAAACTTGTGACCTATGCAGAAAAATGAATGGCAGGTGGTGCGGGAGGTCCTTCTGTTTCTGTGTTTTTATTGATTAGTGAATAAAGAACTGCTTTGAGCCTATGACAAAGGCAGAACAGAACTAGGTGGGAAAAGCTAGAGTGAATGCTGGGAAAAAGAAGGGCGGAGTCAGAGAGAAGCTATGGATTGAGCCACCACCAGAGTCAGATATGCTGAAACTTTAGCCGGTAAGCCACAGCCATACACAGATTAATAGAAATGGGTTAAATTAATATGTAAGAGTTAGCCAATAAGAAGCTAGAGCCAATGAGCCAAGCGGTGATTTAATTAATGGTTTCTGTGTGATTATTTCCACTTTAAGCTAGCCAAGTGGCCGGGAACCAACAAGAGGCTCCTGCAACAGATGGGATCCCACCTTTTACAGTCTACCCATATTTACAGTCTACCTGTATGTATTTCCTGGTGTGGAGCTTTCTTTATCTGTTGGTTATAAATCAATGCCAAGTGCTTCTTATATTCATCTCAGATTTTTTAGGGAGGGTGCCAGTGTAGTGTGACAGTCATCCTCATAGGATGAGATGAACACAAATTTCCATGGAGGAGTGACCATTTGAGGACAGGACAAACAACAAACATCCGCAAGGCAAGGAGAGAGGCTCCGGGGAGAATCAACCAGCCCACACTTTGATCTCATAGTTCTGACCTCTAGCATTGTAAGGAAATATGGTTGTATGCACCTCCTCCTCCCCCATCTCACATATCTCAGGCTGTCTTTAAACTTGCCATGTAACTCAGGATAAACTTGAACTTCTGGTCCTCCTGACTCTACTTCCTGAGCACCAGGATCAGAGTGTGCCACGAAGCCCCCGCTTTGCAGTTGTTGACCACACTGAGTGGTGCTTTGTGGCAGCAGCCCCAGAAGCCCAAATACATGTGGAATGGACTTACTGTCCCATCCCATTTATAGCTTCTACCAGTGATCAAACAGAGCGGAAAAGAGAGTGGGAATATTGGGCCATATTAGAACCCTGTCATCTACAGGTGGCAGTTCCATCAAACCCCTTGGCCAACTCATTTAAAACTACTGGTTTACCTTTTTTGGTTTATTTGTTGAGCTTTCTAATTCTTCCCTATTTACTAATTTACTCAATTTTTGATGGTTATATTTATTTATTTTTAGTTTTATTTTATTTTTTAATTGAAAATTTCCACCTCCTCCCACTCCCCTCCCCTCCCCCTATTCCCCCTCCCTCTCCAGTCCAAAGAGCAGTCAGGGTTCCCTACCCTACGGGAAGTCTAAAGTCCTCCCCGTTCCCCCCAGGTCCAGGAAGGTGAGCATCCAAACAGACTAGGCTCCCACAAAGCCCATCCATGCAGTAGAATCAAAACCCAGTGCCATTGTCCTTGGCTTCTCAGTCAGCCTCCACTGTCAGCCACATTCAGAGAGTCCGGTTTGATCACATGCTCCATCAGTCTCAGTCCAACTGGCCTTGGTGATCTCCCATTAGATCAGTCCCACCGTCTCAGTGGGTGGATGCACCCCTCACGGACCTGACTTCCTTTCTCATGTTCTCCCTCCTTCTGCTCCTCATTTGGACCTTGGGAGCTCAGTCCAGTGCTCCAATGTGGGTCTCTGTCTCTATCTCCATCCATCACCAGATGAAGGTTAATTTACTCAATTTTTAATTTTAATTGGTCCAAGGGGACTAGGAGAAGAGTGGAGGAAGAGGTCTGTGTTTCTAACTAGAAGCTACAGAAACTGTCTTGGCCTGTTGATAGGGCAGAGAACTAGGCAGGGAAAACTATACTGAATGCTGGGAGAAAGAAGGCAGAGGAGAAACCATGGAGCTGCCAGAGGGGAAAGACATGAGCTGCCAGCTGGAACCTTGCCAGTAGGCCACGAGTCTCATGGTAAAACATAAAATGCTGGAAATGAGTTAATACTAGTTGTAAGAACTAGCTAGCAATACACTTAAGTGATTGGCCAAGTGGTGATTTAATTAATACAGTTTCTGTGTGGTTATTTCGGGTCTGAGCTGCCGGGTGGTCAGGAAACAAACTAGCAGCCTACTACAACACATTAGGCAATAAATAATCTATACTTGACAAAGTGTACAAAAGGATGTCTGTATATTGTATGCAAATACTCTGCCATTTTACATAAGGGACTTGAGATGTGCAAAGATACACAGGTGCAGTGGTGATAAAAATAGGAAAGGATATGAAAATGGGGATGCTGTAGGGCTTCAGAGCTAAGTACACAACAATGCCAGGAACACAGACTCACAGGTATGGAGAGAAGGAACTTGATGACTCTGCTCCAACCATTTGGTCCTCTTCCTGAGCCACAACTGGCAAAATTTGGTAGAGAGATTGTACTGGGATCTTCCTGTTTCCTAGGACAGAGTCAGCACACAGATCAACACAAATACTGTAAAGCAGCCACATTTTAAACAAATGTCTTCAAGTCCAGTCCATTTAGAGACAAAACTGTAAATCTCTCCTAGCAAGTCCCATCAGGAGGCACAGAAGGGCCCACTAACTTGTCCTTGATTTCCAGGCTGCACTCTCAGAGGGATGGAGTTAAAGATCCGGGTTACATTTGCACAAATGGTAGTTTTTAATTACATTCCACAGTCTGGTTCCAGTCACCATAGAAGCAACACTTCTTGGTTTCTATAGTGCTATTACCTGTGTTCTAAGCTTCCTGGACATCTCATTATCTGTATTTTTGAAACTAAGACCTTTCAAATGATAGTTGGAATGGGGTGGTATTTATTACTAAGGATTAGTTGGAGTCCCCAGAAGCATCAAAAGGAGCTGGAGCCAATGCAATAAACAAGATACAGGAAATTAGCCATGGGTGTGTATTGTAAAGCTAAATAAACGTCCCCAGGAATTCTCTTAATTAGTCTCAAATACTTTTCAACCTTATTCCTTTAGTGGAATTTGAAATCCATTTATTCCCCAAATTTTACAATTTGTGTTTTGAAACAGGATCTCATGTAGCAAAGGATGGCTTCACACTTCCTATGTATCTCAGGATGGGCTTGAACATCTGGCCCTCCTTCACCTCCCAAGTGTGGACTTCCACATCTGGCTGAGGCAAGATTTCTTTAACCTATCTCCACATCAATTCTAACTGATTCACCCTAGTTGGAATATAACCAATCCGTCCATCCACCTCAGTACCCCACCCAACCCAAATATCTCCATTCTTTTTTTTTTTTTTTTTTTCCTACAGGATATTTTCTTGAAATATCTCCATTCTTTCATGTGATATAATAAACCTTATCCTTGACAGTTCTATTCTTATATTGTATGGTACACACAGAAGCAAACACACATTTAAAAACTGAAGTCTGCACATATTCTACATTATAAACAGAAACAAGCACACAAACACATTTTAAAACCAGATGTTAATAAAAAAGCAATATCCACTGAATGAGGACACAGCACAGTAGTATTATAGATACGATTTTTTAATGACAACAGGTGGTAAATAAATACAAATTACAGGCTACAGTATACTGAATACAAAACCCATTCAAGTAAGACTAGAAAAGCATCACTTAAGTCAGTCTGATGCAAGTGGCTAAGAAATGCAGGCCCCATTGTGATGACACAAGCTTTACAGACAGCGCATTGTCACCCCCACCCCACCCCACCCCCAGTCAGTGGCCACAGCATGGCCAGTGACACTGGTGACTGAAAATTCTAACAATTAGCATTGACATAAAGAGACATCTCTGCAACATGTTCACTATGCAAAACTCAGACAAGAATATGTGAACGTTCTTTGCAAACTGTAAGGTGCTGTGCAGATGTTGTTAGCTATTGCTATTATTCCTGTTCAGTGAGACTTCACCAAACATGGAAGGAAGACTAGATTGTATAACTGACAATATGACTTACAGAACATCTTAAAAAGAACACATACTTCAAGCACACATAGCAATTAACACAAATATAAGTGTGGCCGGCAGCGATATGGAAGGATTCCAGACTTTCATACTGAATAAAGGGTTAAGCTATTCACAGGGTACTGATGGGGAGGTTCCCAACATCTCTGAGAGTAAGTCATTTTTTAAGGTAACAACTTCACCCTGAAGACAAGTTCTGTCAAGCTATTAGAGTGCACTCCAGCACAACCCTGGTGAAAATAAATTTAACAGCTAGTAGAATCTGAATGGTTGTATATCTTACTACTGAATGACAGAAGACAGAGTAAAGAAATCTGCCATTGACCTAAGTGACAAATACTGTACCATCACTGAACCAATTATTAAATGGGCCTAACAAGTCTACAAATGTACTATACCTAGGCACTGAGCCTGTCTGGAGATATAGTAGATACATGTAAATCAAGATTTCAATCCTTTCTTTCATATACCTTCAGCTTTAGCTTCCCTTAGATGCACCTTGCTTGTCTAAATACTTTTACTGACTAGTATGACTTTCCTGTGTATATAAGATTTACATGAAAATAAAGACAAGCCCATTGGCTGCTTCTTTTGATAAAGTGAAATTGGTCCTTTGTTTTTATAGAATTTTGTTATTGTTGATTCAGGCTCTCCTGTAGCCCCAGAGTGGCCTTGAACTCCTGATCCTCCTGCAACTGCTTCCCAAATACTGGAAATATAGGTGTGCTCCTGCCTCCACGGCTGGCTCAGTATGAGTTTTCTGATGTAAACTTTCAAGTTATTATAATTACTGTTAGATTCCCATGAAACACCCAGTTCTGTTGAATAGCAGGTTTAAAATTCTTTACTATCATCGCAAACCAGAATGCTACTGTAGCACGTGAAAACGGCAGCCATTTGAAGAGTGAATGATATCGATCGCATCCTACAGACCTTCCATTGTTTCAGTAGTGCAGGAAAAGATTATTGGAGGCAAATCAGAAGGTGAGGAAGGTGGTGTTACAGTAAAGGTGGTAAAATCAGTAGCTTGCACTGACACTTCAAGTTATACTCCCTAATTGAGATTACTGTTACAATCAGGTTTTGAACATCAGTGAACATATTCCTGCCGGAAGACACTTAACAATTAACTGTAACTTTTCTTCTAACACACTATGAAATATGTACTTTGTGCAAGAGGAAACTAGTTAGATATCTTTTAAAAATGTCAAATACCACATTCATTGACATAGCTAACAGCAGCAAATCCAAGAATGAGCAGTCAAAAATCCTAGGAAAAAATGAACAGCTTTGAAAATAAATCTATTCTGTAATAATTCTAAGTATCAATGTGAATATCTGATTTTAATGTACAAACACACTGTACTTTATTCCCAAGGGAAAATTACATGTGTTTACATGTACCCCTGGTTAAAATACTTTAAAAGATCTGTACCATTATTTAGTTAGCAATGTTTAAAATCAAACAAAATAACCCGACAGTGTATTTACAAACAGTACAAGAAAAAAAAAACCTTAGCATTATATAAAAAGAAACTGAGTGGACAATTCTAAATACAATAGGCCACCTAATAAGGGAACCATCTAGAAATCTAGTACATAATGTCTGAGACTCAACTATCATAATACTAAAAATTGTAGTCTTTACAAAATAAAGACCCTTATATTTAGAATACTCACTTTTAAATACAAACTACATACAACAGTTAAATTTAAGAATTAAGAACAATCCTTTAATAATTACATTAATCTTGGTTTTGTGATAACATAAACACATATCTATATGTCTAATCACCTCTATTTCTCTAGTCTAGTTCCACAGCATAAAAATAACAGCAGACAAACAAATCAACAATGGCAAACATTAAAGCAGGGGCCACTCATTATATTAGTATTATCAGCAACAGGCATTTGAATGCTCTTCATTTTTACAATTACATTTAATTCATATATAAAAACAAAAAGCATACATGCTTATGGGGTACTATGTAATGTTTTGATATATCCATGTTATACAGTATTTAAATTGAGTTATCTCAACATTTTATTTATGATAAAAACATTGAAATGTGAATTTGAGAAGACTAAAGGTAGACAATGGGCAATATCAGGTATAGGAAAAACTGCAAACAGCTCTTTGGTGGAGTTGGCAAGATCTAAACTTAAACCAAGGTTGTAGTGTATTTGGAACCAGCACTAAGAAACAGGAGTTGTTAACTAAACTACTGATGGTCTGCAAGTAGTAACATTACGGGCCAATTGTTACATTTATTTTCCCAGTGTTTTACAGAACATATATTATGAACTTTTAAGAAAAAAAATAAACATTTGGGGAATAGCATTTTTAAATTGCATATACACAGTACTAAGTGGTTTATCTGACCATAGACTGAAGGTACCAAAGCAAGGTAACAGGGCTTTTTATCTGGGGCAAGAGTGTTCTTATCAAAAAAGATTTGAAGGATTATCTATAAATACAGGATGTAACTTAGCACTGATTTTAAAAAATGGATCAACAAAAACTCCAAGAAATAAGATGTTTTCAAGACTGTATACACTCTCCATGTGTGAAAGCTGGATATTTTGGCATTCTAATACTTATTATATACTATTTTAAAGTAGGACAACATATTAAATGGGATTTTGATGAACTTTGCAACTGATGCCTAATTTCAAAGAAAAATGAGGGCACAATGTTAGCATGATAATCACAATGCTGACAGTCAGCTCAAGTCTTTGCCTCTGTAACCCTAAATTCTTTGTATGAATGGGTGTGAGTTCAGCAACTTTTAAATAATGGAATGTGAGAGTTTTCCTTCCTCAGTGACATTCAGATTAACTATACTGCCTACAATTTAGGGAACTTTCCACAGGAAACTAGACTCTCAAACCCAAGGACCGGTTCTTTTCCAGGAAGTCCTCCAGTGAAAAAGGAAATTTAGATTTGCTTCACTAAGCGTTTCTTAATCTACCCAAATAAATAAAACTGAAAAGCAAGTATAAGGCAAATCGCTATACATTTTTGTTGTTATAATCACATTCTTCCTAGGATAAAATATAACTCTCTTAACATATACATTTGTACCTATTTAACTTTTCCAAATTTTCGTTTGCAAACGGAAATTCAAAGTTCAAAGTGACCATATGATATTACTGGGTAGGTCAAAATTTAGCCAAATGCGACTGACTCCTTAAGACTGATTTTATCATGTTCTTTCAACTTTATTCACACAAAATGTATTTATCACCAATATCCCAGAAGTACTTAACATATTCAAAAATAAATTTCATGCTATCAAAAGGTGATGTTCACTTTAATCCTGTTTGCCTTCACGCCACTGCCGTGAGCCTTCATTCCAGGCCACATAGACAAACAGGGCCAGAACCACATGAACAGCAACAACAGCAACAATTGCAGCATAAAAGTAGCTGTCTCTATTGGACATTCCAAGGACACCTATTGAAAAAAGAAAAAAAATCATTTTATTCCTCACCAAACCACAAAATTCAAAGCCTAACAATTCTGGTTGGAACAGAGACCATTATAGAAAACAACAACCAACCAAAACACAGAGTTATGTAACCTAGTCCCAAGGACTACATCTACAAAACAAGCTAGGGCTCAGGCAACATTGCAATGCAGAAGGCACAGAAAGACTGTAAGAGACAGAAAATCAGGGAGTTTGCTATGAGAGTATGCCTCCTAGTAATGTCAGAAGATATACCCCTGAAGTCTCACCAACATGACTCCCTAAACTTGAGCTGAGCAAGAACAGTAGACATGCTAATATGGAGGAAGAAAAGCCCAGGAGGCCTCAGCCCTACACAAAGAACTACAGGCAACTAAGGAATACTAAGAGTGAGAAAAAGAAATCTTCCACAGGGAATAACACCAATTGGTTATCCAATATACCAACTGATCAGCCTGTAAAACATACATGCACAAGGAACACTATGAAGACTGACCATGTTGTACTTAATATTTAGGAAAACACATATACACACAAAACAAACACTTAATGAAAATAGGTGTAGCACAATTAATAAAAACTGAGACACAGATATTGGTGTTGAACCTGAAGGTCAGAAAAGCATAACAGCCAGCCACTGGCTCTTACCTGTCTCTCAATCTGAAATGGCGATCCTGCCTCCAGGACTCTCAGAATGAGACTGTGTCTGTGAGTTGCCTATTCCAGGTTTTATAATCCTCTCTAGTGCTGGGATTAAGGGCGTGCACCACATCCACCTGGTTTCTATCGCAAACTAGTGTGGCTATTGGTATTAAAGGTGTGTGCCACCACTGCCTGGTCTGTAAGGCTGACCAGTGGGGCTGTTTTACTCTCTGAACCTCAGGCAAGCTTTATTTATTAAAATACAAATGAAATATCACTACAAAGTGGTCATGAATTTGAAAGTGAGTAAAAAGGGAAGATGGGACAAGGGAAGGAAGAAATAATATATTACCTCAAAAAGTAAAATAATATAAAATAAAAGCTATAAAAATAAAAAGTCTTAAAAAGAAAAAAGACATAAAAGAAATGTATATAATCACACGAGAGACAGAATGGTTAGAATGAGCAGAGATACACATGGTTCTTTCCTCTTCCTCCTCTTCTTCCTGTTCTTCCTCCTGTTTCTCAATAGTCACAAGATCTCATTCTGTAGACCACGGTGGCTAGGAAGCTGAGATCCTCCTGTCAGTTTCTTAAGTACCAGCATTACAGATGTCTCCTGTCATGCCCAGTTCTACATTTTAAAATTCACACCAGCTATTAGGAAATGCTCTTGACATTATACCACTGGCTGCCATAACTAAGTCCATCATTTTGTATAAATAACATATTAATTAAAATATGATTCCACATAAAATACAATGATAAAAACTTATAAAAACAATTATAGGTTAAAAATAGTTCAGCATAGGCGGATGCAGAGATCCATAGCCAATCACTGGGCCAAACTCCTGGAGTCCCGTTGAAGAGAGGGAGGAGGGATTATATGAACAAAGGGGGTCAAGATCATGATGGGAGGACCACAGAAACAGCTGGCCTGAGCTAGTGGGAGCTCATGGACTGATAGCTGTGGAGCCTGCATAGGACCGAGCTGGGCCCTCTGAATGTGGGTAGCAGTTGTGTGGTTTGGCCTATTTGTGGGACCCCTGGCAGTGGGACCAGGATTTATGCCTGGTGAGTGAACTGGCTTTTTGGTGCGTGTTCCCTATGATGGGATACCTAGCTCAGTTTTGATACAGGGGGGAGGGACTTGGTCCTGCCTCAACTCAATATGCCAGGCTTGGCTGACTCTCCACGGGAGAGCTTGTCCTCTCTGGGGAGTAGATGAAGGGTGAGGGAGAAGTGGTTGGGGGGGACTAAGAGAAGGGGAGGGAGGGGGAACTGTGGTTGGTACGTAAAATAAATAAAAATAAAATAAATAGTTCAGCATGAAAAGGCACTAACACAGCCTGCTCTATAAAATCAGAAAATACCAAGGTTTATTTTTAATATCAATATTTCTTATACACATTTGTAGCACAAATCTCTGATTTTATACACGTAGACAGACATTTAAGAGCAATGAGAGAAAATGAAAGAGCATTATAAATAGAATTGGTACCCAGTTACCAAATTATGTTGCTTTAGTTTATAATTCTACCCCTACAATAACATCGGAAAGACATCTCATAGTTCCATGAGTGTCCATAGGGAAGAGAACAGTGCCCATGACCGTTTTCATCTCCCATATTCACCAGTTACTTGTGGTGCAGACAGAAATTACTTACCTTTGTTGTACTGAATTTCTAAAATACAAATTAATTCAGAAGTTTGTTGTGGGATTCTATAGATAATCTCATGTAAAGCATTTAAAGTAATACATTATATGTAATAAATATCAAAAAAATTGTTTTGTTTTTGAGACAGGGTCTCATGTAGCTCAGCTTGGCCTCTGACTCTATTATGAGTCCAGGCCCTAATTCTGCCTACACCTCCCAAGTATTATACTCATGTAGCACCACACCCAGCCAATCAAAGCATATGAATTCTTACTGGATATATGTGTGTGTGTGTGTGTGTGTGTGTGTGTGTGTGTGTGTGTGTGTAGTTAAGCGAGATATATAATATACATATTATATACTAAACAAAAGGAATAAGAAAACAACTTTAACAACAAAAAGATTTATAAAACCACTGAACAAATTAGAAAAGAGAAATGTCCTCAAGTATGTAAAACTTACCTTCGAATACATAAGATTTAGTTGTAAAATACAACCCGATAGGAACTGTGATCATTAAAGCTGTGAAGAACAGGAGTGTCTTGAGAGTTGAAGCTAAAGTGTTTTCATTTCTGGAAAAAAAAGTGAACAAACAGAATTTTCACAAGCCATATCCAAATATAATAATCACCCTCCTGAAGATGAAAGAATTCTGAGACAAATAGCTTCCTCCTTCCAGAACTTGGCAAAGGAGTGAGCAGGCACATGAGTGTTCCTGAACAGGCCCCTCAGCTTGGCATACAATGTGCTGGTGCGTGCCCCTGGAATTTACTTCAGAAAAACCCAAACCCTCTGGCAAACAGTTCCTCCCCAAGGATTATACAAACTTTTGCCCCAACTACAAGGCTGGACCAGAAATAGATAAAACCAGAAAAGACAGATGTATTCTAGACTCAAACTGAGCCATGACCCAGTCAGGGTCTCCTAGAACAGACAGCTGGGTGGGAGTAAATGGAAAAGACAAATGTATTAATGGCTATGCCATGGAACTCCAAATAAAAGCCTAAAATGGGCAGCTCAACAGCAGTATTGGGACTGAATATACCAATGATGAAGGAAATTTTGAGTAAATTTAGTGTAGCATTTTGTCCTACATCCATCCTGAGGTACACTCAGTCAACAAACTCTATTCATGGCTAAGTACTCTACACAGATACAGCCATTTCTTCATATTGTGTGTGTGTGTGTGTGTGTGTGTGTGTGTGTGCGTGCACACACAGACAATGTGAGTAAACATATTCTACAATCCCACATAAATATAAATCTTCAATAAAGATGACCAAATCCATAGAAAGAATAAAACAATGGCAACCACGGATAGGGGAGAAAATTCAGAACTGTGGCCAAAGTCCAATAAAGTAGCAAAGACCCAAAGCCACTGAGTCTAAATAGCTAATCCCCAAGATGAAAATTATATATCATAAAACTGTACTGTAGTAAACTTTCTGACTTGATTACAGTCCTTGTACAAGTATGAGAAATTAAATCTTACTGTTAAGCTTACTGCCATGAAACAAAAAGTTCTACAATTTTCTTTTGCTACCTAAATGTATTATCTTTTACTATACTCTGTCATTACTGAGCTACATAATCCTCACCATATATATGCGTATATAATCATACATATAATCAAATATATCATATATATCCAAAATATGAAAATACTCACTATTCAACCACTTCTTTTCTGGGTCTTAGAAAAGCATTGAAATTTAGATTTTCCTTAGTGATAAATTCATATTTTGTGATACTTTAAGCATGCAATAATCAGATTATTTATCTAACTTGATAAGGAACAAAAATTCAAAGAAAGGATTGATTGGTTATTCTTACTTATTTAGTTAACTAGTTATTTAGTTTTCAATACCAGGGACTGAACTCAGGGCCATATATATATATATATATATATATATATATATATATGCTAGGCAAATGCTCTACCACTCTGCTACCTCTCTACCCCTTTTTATTTCTTATCTTCTGAAACTGGGTCTCACTAAGTTTTCCATGGTAGCCTAGAACTCACTTTGTAGCCCAATTAGGCCTTGAACTTGTGATTCTTCTGTTTCCCAGTAGCCAGTATTAAGCGGCCTATGCTACTACATCTAGAGTGTTCTTTAGATAATCTCTTTTAAATACCTACTACCTGGAAAAATTTTTACAAGCATGAGCCAGAGAGACGACTCAATGGTATTGCTCTTCCAGAGAACCCAGTTCCAGTCCCAGCTCACAACTACCTTAACTTCAGGTCCAGAAGATCCAATACCTCTGATCTCCACAGGCACCTGAACTCATGTGCACATACCCACACACAATAGTGAACAAGCAAACACACATGCACAATTTAAAACAATAAAATTTAAAATAACTGTTTATAAACACTTACTGAAAAGATGATATGATGCAATAAAAAAATAATAGGGTAAACAAATCACAGTCACACCAAGCAAATATAACCTTTACTGTAAATTATGTCCAGTCTCCCACAGCCTATATGTATATGTTAATAATTTATGGCCTATTATTATTATTGTTTTGTTTTAAGATAGGGTTTCTCTGTATAGCCCTGGCTCTCTAGGAATTCACTCTGTAAACCAGGCTGGCCTCAAACTAATCACCAGACATCTACCAGCCTCTGCCTCCTTGAGTGCTGGAATTAAAGGAACATACCACCACCGCCCAGCCTATTATTTTCAATACATAGATATTACTCTCTGCATTAAACTTCAAAAATTTGCCTCTTCTCTGCTATACACACAGTAATTCAAGATTAAGTAGAGTTATCCACTATTTAAAAACAGAAATTTTTTTGAGAAACGTCTTTTCAGACGATTTTGTCATTCTACAAATATCACCAAGCATACTTATACAAACTAAAAACTAAGATGGCTGAAATGGCTCTAGGTAATTCAATCCCATGGAACACACTTGCAGTCTGTCATTCTCCAAATTGTCCAAAGCACACGGCTGGACAAAGTTAAGTGTACACAGTTTAAAAAAAATAGCTGACCAACTTTCCTGGGCATTTATACCACTTTTTTTTTTTTTTTTTGCTTCTAGTCATAGTCCTCAACACCTGTTGCTTCTGTTGGCACAAACCAAGTCAGGTAGAATCAGTGACATAGTATTTTTTAAAAAGCAATGGATACCATTTTATTGATTTATTTTATACCTCTGACTAGGAGTTGCTGAGACCTGTCAGAAATGAGGAATGGAAGGAGAAACCAGAATTAATGTTAGTCACACAATGAATCTTATCAAGCTCCTACTCTTTTTTTGTTGTTTTTTTGGAGACAGGGTTTCCCTGTAGTTTCTAGAGCCTGTCCTAGAACTAGCTCTTGTAGACCAGGCTGGCCTCGAACTCAGAGATCCGCCTGCCTCTGCCTCCCGAGTGCTGGGATTAAAGGCATGCGCCACCACCGCTACTCTTTAACACTTTTTAGTTTTCCTACTTTACACAATTTCTCCAGCAAACATTTAACAGATAGAGATTACCACATCCTTCTTTGTGGCAGTCAAGATTTGCAGGAGAATGATTTGAAGATTTTTTTTTTAATTCCATTAGAAAACACTAGTAAGTGTCTAGATGGTATACTGTGTTGTTAGTGTACTTAGTAAGAATGTCTTTTGGTATTCTTACAAAAAGTCACTTATGCAAAAAAAATCCCCATTAACATTACTGGAGAGTAAAAGGATTACAGGGTTTTGGAATCAGCAGGTGTGGCTAGATGTCCATTTTTCAAGCCATAGTAATGGTGTGGTCTAATTTTGTGATCCTGGAAAAAAATCACTTATCTGAATTCAACTTACTGTTTTTCCAAAGCTGAAAACTAAGCAGTTAGCCAAACTAAGAATTAAGAAATCCGATGATGTAAATTAGCGGTTGCTTCTGTTCCACCCTACTGACTGTTTCCCCCAGAGAAGCGGCCTCACACCAGGGTCAGACTCTTCTCCATTCACACACCAGGTATTTACAAGACCATGTGATGTAGGCCCTGGCAGGTCTCAAGATGAAGGAGGCCGGGTGCCTGTCCTCAACAGAGCACGCATGGCAAAGGAGAGACGGCAAATCAGCAAGCTCGCCTAACAACAGGGAGAGGAAATGTAAGGAAGCAAGAACTGGGGGCCTGCTCGCTTAAATGAAAGGTGGGGCCACTCGTCGGGCAGCTGCAGGCTCCAAGCTGCCCGCCCTCTTCCGGAGCCCGCAGCAGCCCACCGAGGGGCCTGATCCCAAGGCCGCCCGGTTCGTCGCCTTCGTTCCCTGCGGCGCACGCCAGGCCAGAGCCGACCCCCCAGGGCTACCCAGCCGAACTCAGAAATACCTGAACTCTGGCGGCTGCAGCGCGTTCAGCGCCGCTTTATCAAGGCGCTCCATGGCGTGGCCGCGAGGGCAGCAGCAGGCGCGAGATAATTGGCGGGGTCAGGCGGCCGCCGGTACCGGGACAGTACTAGGCCGGTCGCACCGGAAGTAGCTGGCCGAAGCACGCAGGTGCTGCGCGGCGCGGTGACGCTAGGAGGCAGCGCGCGCAGGCGCGGGTGGGGCGCGGTACTCACGTGACTTACCCGCGAGGGTTCCGTGGGGTTCGTGCCGGCGTGAGCAGCTCTTTCTCCAGAAGCAGGCCTGGCGAGTAGCCTAGCCACTCTACGTTGAGCCGGGACTTTCCGCGCAGCATGGTCCTCCCAGGGGGCTCTCCACCGCGTCTCGGTCCCGCCTGCGGTGCCACGGCAGCCTGGTCACCCGAGGTGGAGGAGCCGCGGAAAGGACAGGCCGGCCGTCGGCTGTGGTGCTAGGCAACTGAGCAGTTTCCAACAACACAAAAAAGCAATGCACATTATTCCACCAGCCCGTGAGCAAAGACCTCATTCATTCCTGTCCGCCTTGGCAGTCCAGCAGGAAGTTCAGAGGAATTTAACACTCACCCGAGTCAGTAAAACTAGAGAACTGTCCGCTGGAAGAGCCCTTGCTGAGAGTGACTGTTCCACGTTGGGAGCAGGTGACCCAAACTTCCACGTAGGGTTAAAAGTATGTTTTGCAGCTGTTCAGAAATCCGCCAATGAGACAACAGGGACTCAAAAATAGTAAGGACAGATGGAACTATACTCCCAGGCGACCGGAGAGGCACCAACAGAAAAGGGTGTGTACGCCCGAGGACAGGCTTAGCAAAATTACGTTGCCCCTGGCCGCTAAGGCAAGGACAGCCCTTACATGGTCAAGGCTGGACAGGGCTGCTGACCACATACCTATTTTCTGCACCACGGAATACTAAGCATACTTGAAATCACAAGTAAACCAGCCATGGATGGATCTTGGATTGAGCAGTAGGAAGCCCGAGTTTCAATTTAAACGTAGTAACACGTCGGTAGTCCTCATGCAGAATCCTTAAGTGAACCTAGTGGATGAACTCAGGAAGTGGAGAGCTGGGTGCCACAAGTGACACACTGGGCAGCCACTCAAGTGTGTGGAGCCTGGAGCCCGTTTTTCTCCACTTAGTGTGGTGGGAAAATGTCAAAGAATATCTCAAAAACAACTCATGAAAATCATTTGAATCTTAATAAGTAGAATTTTTTGGAACTGAGTCATGCGCATTCATCTGAATTGTCTACTTCTGCAGTGCTGGTTAGATGGGACATAAGTGGTATGTTCCACAAATCCTTTCATTTGTTTTCTATGTGTTATTCCACTGAACAACTACTCCCAGAACTCCCCATCCGCTTTTATAGTTTGACACAGGTTCTCACTCCTTGCAAGACAGCCTTGAGCTCATTCCGTAGCCCAGGCAGGCAGTGGACTCAATCTTTCTGTTGCAGCCTCTCCAGTGACTGAGATTACAGATCTATACCACCAGATATGGTGATATAGGGTTCTTTGCAGGAACACTTTGCGAATTGCTGATCTTGCTAATCACCCCTTGGTCCTTAAAGCCCTGGGGATCCACAAACTTGATAATGAGTATTCTGAGAACAAGTTTTGGTATTTCTAAAAACCTAATGGAACTTCAACAGCTAAACGTCACATTATTTGACTTGAGGTATGAATTATGTCACACTAAGGTAATCCTGTTCATTTAATGAGTAAATGGAAAGACTTAGTAAAAGCTAAAATATACTATAGTGTACTTGATAGAACAAATCTTTAGAAATATGAGCCTAAAAAGAATAGTCACCCAAGAGTATATAGTACACAGTATGTGTTAAGCAACTGGGTTTTGTCTACAGAAAAGGTTCTTGAAAGTGAGAAAACTGGGAACTACAATGTAGGTGGAGGAATGTTTTCTGGGACCACTGTAACAAAGAACCACAAACTGAGTTGTTTATACAACAGAAGCTAATCCTTTTCTGCTTCTAGAAGCTAGATGTCTGAGATGGAGCTATTCTTTTTTAAAATTTATTTACTTTTTTAAAATTTCATTTTACATTCCAACCACAGTTCTCCCTCCCACCCCTCCTCCTGTCCCCTCTCACCTCCCCCGCCCCAGCCAACCTCCCATCCACTCCTCCAAACAGGAAGGGCTCCCATGGGACTCAACAAAGTCTGGCACATTAAGTTTGGGCAGAACCAAGTCACTAACCCCCAGCGTTAAGGGGGAGCATGGCATCTCACCATAGGGAATGTGCTCCAACAAGCTAGCTCATGCACCAGGAGTAGATCCTGGTCCCACTGCCAGGGTCCCCTCAGATAGTTCAATCTTCACCACTGTCTCCTACATACAGAAGGCCTAGTTCAGTTCAATGGAGGCTCCACAGCTGTCGCTAGAGTTCATGAATTTCCATGAGCTTGGTTCTGCTGTCTCTGTAGGTGTCTGAGATGGAGGTATTCTTAAGGTTAGTTCTGAGGTCTGCTGGAGAAAGGTATAGCCATCTGTGCCTCTCCCTTAGCATCTAGTCATTGGCCGACACTTACTTGGACATTTGCAAGGGGGGAGTTAATCTTTTCATGGTGTTCTCCCAACATGTGTGTCAGTGTTCAAATGTCCTCTCTTCATAAGGACACCAACCCTATTGCTTTGGGGGACTACCTTACTTTTCATACGGCAGTATCATAACTAATTACATTTGCACCAACAATATTTCCAAATAAGGTTACACTCTGAGGTGTAACATGGTCACAAGGGAGGAGAGTATTTCCCCTAGAATCAGAAAATGGTTCTCAAATATTTGTCTGGAATATTCATTGTTGAGAAAACAGAACTATTAAGAGAAGTGACTTGTTCCAGATTTCTAGGCTCCATGATGTGATTAGGGAACCTATAGCCTCTAACTTTTGGTCTAGTACTTTCTCCACAATATTGTTGTAAGTGCCAGTGTCATCAACCAGGCATCCCAGCAGGTATGTAAGCAAAGTCAGGTCTTTAGCTACCCCAAGATCTGCAGTACTGTCTCACAAGCCATACATCTCCATTTGGAGCTCCCACTGTGGCTTTGGATAGAACAGCAACACTTGAAAGACCTACTGGTACTTTCTCAAGTCTATACCTACACAATATGGCCTTTCAAAAACTGAGCTACAAGGAAAACAAAAATAAGCCCCATCATACAGTCAACGTGTGAGGAGTGGAGTTTCATCTGTTTTCATTTTAGCAAAGGTAGTTAGTCCAGCAAGGGCTCAGGCTTACTGAAACTTCTCCTTCCCCTTCGTGCCAACTAGCCAATTGTGTCAGGTTGTGAAGCTGGGCTGCCAGCAACGGGGTAAAGCACAGTCACCACCTACAGCAATAAAAGATGAGAGCCATCTTGGGCTCTAGTGTTTATAATAGAGACTGGGTATCGTTCTTTCTGAAAATAAAAACTCATGACACACACCCTTTGGTGAAAAATCATGGTTCTACTTCTAGACCAAAATTTAAAGGAGGAAAGGCTAATATAGGAAATTGTGTTTTCAGGATCCCTTAAGCAATGAACTCCACATTTTACTCACTTACCACCGTTTTCTCGAAGTGAATGTCTCCCTGCTTCATTTTACAGTCAGTTCAGTCTCTACAAGCTTTATGCCATCCTCATTTTGTGTTGGAAATCTCAAGCTAAGGAAAATTCCAGGTCTTGCCTCCCCTTGCCTCCTAAGTCTTAATCCTTTGTGTACTCTGAAATTCCACAAAGCTACCTTGTCTGGCTCTATATTCTGCACAGTTAAGCTAGGATCTTAGAGTTAGGGAAGGCTCTTGATAAAGGAGCCAGAGGATACCTGGAGTCCATGGATCAGAGCTGTTCTTGCCCACCAGACATGCCTAGACCGTGTTAGTAGAGCCCTAGTAAAGAGAGTTCAGTGCACACCCAGAAGTGTGACTTCGATCTCAGTCCCACATTATTTGGTTTGAAATTTAATAAACCTGGCAGAAATGAAGGTAGGTACTCTAAGGAGAGATTTATGTTTCTCAATCTGACTATAAGATTATCAAAGAAATGAACACCAAAGAAATGGGAATTTCCCCAAGAGTCTCATGCTGGGAAAAGGAAAAGGCCCCTGCCAGAGGGGGGGGGTTATATCTCTGAAAGAGACTTCACAGTTCTAACACTTGTCAGACTACCCTACAGGTAGAGATTGAGAAGCCCAGACAAGGATGGCTACTGGGGGAGAGGATACAACCACACCTTGTCCAAGATTGCTTAAATGTGCTTGCCTTCTCCTTGAACTTTAATCTCATTCGAGGACCCCAAAAACAGACTTGGGGGTTCCCTGATTGCTTCACCTGTCTCCTCAATGTGGCCATGTTGAATAACTCTCCCTTTTCTGCTTTTCATTATTAAATGCTTAGTAAGGATTGGTGGCACGAAGGACCTGGCTTGGAGCACAAGTTTTTATCTATAAATTCCATAACATCGTCATAAAAAGAAGCCTATCCATATGTCATGGCAAGTCGAAAGTTCACAAATTCTGGCCCAAGTGCTTTGAGATGGGCCTGTCACATTACACGCGCGCGTTATGACAAATCCACAACCCAATAGCCACGTTCTGCCCAGCGGGCTGAGTGCTGAGGAGTTGTTGGCGGCCGGTGGGCAGAACAAAAGCTGAAGGGGTTGTTCCCTGGGAGAACTAAACCCGGGCTTGCCAAGAACAGACAGAGCCAGTAGGTTCCAAACAGAGAGATCCCCCCAGGCAGTTCAGGCACCAGAGAACTAGGGTCAGATTTCCCTGAGGCCTTCCCAAACAGCTAGAGGGAGGGGCCGGCAGGGTGGCTCTCTGATTGGGCCACAATAGCGCTTCCTTCAGGCAAAAGCCTAAAGGTTAAGCAGAAACTCCTCTCAGGCAGTTTGTGTGCCCCGCCCCTGTGACCAGTGGACCCCAGGGTGAGATATTGGAAACCAGACCCCATCCACGTGGAAGCTGCACTCCCAACATTAATTGAATAACTTAAGTACATTGATGAATAAATGAGAGAAATCTAAGGGTTTTTCCCTTTTTCTTTCCCATCACTAGATTGAAAAAAAGAAACACTAGACTAAAGGGAATGAAAAAATGCAGATGCAATAGGAAAAAGAAACACAGAAGCATGGCAAGAATCGGTCGGTATTTTGGATACTAATAATAAAGGACAGGATTGGGAGGGTTGCTTGGTAGTAGAGTGGTGCTTAGCGTTAGCAAAGCCCTGGATTCCATCAGCAGGTCAGGGAGGGGAGAGGGAGGATAAGAGAGTAAACAGGCCAGCCACCTGCTTGTGGCCTTTCTCTCCCAGCTGCTCCTCTGGATCCAGTCCTGGGAAGAAAAATCCCTCCAAGAGCAGAAGGTTAAAGGGAGTGCACAAATGTGTTTGCATGCAAATGTGGGAGTGTACCTCTTCAAGAGTAGAGGGCAGGGGCTACTGTGTGGCGATATGTGTCTGTGTGCTTACGAATTCATACATGCTGTTTGGGAAAATGTGACTAAAAGCAAAATCATCTCCCAGCCTAGAAAACCACACACAAAGAACTACAGGTAACTAAGGAATGCAGAGAGTGGGAGGAACAGTCTTCCCTAAGGAGGTGCACACCAATTGGTTATCCAATACCAAATGGCCAGGCCTGAAACATAAATGTACAAGTAACACTATACAGTTATATTTAGGAGTGTGTGTGTATGTGTGTGTGTGTATGTGTGTGTGTGTGTCCTGTCTCACAAGAGCACATACATGTAAAAGAGCCTGCTCCTGGTCAGCGTAACTATTCCCCTGGCACAGTTGGGCTATTGACTTTACGCTAACCTTGTCCAATACCACTTCATACTATGTTGATTGGCCTTTCAGAAAGTTCTCAAGTGTCCATGCGAACATTTCTGTGTCTTATTTGACCGGCTTCCAGTGGATATTGTAGAACAAGATCTGTGTCTTCGCGCTGTTCATTTTGACATCTCACATACATTTTCACAAGATAGATGCAGAAGACCAAATGAGGAAGTAGGTGAGGTCCAGTGCAGAGAGCTCAACTTGGAGACAAAGGTCCGGAAATGAATCGGTTCCTCCATATTTTCCATCCATACAACAACAGAGAGGTTCTAGGCATCACTTCCTGTTATGCAAAATACTGCTGAAAAGGCAGCCAGGCTTCATGGAAGGAAAACCACACCAGTAAAAGGGCTAACTACATGTGACTTCATCCAAGGTGCCTGTGGTACCTCTTCACCTTCTTTCCCTTCAGATGTGGCAACAGACATGTTTGGAGCCAAGGAGCTATGCCAGTGCTGTAAGCCTTGCTTCTTAACGACTGGTTTATAACTGTTAGACTTTTACAAGTGCAGCAGAATGAAATCTGGTCCCCTGGCAGTCAATGGCTAGAGCAGTGGGCTCCTTTTCTAACACCTAGCCCAAACAGGTTATTGTCTGTCCCTTTCACCATTTCTGTGACAGATGGGCTCTACTGAATGAGTAAATGAATCTTGCTTCATGTAACAGGGAAGGCTTGAAATGCAGCATTACCTTTGGACTGTAACACCAGTACAATGATGGTACCCATAGCAAAATATTTTTGTGTGTAAATATCACTTAAGCTCGCCTTTTTTCCCAACTAAAGCCAAGGCATAATCTGCAGGAGTGAGGATGAGGAGGGTGCTGTCATCCCTGGATGGGGACCTGGCCCGTGGCAGAAACCTACTAGAGCAGTGGTTCTCAACCTTCCTACTGCTGCGGCCCTTTAATACAGTTCCTTGTTCTGTGATCACCAACCAACAAATTATTTTCATTGCTACTTCATAACTGTAATTTTGATATTGTTATGAATCATAATATAAATGTCTGTGTTTTCCGATGGTCTTAGGTGACCCCTGTGAAAGGGTTGTTTGACCACAGGGTTGAGAACTGCTGCACTAAAAGCTACTGCTGCCTGCTTGACACTGTGCCAAGGAAGGCCATGAGAAAGTGGGGTGGGAAAGTAGCCACTCAGGAGGCTAGTAGGACCCAAGTTAGAATCCTGGAAGGCTGAAGATTTTTTTTAAAAAAAAAAAAGTTAAATAGACAGGGGTTGGAAACAGGCCTTGTAAACAGAAAAGGGGGAGCCAAAAAAGGGTGTGGTGTGTGTGTGTGTGTGTGTGTGTGTGTGTGTGTGTGTGTTTGTAAGAAAAATGAAAAGGGACTAGGTGAACAAGATTCCTTATGGTTTCCTGTAATATAACCCAAACCGAAGCAGCAGTGAAAGGGCCCCTATGCTAGGACTCTTTCAGGTGGGAAGAGAAAGGTTAGGAAAGACATCTTCCTTGTGGAGAAGATGCCAGGGAATGGGGAACAGCCTCCACAGATCTTCATATTGGAGCAGAACCCTAGGTACCACTTTTCAGACTGACGAGTATATGAGTTACCTTTCTCATCACAGCAACCCAATAGCTCACAAAGAAATGACTTAAGGGAGTCTGAGGAGATACAGCCCATCATGGAGAGGAGGGCAGGGTGGCACACAGTTCCGTGTGACAAGGACGTGCAATAATTTTCTTCTATGATGCAATTTTAGTGGCCAAATCCCAGTTTAACAGCCCTCAGTTCCGGTTGTCCAATTCTTTATACATTTTAGTCTGCTCTGTTTTTAAAGGTTTATTTTTAATTGTTTGTTTAAATGTGTGTTTAATTGTTATTTTAAATGTGTGTTTTGTGAGTTTCTAAGCATGTATTCAGTACTCAAGAAAGACAGAATATGGCGTTGGATCCCCTGGAGCTAGAGTTACAGGAAGTTGGGACTTAAACTCAGGTTCTCTATCAAGGTAGGACCTGCCTCTTTTTTTTTTTAAGATTTATTCATTTATTATATATTCAGTGTTCTGCCTGCATGTATGCCTGCAGGCCAGAAGAGGGCACCAGATCTCATTACAGTGGTTATGAGACACCATGTGGTTGCTTGGAATTGAACTCAGGACCTTTGGTAGAGTAGCCAGTGCTCTTAACTCCTTAGCCATCTCTCCAGCCCGTACCTGATCTTGATATCGGAGTCATCTTTCCAACCCCATAGTGCTTGAAGGTATTTCTCCTTGACCAGTCCTCTTTTCAAATGGTCAGATAGCTAAGTACAGACTGTTCCATGCACATATTTGGTGTTTCTAGTCCCTAATATCATTCTAGTGACTCCGGGAGCATCTGTGACCCTGTCAAAGCCCTGAGGAAAGTGTGACTAAGAGCAGCATAGACGTCTTTCCTTGCGCAGTACTTCCTCCTGTACAGCACCCAGGGAAAGCGACGAGAGGGGACTAGAGAAAAAGGAAACTGCAGTCATGAATACAGAAAAAAAACAGGGGAGGGCAGAGAAACTGCTGGGAAGACCCAGGGCCTCCTGGCAGCCAGATGGGGGTTGATTAGCAGACCACATCCCCCACACAAGCAGAATGGGCACACTTCATGGTTCTGCTCATCGGTGTAGATTTTTATTGAATACTTACTATGTGTAGAGCCCCGTTGTTTTGCTTTTTGATTGGAAACTCTAGTGGCCTGGCTTCAAATGCCCATTGTGTCGAGTGCTAGCTGTGGGACCTTGAACACAGTATGTGTGTGCTTCAGTATTTTTCCAATGAAGCATTTTAGAGGCTACCCCACCACCACCATCTCCAGCTTTTCATCTGCACTCCTCTCTGCGTGCTGTTTCTCTATAAACTGGCTTTATATCTTACTTTTATATTGCTATAAGAAAATACCTAACAGAAAGCAAATTCAAGAAGGAAGTCTCCATAGTGACTCAGAGTTGTGGGGGGTACGGTCATGAAGACAGGAAAGGCATGGCAATGGGGGCTACTTGCACTCATCTCCATGGCTCAGGTACAGACACAGATGGCTGAGGACACTCAGCCGGCTTTCTCCTTTCCCTCTTTATTTAACCCTGCACTCCAGCAAATGGGATGTTTCACTACACCCAGTTGGGCCTCCCTTCCTTAGATAATCAAGCTCTTTCTCACATATCCAGAGTTGTATCTCTCAGGTGAGTCTAAATCCAGTCAAGTGGACCATAAAGATTAACCATGACAATGGGCATTAGGTAGATTCATGTGAGTATTAAACACCAGTAAAATATTTGTCCATAATGGGTTTTAATTCTACAAGGAGATGGACAATAATATTACTAACAAAAAAAACCTTTCTTACTTTCTCTTTAGTTTTTTAGTTTTTCAAGACAGAGTTTCTCTGTGTAGCTTTGAAGCCTGTCCTGGAGCTCACTCTGTAGACCAGGCTGGCCACAAACTCAGAGAGATTCACCTGCCTCTGCCTCCCGAGTGGTTGGGATTAAAGGCGTGCACCACCACTGCCAGCCAAAGAAAATCTTAAGAAGTGAATATGATTTGGGGAAAGGCAGAGCAGGCAAGGAGAGCCGGAATAGGAAAGTGTTCTAAATAGGACTGTTGACTGTACGAGCTTCAATTTGTGGCTTAAAGCTGGCCTGTCTTCCATCTTTGTGAGGTTTGTCTTCAAAGAACCCAGGCTTGGGAATGTGGTGGGACGGGATCTTTTGAGAGAAAACTCTTGGAGATCAAATGCCTTGAGGCTGAAAGCTGTTTGCTGTGAAGAAGAGAGGCAGAAAAGCTGGCAAGGAACTGGGGCCTTGGTCAGTACAGCACGGGGAACACTTGCAGCCAAGGCTGGCAGCTTCCGGGCTCTGTAGAGCAAACATGTCCCTAGCAGCTAGTACAGGCGCAGTGACAGAGAACCAAACCCCCTGGGGGATCTTAGCTAATGAAGGTCTGCAGTGAGAGGCTTGGCTCCCACCTGTCCCTCAATGGGATTACGTCAGTCTTTCTCTAACTAGAGTTTGCTCTTATCTGGGCAGACTGAGGGAACAGCCAGGAATGGGAAGAATTTGAAAATGCCTAAATACAAACGATTTTGCTGCAAGGCTTTTGGAGAGTCTTTTCTGAGTTTTAAGGACCACTGTTTAATGACTCTAGAAAGAGCCGTAAGATGTCTTTTTGAGACACACGCTCTAAAGTTAGGGTATAATCTAACCCTATAGCTCCACTTACTGAAAAGCCGAATGCCAGTTCCAACCCCCATCTTCAGCTTTTTTCCTGACACCATTGTAATGCTCTTTCATTCTGTGATTGTGTCCCTCCCTAATCTTAGATTGGAAGTTCCCTAAGATTAGGGGCATTCTTGACAGTATGAGAAATGCTAAAACCATCATTATGTAATGAAGATTCAAGTAGTTATTCCATAAATACTTATTGAACATCTACTAAGTGGCATATTTTGTTCTGAGTGCTTGGGAACAAAACATGTTCTTTGTTCATAGAGTTCATATGTCTAGTGGAACCAATACTAATCATAGTACAATGCTGAGTAGGAACTCTCAATCTGTACTGTTATTCCTACTAACTTAGTATTTATATCAAACTTTTCTATGTCTTGAGACATAATATATTTAAAGAAAAATATACCCTTTTGGTGCATAGTTCTATGCATTTCTATGCGAAATGTACATAGTCATGTACTATCATCACAAGAATGGCTTCTTTAGCAGAGGGACAATTGGACTGCTCCTAGAGTGGCAAGATTGTGGATAAACTACAATAAATGTTTACATAAAGATTTTTAAAGGAACTTGCTAGGTACAATGATAAACTATAAAAATTTAGTTGGAAGACTTTTAATGACTGTTTCTATTTCTTTAGCAGTTATAGGTCTATTTAATTTGGTCTTGATTTAATTTTGGCAAGTGATATGTATCCAGAAAGTTGTCCATTTCCTTTAAGTTTTCCAATTTTGTGGAGTACAGGTTTTCAAAATATGACCTGATGACTCTCTGTATTTCCTCTGTGTCTGTTGTTATGTCCCCCTTTTCATTTCTGATTTTGTTAATTTGGATATTCTCTCTCTGCCTTTTGGTTAGTTTGGATAAAGATTTGTCTATTTTATTTATTTTCTCAAAGAACCAACTCTTTGTCTCATTGATTCTTTGTATTGTTTTCTTTGTTTCTATTTTGTTGATTTCAGCTCTCAATTTGATTATTTCCTGCTGTCTAGTTCTCTTGGGTGAGTTTGCTTTTTTGTTCTAAAGTTTTTAAATGTTCTGTTAATTCACTAGTGTGAGATTTTTTCCAACTTCTTTATGTAGGCATTTAGTGCCATGAACTTTCCTCTTAACACTGCTTTCATTGGGTCCCATAAATTTGGGTATGTTATGTGGTCATTTTCATTGAATTTTAGGAAGTCTTTAATTTCTCCCATTATTTCTTCTTTGACCCATTGATGATTCAGGTGAGCATTGTTTAATTTCCATGTATTTGTGGGATTTCTGGAATTACTGTTGCTGTTGAATTCTAATTTTGAGCCATGGTGATCTGATAAGATACATGTGGTTATTCCATTTTTTGTATCTGTTTAGGTTTTTTTTTGTTACCGAGTATGTGGTCAATTTTTGAGAAGGTTCCATGAGGTTCTGAGAAGAAGGTATAATCTTTTCTGTTTGGATGGAATATTCTATAGATGTCTGTCAAGCCCATTTGAGTCATAACATCTGTTAGCTCCCTTATTTCTCTGTTAAGTGTCTGTCTGGCAGACCTGTCCTGTGTTATGAGTGGGGTGTTGAAGTCTCTCACTATTAGTGTGGGGGGTTTAATGTGTGATTTAAGCTTTAGAAGTGTTTCTTTTACATATTAGGGTGCCCTTGTGTTTAGAGCATAGATGTTCAGTATTGAGATTTCCTCTTGATGGATTTTTCTTGTGACTAATATGAAATGTCCTTCTTTGCCTCTTTTAATTGATTTTAGTTTGAAGTCTATTTTGTTAGATATTAGGATAGCTACACCAGCTTGTTTCTTGGGTCCATTTGATCGGAAAATTTTTTCCAACCCTTTACTCTGAGGCAATGTTTGTCTTTGAGGTTGAGCTTTGTTTTTTGTATGCAGAGGATGGATTCTGTTTTTGTATCCAATCTGTTAGCCTGTGTCTTTTTATGGGTGAGCTGAGTCCATTTATTGTAACGTGAGGGGGCCTGCTTGTTGGAGTTTCTGTTCTGCCCGGTACCCCACAGCCGGCAAGCCCCAAAGAAAATCACACAGAGAGTCTGCATTAATTATAAACTGATTGGACCAATAGCTCAGTCTTCTTATTAGCTCTTGTGACTTATATTAACCCATTATTCTGATCTATGTTAGCCATGTGGCTCAGTACCTTTCACAGAGGGGCAGATCACATGTTGCTTCTTCGGAGTCTGGGCAGGAGTGGGAAGAATGAGCTTCCTCCTTCCTAGCATTCTCCTGTTCTCATCGCCCAGCCTCTACTTCCTGTCTGGTTGACCCACCTATACTTCCTGTCTGGCCAATCAGAGTTTATTTAAAACATGATTGACAGAATACAATTATCTCACACCAATTTATATTAAGGGATATTAATGACCAGTGATAAATGGGACCTCCTGAAACTGAAAAGCTTCTGTAAAGCAAAGGACAAAGTCAACAAGACAAAACGACAGCCTACAGAATGGGAAAAGATATTTGCCAAGCCCACATCAGACAGAGATCTGATCTCCAAAATATACAAAGAACTCAAGAAATTGGTCATTAAAAGAACAAATAATCAAATAAAAATGGAGTACAGACCTAAATAGAGAACTCTCAACAGAGGAATCTAAAATGGCTGAAAGACACTTAAGGAAATGCTCAACATCCTTAGTCATCAGAGAAATGCAAATCAAAACAACTCTGAGATTCCATCTTACACCTGTAAGAATGGTCAAGATCAAAAACACTGATGATAACTTAGGCTGGAGAGGTTGTGGAGTAAAGGAAACACTCCTGCATTGCTGGTGGGAGTGCAAGCTGGCATAGCCTTTTTGGATATCAGTATGGTGGTTTCTCAGAAAATTAGGAAACAACCTTCCTCAAGACCTAGCAATACCACTTTTGGGTATATATCCAAAGGATGCTCAATCATACCACAGGGACATGTGCTCAGCTATGTTCATAGCAGCTTTGTTTGTCATAGCCAGAACCTGGAAACAACCTAAATGCCCCTCAACCAAAGAATGGATAAGGAAAATGTGGTACATTTACACAATTGAGTACTACACAGCAGAAAAAATGATAGCTTGAAATTTGCAGGCAAATGGATAGAGCTAGAAAACATCATATTGAGTAAGGTAACCCAGACCCAGAAATACAAGTATCATATGTACTCACTCATAAGTGATTTTTAAACATAAAGCAAAGAAAACCAGCTTACAATTCACAATGCCAGAGAACCTAGACAAAAATGAGGAACCTAAGAGATGTACATGGATCTAATCTACATGGGAAGTAGAAAGACAAGATCTTTTGTTTTGTTTTGTTTTGATTTTGAGACAGGATGCTGCTATATATCTCAGGCTGGTTTCAAATTCATTATCCACCTGACTTAGTTTCCCAACTCCTGAAATTATAGACATGTGCCACCAGAGTTGACTCTGAACACTATTTCTTTTCATTGTTGTTGTTATTGGTGGTGGTGGTTTTTTGAATATAGGGTTTCACCTGTGTAGAATGGAACTTGATATGTAGCTCAGGCTAGCCTGAAATTTTAATCAATACCCCTGCCTCCTGAATGCTAGGATTATCTATGTACCATGATGACAAGCCTTAACTACATTTCTTGGTGATTATTTTTCCATTATTTTGATGAGGTCCAATTTTTACATTTTATATACTTTTCTACCATGGCTTACACTTTGTCCTATCTGAACAAGCTTTGTATAAGCTAAGGTCACCATCAGTTCAAGATCTTTATTTTTCTGTTCAATTTTACCTCTGCATCCTGTCAAAATGAGCTTAATATGCTTGTTTCTTTCTGGCCTTCATTCTGTTTAGTTGATTCAGGTGTCAGTCATGTTGCCTCCTCACCTGGCTTACAGTAGCATTGTAGGAAGTAGAGAAATTTGGTTGTCTGAGTCATCCAGTCTTGTTCTTTTAAAATATGGGTGCTTCTTCAAAATTCTCATTGCAATTGTTTTTCCTAATCTATGGAAGCATAATTGATCGTATATTTTATTTTTGTCTTGTACTTTTTACTTGATGAAAATACCTTGGAAGTTTTACATAAACAATCGTGCTGTCTGTGAACACCGGATGCTTTCTTTTTGCATCCCAACATAAAGGCATTGGGTCTTTTCCTTCCCTAGTTGCACTGCCTAAGCTCCCCCATTCACTCCACAGGTTGGTGGTAGAGCAGTGTTGATTGTGGGCATTCTTGCTTTGATTGCACTGCCTAAGCTCCCCCATTCACTCCACTGGGATGATGGTGACTAGCAGCTTTGACTGTGGGCATCCTTGCTTTGTTCCCAGTCTTGGGGAGGGAAAGCATTCATTCTGTGTCTGGAATAGTGGGTGTGGCTTGACTGAGTCCTTGGGCTCGGCATCTCTCCCAAGGCTGTAATCTACATTCTGGCTAGAGGTGCTGCATAGTACACGTTTACTGAGGAAGTCTCTGCTTTTTGTGCTTTTCTGCTTCCTTGCTGATGGGATTCTGTTCTTCCCAGGCCTCTGCACTGAGGGCTTCGCTTTCTTGCTGCCCAGTGTTAAGCATATGCCACTCTCTATTCCTTACCATGTGAACCTCCTTATGGGAGTCTCCCAAGATGTCAGCTGGCTTCCATCAGAACAAATTAAGGAGAAAGACGGGGTGGGGAGTTGATGACAAAGTTAGAATTAAGCCCATCAATCTTCTCATAACAATCTTGCTATCATGCTCATTTTAATTATGACACTGTGCTGCATGTTGTTTGTATATTTGTACTTAAATATTTTTTGTTCATGTTTATTTACTTATTTATGCATAAGTAAAGTAATCTTTAGTTGTACTTGTTCTGTTAACTTTATTTAAAAGGAGGCATGCTATATGCTGTCCCAAGAGACAATGGATGGATTTTTAAAAAGACTTCTTTTTAAGTACGTGTGTGTGTATGTGTTTGTGTGTGTGTGTGCTTGCATGTATATGTGCGTGTGTGTGCTTGCATGTATATGTGCGTGTGTGACATGTATATGGTCGTGTGAGTGCAGGTGCCCCCAGAGGCCAGAAGCATCTGGGCCCCCTGGAGATGAAACTACAGATGATTTTTGAGTCCCCTGCTACAAATGCTTGGAGCCAAGCTGGGATCCTCTGCAAGAGCAGTGTGCAGCTTTAACCACTGAGTCACCTCTCCTACCTCATATGTGGACTTCTTATGATTCTGTTTTTGTTTAATGATGATGAAGATGGCAGCTGGGACACTGTGCACGCTAAGCAAGCGCTCTAATGCTGGCCGGTCCCTTATGTAGGCTCTGGAGGAGTTATTTTGATGAAAGATACTATTACTACTAGCAGGCTTCTAATTATCAGTCCTTTCCTTTGCAGTTTGTACTTTTTTATGCCCTGTTTAAGAAATGTTTCCTTGACCCAAACTAAAAAGAGATGCAGTTTTATGTCATGTTTTATGCTTTGCTTTTGGTTTTTTCTTCAAATTATTTTTGAAGTAATCAAGTTCATAAAAAGGGAAAAAATCCATCTAGTATAAAGTCCTTGTACTCTATTTTATGAAATATTTTTAGATTTTATGTGTATGTATATTTTCCCTCATGCATATCTGTGCACTGTGTGTGCATGGTTCCCTCAGAAGCCAAAAGAAGGCATCGTATCTCTTAGAATTAGAGTTACAGATGGCTGTGAACATTAAAACACTAAAATAAGGAAACTAAAAAAGCATCCTTATGGAATTGACAGTGTGGGTAGGACCCAGTAGAATTCCTAGCCTGCTTCTCCTGTCCAGTCATTTCTTTTGAAGACAGAGGAGAGTTCTCTTGTATTTATGCCATATTCAATTTCAATTTACTCCACCTCAGCCATGTGAGTTTTTCCTGACATGGTTGCCAAAGAAGCAGCGCTAGGTGTGAGAACTGAAAGAGTCAGATCTGCGCAGTGGCCTCTGCCCTATGTCCTCTCACTCTGCACAGTGGCCTCCACCCTATGTCCTCTCAGTCTGCGCAGTGGCCTCTGCTGAATATCCTCTCTGGACTCTATGCAGCTTCTCTGAATGATTTTTCCCATTCCATAGTGCAACGATCTAAACTATGGCATAGACATTGTTATGATGATAGAATCTTAGTTCTCATTCAGATTTCCCAAGATTTTCCAGGCATACTTCTTTTTGTTTGGGGTTTTTGATAAGATTTAGCTATGGACTTCTGGCTGGCCGAGTACTTGTTATTTAACCTGCCTTTGCCTCACATGTGTTGATTAAAGATCTACACCAGCAAGCTGATTCACATGAAATTTATTTTTGTATTGTTTTTCGAAATTACATCATCAGGTATTTCATTACTATTTACTGAGTTTACCCTTCACTGAGTCCAGTGAGCCCTGGTAGGGTTAGGCCCACTTCTTTTCCTGGAATCCCCTGATTTGTATTGGAAATTTGGTTCCAATCTGATTGTCAAGTACCATTCCAAATATGGTGTAATTTTTATTAGAAATGCATTGATTCTGATTCACTTTGTAATTTTGATGTTAGAATTTTCACTGAACATTCATAATTATTATAATTGCACTAATGTAAGAGTTAAGTAAACTAAAATACACAAATACCCAAAACCTACTGATAATATCACTTGTCAATATTTACAATCACAATATAAAATATATGCAACAGAAATCATAAAACAACAGATCTTTTGGTTAGTAGGAAATGGTAACAAGAACAACATGGAAAGATATTAGACTACTCACATCAGAAGAAGCGATAAAGCTAGGCATGGTGGTGTGCACCAGCAATCCCAGCACCTGATCAGAACTTCAAGGTCATCTTCAGCTGCACACCTAATTTGAGGTAATTCTGGACTATGGGAAATATTATCTCAAAATAAAAGCAAACAAAAATAGTAATAAGTAAATAACACTCATAAACAATAAAAGGTCAACATTAGTAGCAAAAGCAAACATTTAAGTAAGATGGTTCTCACATGTAAGTCTGGCAAATATTTATGAGGGGGAAACGTCTGCCTCAGAAGAGAGGGGTGTGAATGAACATGCTCATAAGACATTTGACCAAGCATTCTGGTCTGCTTCTGGACCTTCGTTCTAAGGAAGCCATTAGCCTAGCAAGCCTCACTTTCCTTGGCTGCAAAGTGAGGGGAATAGTGAGTGCCTCCTGGCATAGCTGTCAGCGCCAATGAGGCCATTCCCTGTGATGAGGCTTTAGGGAAATTGGAAAAAAAAAAAAAAAAAAAAAAAAAAAAAAAAAAAAAAAAAACAAACCACGGCACCTGTGCTTGGTGAGGCATTGCCTCTTGTCCAGGCTGACGTCCAGGCCTTGGCAAGTGCAGGCCTCCTGAACCAATATACCACCTGGCTAACATCTCTGCTGAGTACCCAGTATGGTGGTCCTGAGACCATGTAAAGTCCTGAGCAAAGCTGTCTACGGTGAATATTGTCTATCACTATCCTCCAGAAATGACCTAAATGTGCAATAGCATGTTTATTGTCTGCCATTTTTTTAAACAAAGTCTTCTGTATTCCAGGCTGGCCTCAAACTTGCTAGTGATCATTCTGCCTCAGTCTCACAAATGCTGGGATTACAGGCATGAGCCACCATGTATGATTTTCAATTCTCATTTTAAAAAATTATTAAATGATATTGGGAAATTCTCAGCATCAAGATTTTAAAAATCAAAATCCAAACTGGATAATTTTGTAAAAGCACAGTACATTTGCAGACATATAGGCCTATGTGTGTGTGTGTGTGTATGTATGTATTATGTATGTAAAGGTTGACAATAGTTTACATTGCTTTTTTTTAAGGAACTAGTCCCCTGGATGCAAGAAAATGGGAGAGATGTTTCTTAGTATACAACGTATTGTTTGAAATTCAACAGTACAAAGCAGGTTTAGCAAACAGATAACAGAATAGACATTTGTAGAGAGCTTTTTGACATCAAAACAGCCGGATTGAAATCTCATCAATTTGCTGTGTAACCTTGGCAAGACACCTAATTTCTCTGTACTTCTGGATTCCACTTTGTGAAATGAGCAGAATACAGATTTCCCCCATCTCTGGAGTTACCCGGCATAGAATGCTATGGCAGAGTAAGCCTGTGGTGAGGTCTTCTGGCTCTAGGAAGCATTGTCCTATCTACCACCTGTGGCAAATTCTCTATTGCAAGCGTGTGGGGGCTCAGATGTGGACTCTTGGGGCTGGAGAGGCTAAGTTAGCACGTGAGGCGGTCTGCAGACCTCATCCCTGAGTTCAAGGTCCAGTCAGACTGCAGTCTTTTGTCTCATTGGCAGTAACAACTGCAATTTTCCCATCTCTCCATCTCAGACATGAGGATAATGGGCCCACCGCCCTCCCTTCTAGGGCCCGCAGTCTCTGCGAGGCTCAAATGAGATAATGGCAGGGACCTAATTGTGTGAAGCCTGGGTGATTAGTCTCTGAAAGGCCCACTGAATATGTTTGCATAAAATCTCCTGCAATTTTGTACTCAAAGGACGTTCTTTTCCTTATCATCTTTCTCCTCTCCCCCCTGCCCCAGTTTTGTGGCTCCAAAGCCTTTAATACCCAGTCACAAGGCTTCACAATTCTCCCCTGCAAGCAGGTGCGGGTTCTGTCTATTTCTCTTTCCTTCAGTCTCATCTTTTAAGATCAAATGTATGCCTTGTTCATCTTTTTTTTTGCACACTAACCCCCACATCCTGGCAGTAATACTTGGTAGTACCCCTCCAAGTGATGTACCTTGTGCCCCTTCCCCAGATACATGCTGCGGTCCCTAGGCTGCCTTGAGGAACAGAGGGAAGAGGTATGGCAGTGCCTAGCATGGAGTGCCACCCCAAGACAATGAGTACCCACACCAACAGGAACAGCATCCCAGAAAACCGCCAGCACAAGTCCATGCCTTTTCTCTGGTTTCACTGGCTTATTTGATCCCTTGCATGACACCGTTGAATCTCTTTACAGAAATTTTCTATAAATAGATTCCTTGGAGGACCGCTTTTATATTAAAATCATGGGACAGACAATAGATGCTTCTTTGCTCAGGGGAATCTGGTATTTACACTGGGCCTCATGTCTGGCCTAGTCGCTATGTAAGGAGAGGGGTTTGAGTATCATAAAATAGAAAGGCAGCCCATCCCCACATCCCCAGGAGCTAAGGGAGAGATAAGAACCAAGAGCTATGGAGCGCCTGGGAGGGACACAAACTGTTTATGGGCTATCCATGTTCTTTTTTAAATTAAATTATATTTCGTGTGTGTGTGTGTGTGTGTGTGTGTGTGTGTGTGTGGTGTGTTATGTATGTCATACACATGTGGAGGTCAAGAGACAACTTCCACCCCCCCTCCACCAAGTGAGTTCAGTACTGTGGCTTTACCCCTAAGTCATCTCTCCAGCTCCAGACTTTCATTTTGTGAGTAATAGGAAGAGAACCTGCCCCCAAACTATCACCAGGCTATTAAACTCACCTACACTGACCTCAGCAATTTCCTAAGGTCTTTAACAGTGCAGTCAGATTCCAACTTGGCAGAAATTAAACTCATAAAAGCCTGCTCCTTTTATGGAACTTGGGTCTCCACGTTGGGCACACTGAGCACCTGTTAATAGACCAAACACCACACTTTTTATTAAGCAAACACTTTGAATGCTTCCCATAAGCAAGGACTGTTCTAAACACCTTACAGCCCTGAGCTCCCTCATTGAATGCAAGTAATCCTGATATGCATAGTGCAAGATCCTGCCTTTTCCTGGCTAAAAAATTGTAGTACGGTGCCATGTTTGAAGCCTGGGCAGGACTTAAGGATCTGAGTGACAACTATAAAGTGGTCAATGTGTCAGTGTTACCCTTAGAAGTCCAGTAAGCCAGGACCCTCTTAGCAACAATGCGTGAAGTCCCCAAGGTGCAATCCGAGGGATGTAGCATTAAAAACACATACACAACCCTGGCTTTAAGATGCTTAGCCGCACACAAGGCAGTGTGCTTCTGTCTGTTCAAGATGCCCAAACAAAAACAACGGCCCCTCTGACAATGTCTACTCTGACTTAAATCTGCTGAGGCTTTGCTTTTATGTTTATTCTCTAAATTTTGAAAAACTTATATGCATGGATTTTATGATGGAGAAATAAGGTTTATTGTCTTGGTAAGGAAAGACAAAAGAAAAGGGGAGACCAGAGGAGAGGATGGGGAGTTGAAGAGAGGAGAGGAGAGGAGAAGGCAAATCAAGATTAAGAGTCACTGGCTTCACTGGGTCTGAGGTCACTAACTCCCTGCATTTCTCTTCCCTGAGTTTCCTTGTCCCTGTCTGAAAAAGAAGGAAGGCTGACTGGACCATCTTAGGCAAACTTCAGGTGGCTGTCATTAGAGAACAGGTCATATGAGTGGAGAAAAGGCAAGTTACCCTAAAGCTATGTCCAGGGGCTGGGTAAGAGTTCACAAAGTTGAGCACGATGGGACATACCATTAATCACAGTAGAAGGAGAATTTCTGAGTCTGAGGCCAGCCTGTTCTTACAAAGTAAGTTCCAGAACAGCCAGGGCTACACAGAAAAACCCTGACTCAAAGAAAATCAAACCAAACTGAGAACCCAGTAGTCAGCTCAGTAGTCACTGTAGTCCCATAGTGGCTTTCTTAGACTAGAGAGGCCTGCGGCCCTGTAGTTGCTCAGTCCATAAGACTGGGCTCCTCAGCCAACCCAGATCTTACACCAACAAGCTGGAGGGTCCTGGAGAGCCTCTGGTCCTTAGTTCTGGATGGAAACCTGGAAACACTGGTTCTGTTATCAGCAAGGAATCACCACTACCACCACCAGCAGCAGAGTAAATCAACTTGGTAGCAAAGGGGAAGGCCAAGCAAGCAAAGGGAGATAATCTTCCTTCAGCCACACTCTTTTGAAAATCTGGGCTAATGTCAGACAGTATTGCCCACATCGGGTTGGTTCTTCCTATATTATTTAAGGCAATCAGAATAGTTCTTCAGTTGAGGCACTCAGCTCAAGTGATTCTAACTTATGACAAATTGACATTAAAAACCCAACTACCATGATTCACCCGTTGTCAACCTGACACACAAACACATCACTTTAAGCAACATAGCCTTGGGCAGGCACAGACACTTACATATAAACAATACGTAAATCTTAAAAATTATAACCTTTCCCTTAAGACTAATGTTTATTTCATAATATAAAATATAGTCCACTTTAACAGGTCTCCTGAATCCTTAAAAACCCTGTCTGTAGACTGGATGAGTTAGCATGTTACTGGAGTTAGAGCCATAGCTCGATCCCTGAGGGTCATAACAAGTCAGGGTCAGTTAGTGGGCTCCAATAATCGAATTAAAAACCCAGAAGTGAGAAGTGAAGAAGAGGAATGATTTAGTTTGTTCAATGTGGTGATGTGATGTTGGGAACAGGAACAAGGACACCACCACAAGTTTGTCTTAGGGTCCAGACTCAAGGTTTAGGCTTAAACAGAAAAAGAGGAATACAAAAGTAAGCAATCCTGGTCAAGAGGTAGTCCCTTCGTCATCCACCCATCATTGCCTCAGCTCCAGACTCTTCTGCAAAGTGGTCAGACAAGTTAAAAGTGTGCGAAACGTCTTTCTGAGAGACAAGCTCCTCCTCTGGCTGTCATCCTACTTCTGATCTTTTTCTTCTCCCAGTCTGAGATTCCTGGGGCAAATTCCAATTCCTTGGGGGATTGTTGTCTCAATAGTCTGATAGCCAAAGAGAGGGGTACAAGCACCTCTCTGTAGAATATCCTCAGATCCTTACAGGTGTTTGCAAATGTGACTGAAATAGCCATATGGCTCAGTACATATTGACTCTAGCAACTCAGTTCAGTCCCTATGAAAACCTCCATGGCATTGTCTACAGAAACTGCTGGAAAGCATACTTTTAAAAAGCAGGCAAATCTATATGAAATGACATGAAAAACATCCATGACATATTGTTTAGTGAGAAAAGCAAGACATGGCACAGTGTATATAGTGTGATCCTGTTTATATGAAACCATACATAAATGTGTTTATATATGCACAAGAGAGTCTGGAAATAGACATGCAACCTGCTTGCAGCTGAACTCTCTGGGGAGGGGAGTGATGAGAGAGAAAGCCTTTAGACACACACTTCTGTCTGGTTTGAATTTTTGTAATAAGCCCATATTACTCTTGTAATTTAAAAACTCCAAGGAACTAAATGAATAGAGGCAAAAGAAGGGCAGGACAGATAATTTTATGTTGAAATGAAAATAAAATATAAGCTAAGGAGGAAAAAAAGAAATGTCACACAGCTACGGATAATGCAGGCTCCTCCGAGATAAGCACTGTTGGTGTTTGTTGTAAAGCCTAATTTGCTTCTGCTGTGTAATAGCCACATAATTTTACCCACAAAAGATGAATTCTATTGTACAGACAATTTTTTATAATGTGCTTTTTCTACCTAAAAATATGGCATGAACATCTTCCCTAGTCTTATGCCTCCCATAATTTTAAAATGATTACAGACTTATTTAGGTTGTTCCTTTTCATGCACGTATTACAAAGCAAGGCTACTATGAGGTGTAAAACACTTACATTTTTGCAGGCATTATGTCCTTAGGCTGAATTCATAAAAGTGGCATTACCATGTTGTGACTAAGATGACATTAATCACCTTCCCAAAATGGCCTTGATGCTTTTTCCCTCTCCAGCAGTATCGGAGGGGGCCTGCTCAACGCACCATGAAGTTAATTCTACTCTGAAATTTTGTTCCTTTGGTAACTGAGAAAAATACAGTGTCTATGTGGTTTTATTTATCATAACCTTGATTATTTCTAAGGCTGAACATTTTGTGGTGTTTCTCAGCAATCTGTCTTTTGATGAGTTACTTATTCATGTATTTTTCCAATCCCACCACTGAGGTGTTTGTCTTTTCCTATTGATTTCTAAAAGTACCTTATATATTAAGAACATTAATCACTGTCTCTCTGGTATGTGGAGATTTTCTAGGTTGCTTGTTATGCTACTCTGGCTTTTTAACTTTACTTATGACTTTTTTAATGCACAAGTTTTAAAGGCAGAATTTTTTTCTGTGTTTGGTGCAGCGTTTAGAATACTGTCCCTTCTAGTGTAACTCTGTACTCTTTGATACATGTGGATGTCATTAGTGTGCATGGTGCCTTTTCTGAAAATATCTAGCTTACTACCCCAGCACTCACACTGATGGTCCCTCCACTTGAATTCACTTGGGAATGTTGTTATGTTTATCTCGTCTAATGAACAACTCTGTTTTGCAGGGACTTACTCTCCTCCTTCAACCACTCGGTTAAGACTAAAGGGTTGGAGGTAACTTTTCAAGTCACACTCTTCCTATGTGTGTGTGACTGGAGGCCGGAATGCACTACCGGACATCCCTGATAAATTCTTACGCCCCTGTGCAGAGGCTAACACTCTGTCGAGTGGCTGGCAGCCTCTGGGTGGCACTGCGGAGTTGCTCAGTCCTGCCCAGAAGGTGCAGATCTAGCAGGGAAGGTGGGGATCTCCGGGAGACCCAGGCCTTTAGGCTGCTACAGGGAAACAGAGCGCTAGGATAGGACGCTGAAGGAGGCGATTGCTCCCCAAGGCTGCCTGCCTGATATCGCCATAGTCCTTGGCACCGAACCACACTCTGAGGCTCCAGGGCAAAACCATCAAGACTTAGCCTAGGCGCGTCTTAAATAATCCTGGCAGCAGTTGGAACACTGCCGTAGGATTTTCCATAGGGGAAGGGAACTGAGGCAGAAACCACGGCTATAGTCTCCATGTCTGAGGACAAACCTTGATACACAGCTTGAGAAACACTTGTGCACAACTAGCCAGTTTCAAAACCTCTATGCTGCGTTTTACAGATGTAGCGAATGTGAGAATTTCACCCATTATTGTGCTACAAATTCACCCAGGGAACACTCAGGGAAGAGCACTTCCTATGAGAACATCAGGGACCCTCCCAGGAACAGCTTTACTATGACTGGCAAAATAGGGAACTTGCTAAAAAGGAGTAGGGAGTGAGCAAGAGTTGGCTGAAGCCTGAGGGATGCTGGATGTGTTGCTCAAGGCTCAAGCACATCTTCCTGCAGCTCCTAAGAGGGACTGGCCAAAGGGAAGAGTGCATTAGTGTTCTGTGCAGAGCATTTTGAGAATTCGCCCTGACTGCAAGGAGAATGCAAAGGGGAGAAATAAGAAAGACCAGACCTAAGCACAGAAAGACAAAAACCACGTGCTTTCACTAATGCTCCTACCCCCTACATGTATGTATAGAAACAGATAGAAGTGTGGGGAAAGCCTAAAGTTGAGAAGGATGACCGAGAGTCGGTAAAAACAGATGATGAGGAAGGATGGGGTGGGTGAAAGAACACATGAGGCTCAAAGGAAGAAAATAGAGTGTGGAGACAGAGCTACAAGGACCGGAGTGACAACGACCGAGGGAAGTGAGAGAAAGTAAAAGGAAATAGAATCACTAAAATACACTTTGTTTAAAATGGCAGAATAATGTCTGTCTTATTATGTGCTAATTTAATATTATATTTTATATATATATATATATATATTTAAAGATGAATGGTCTGTAGTCTGTTGCCGCTGCACAAGCAGAAGACTGTAGCACCTCAGGGTGGACTCCAGATATATTTTGAAGGTAGCCCTGTGATTTACTAATGGATATAAACTGTAGAGTGCAGAAAATAGACGCCATCAATGGTGGAATTTAAGTCCCAAATATGGCCAAGAAACATCAGGGAAGGTGTGGGTTTGTCTCCTGCAACTAGCTGCAATTGGGTCTCAGTGAGTCTCCATTGTTAGGGCACAGAAGTGGCATAAATGTATCGATTACTATCATCACTGGGCTGGCCCACAGGCCATACACTTAACTCATCTAAAAGGAACTCACGATCTGATTCTCCTCACAAATGGGCCTTTTCTGGCTGCTTCTTTCAGTTGACAAAACAGGCAAACATGAAGACAAACTCAGCTGCCCCATGCCTCTCAGCTGCCATACCGAGACAGCACTAAAACCTTCATGCCTGAACCTTAAATGAATCCTGTGGGACTTTTCATCTCTGCTTCCTCCGCTCTGCCAGGTTCCCTAATACACAGGAATGTTTGTGTTTTGTTTTCTAATAGCAAACAATTGTTCTTTAAAAAGAACAATTTATTTTATGTATTTATGTTTCTATTAAATTTCTTAGTCACTGAACAAACATTATTTGTATATATATTTCAGTATCCCAGAAAATGAACCCAAGAACTGACAAATGAGATTGAATCAGATTGAAAATCTTCACAGAAGAAACATCAGAGTGAAAAGACAGGCCACAGAATAGGAAGAAATTTTTACCAGCTATATATCTGATAGGAATAAGGAGACAGTGAACATCTACAAAATGTAACGAGCAATAAATAAATAAATTAAACCCAACCAAACCAACTATCCAATCGACAAATGGGCAAATGGTTTGGACAATTCTCTTAATCAAAATTTTCCAATAAATACATATATACTAACAAAAATACCTCCTACTTAAAAAATAAAATGGCGCATACATACATGCTATAGAGAAGAATTTATTCACCCTTAGAGGCAACAATATTTCCTGCACAAATCTACCCTAAAATATAAAATCTTATGTGAACAGGCTTCTCATTGCAGCAACATCTGTAACATCAAGCATTTCCAAACAATCCACTATCTAGCAGTAGCAATCTGGTTGACTAAATCACACAGAGAATGCTATGCACCAAGAGACGAGGGAAACCTTGATGCTGTTCTCTGTGGTCTAAAGAAAGGCACGGGAAAGTGTCCAGGAAGGGGACTTTTTATGTAAAGAAAGCACAATATGATTATTTTTAAAATATAATCATGACAAAAGCCATGGAACACTTAAAAAATGTGATTGCCAATAAACTGAAGTCAGAAAATAAAGGATGGAAAGAAAAGGCCATGATAGGAATCTAAATCTCTAAATATTTTGTTGCATACCTTTGAATTGAGAACCATTTAATATCTCATAGAATTTTAGAACAAAATTAAATCAAAGAGAAGATACCAATCTGTTCAAATTGAAAACAAATTCAACTAAATAAACGTACCTGTACATCAAGATGAAGGCATAATCATATACAGCAGAATACTTTGAAGATTTCTGACAGTATTTGAACTGTATATCTCTGGGGAAATATACACACTGAATACAAAGAAACTGAAAGGGAATCTTATTTTGCATACTATCTTCTTTAGGAGTTGTGAATTTATTATTTTAGCACATACATAAGAATTTAAAATTTATATATACATGCATATTATGGTGCAAAAATGGTAGTACAATTGTTATTAAGAAAATTAGTTTCATTGAAAAATTTTATAACATAAAACTTTTGAATAAAATATATGATATTCTTTCTTGTTGATTGAAGATGATTCATTGAAATGAGTTCTTTGTTGTTGTTTTATGTTGTTCAATTTTTGAAGCAACGTTTTACTGTGTAGTCCTGACAGCCTGGAACTTGATATGGAGGCCAGGCTAGCCTGAAACTCACAGATATCTGCCTGCCTCTGCCTCCTGAGTGCTGAGATTAATCATATGAATTGGTTAGTTTTTGGTCTCTAGTGGGTACAATGTTTCCTGGCCCTGTCTACTGAGAAGACGAAGTTCAGGGCCTCTAAATTCTCCAACTAGGACTGGAAGTGAACTAGAAAGTAAGCGTTGCTCAAAGAGCAACTTTCAATTAACTCAAGCCCTCCTTAGATTTAAGTGGTTGTTGTGGAATTTTATTTCAAGGTGTGTTTCATTTGTTTATGTTGTGGAACATTTATTTAATAATGCAGAGATGTGTTGCATTATTTTATGTTGCATTTGTTTAACTCTGTGAAGCTGTGTTACTTTGCCTGTCTAAAGCACCTGACTGGTCTAATAAAGAGCTGACGGGCCAATAGTGAGGTAGGTAGAGAGAATAAATAGGAGGAGAAATCTGGGGAAAGAGGGTCAAGGAACGAGAAAAGAAGGGACCAGCCACCAAGGCCACCAAGCCACACAACAACAACAACAACACACACACACACACACACACACACACCCCACTCTTCATGGAGTAAGAGTGAAAGTAAGATTACACAAGTAAAAGGAAAAAGCCCAGAGACTAAGTGGATGGGATAATTAAGTTAAGGAAAGCTAGTTAGGCATTATAGTAAGGCCTAGCTACAAGTAAGGCCAGGCAATTAAAAGTAAGAATAAGTCTCTGTGTGGGTATTTATTTGGGAGCTAGATGGCAGGCCCCCAAAAGAGCCAAGAGTAAAACAACAAAGAGTGAAAACCACAAGTGGTATGCTCCTATCCATACTGCTGGGGAGGCGTCAAAGCAGTTTCTTTCTTCAAGACAACTGCTTCATCCAGCCCCAAAGATCTCTTTCTATAATCATAAACACAGTTTAGATTTTAATCAAAAGCACCAAGCACTCCAGGAGACAAAATCTCTTGACTGGAAGACAAGGGAACAAAGAAACAATGAACTTGACTCATACAGACACATCCAACGTGACTGTCAAAACAAGCATGGGTGGAATAGAATATGTATGGTGTGAAAGCAGAAGGGAGGTTGCTTTGGAGAGAAAATTGGTCAGCCAGAGCACCAAAGGAGGGGTGGGAAGCGGGAATGAGGAAGGAGTAGCAAAAACTTAATGAAGCCCATTATTTTACATGCCAATCAAAAACAAAACTAATAAGAAAAAGAGAAAATAATAAATTACCTTTGTACACTTTAATTAGAAAAATGAAACTCAGTATACCAGACACAAGAAATATGGCTAAGTAGAGATACTTAGCAGAAAACTGAGAATCCAGAAGAATTAAAGGGAAATTCTAGAATTGAAAGTCACAATAATTAAAAATTACCAGTCTCATATAATAGTTTAGTAGAAAATTAGACATAGATGAACGACTGTCAGAAAGCTGAGAACTAAATTGAAAAACAAAATGCTATGCTGAACATGGACAAAAAGGGAGAAAATAGGTAACGGATGTATGGGATATGGACAAAACTTTAGAGATCAAGATAGGGCAAGCGACGACTCACTATCCCCTCATTAAATTAAGGTGAATTCCTTGAAGAATTCAGGACTCCCCACATGCCTGTCAGCAATCCCTCCGAGGGTAATACACAGACCATGACGCAAGAGAAGGGCTGCCTGTGTGTATGGGGTTAATATAGAAAGGTGATTATTGAAATATGACCAAGAAGTTCAAAGATGGGAGATCATGCCCATGGTCATGGCACTTGGGAGCCTGAAACAGAATTGCTGCAAGTTCAAGGTCAGCCTGGAGCTCATAGTTCCAGCCAGCCTTGGTTATGTGGCAAGACACTGTCTCCAAACAAAGAGAGATGAAAAGGGATGGGGGGAGGGGAGAGAGAAGGATATGGGAGGAATTGAGAAACGCATGACAATTTATTGTACTATAGTATCCAAATGAGACATAAAACACAGGTACATTTTAGATTTCTACTACAACCACACACAGCCATACAGGTGTCAAGAACTTGAAACCCCACAAAACATATCCAAATGTAGAAGCACAAAAGGATCAGAACTGGACAGGTGGATATGCCCAGCTTCCACGTGGGAAGCGTGTGGAATAACTCTTCTGCTTTCACTGTAGGCTACTTAAGAGTTCCTCTGGACAATGTTCCGGGCACAAGACTATCAGGAGATTGATGAGAGGCTGAAAGGGTATGGGACTTGGGCCTGAAAGGTTACTTAACTAAAGCTGACACCCAATCTTCTAATTTCCTGCTCCTGGGGGAATGAATTGCTTGCCTAGCTCCTACTTGCTCCAATCTTCAGCCAAATAAAAAAGGCACAAACAAACACACAATATTAGGAAGAAAAGGTCCAAGAAGTGAGATCTCAAAGGATTTAAGGCCTAAGCCACACAAGAATTCCTCCATTTGCCTAATTGCTCCCAGAATCCCTGTTTCAATTTGTGTCTGGCTGGTCAGAGGGAAAATGCATGAATAATCACCACACAGGTGGCCCTTGTTTAGAGGAGTCATGACTTCTTTGCTGCCCAGGAACACAATGCTAAGATTTCCACCAATGTGCAATTGATTATTGGAAACTAACATGTTCACAGACAGCAAAAAGACACATCATGTATATGTCCGGATGTTTGGATCCCGACTTCTTGTCCCTGGCCTAGAGTTATCCAGCCTATCTATAAAGTTCCATGGCAAGGAGGTCATGGAGGGGTTAACCAAGCTAACTCCAGTCTCTGCAGATCACTGATAATGAGGGCTGCAGGGAGAGGATCGTAGCCATGTGTATTTCTCTAATAGTAAAAGGTAAAATGCCACAGACTTTCCTTCCAAGTCAGTTAATTGCAAAATAAATGGTGTGAATGACTTCCAACACTTAAAAATATCCTTTCAGCCAGGCAGGTGGTACATACCTGCAATCCAAGCACTCAAAAAACAAAGACAGGAGGATTCCTACAAGTTCAAGACCAGTCTGATGTACAGTAGGAGTTCCAGATCAGCCAGGGCTACATGGCAAAGATCTGTTTCAAACAAAACAAAACAACAACACAGGAAATTTTAAAAGCCCCGAAATGCTGACAAAAAGTAATTGCAGCTTGCGTATGTACATCTTGCTAGCCTCCTTGGTTTCCCATTGTATCGGGGCAGCTTAGATGTTAATTCAGTGTGTAGGAAATAAATGACCGTGGCTGCTGCTCAGCCTATCTGCCCTTGTGTACAAAGTGTTTCTACTGACGCAGAGCTGAATCCACACATTTCTTCCATGACTAGGGTGCTCATATCAGCAGGAGTTACCATTTCCTTCATGGTGTTGTCATAGAACACTCATGCATTTCTTGGTCCCTGGTGTTTTTGAGACAGGGACTTTCCCTACAGCCCAGGCTGGCCTTGTGATCACAATCTTCCTGCCTTGGCCTCCTCAGGGCTGATGTTACAAATGTATGCTATCACATCTATCCCAGAGGGTCTTAGTGGAGACATTGTGTGTTGTGTCCATATCTAGATTAGAGGTTTCGTCTTATTTTTCTGTTTTGTTTTGTTTGTTTGAGACAGGGTCTCACTATATAGCTCTGTCCATCCTTGAAGTCACCAGGTAGATCAGACTGGCCTTGAACTCACACAGATCTGCCTGTCTCTGTCTCTGGTTCTACAGTGCTGGGATCACATGTGCCATTATCACATCTGGCTAGAAACTCTTAATGGAGAAATTTTTTCTCTATTCCTCTTGCCACCATCAGAGCGAGGTGGTAGCCCATGACTGAACTTGGTGCTGTCCATGGTTACACATGGGTTGCCTATGAAAACCTTAGTGAAGCTGAGTCTATAACTGAGTATCACCAAGGAGTGAAATGAAATAGTAAAAATGAATATTTGAAGGCATAATATTGAATATAATTGAATCCAGCTCTCTATTGCGCACCCTGAAACTCTCCAGTATCCATTTACTTGTCTTTCACTGAAAGGACTTCCCATTCCTCTAAGCTTAAATCTAATCGTCCCCTTCCTTATTTGAAGGCTGGACCCACGCCAATTCCTCCTTGAAGTCTCCCTTAGTTGCCATAGAAAGAGAGAGGCTTCCCTATAACTGAAAATGTCTTCAGGAGAATTCAGTTTTGGACAAATGAGGTTGGGGTGTAAGGAAGCTATGATTCAGATGAAAGGAAAACAGCCAGGTTCAAGGATGGAGGTTCTCAGAAGAAATCAAGTTCTGCCCATCACCAGCCTACAGATGGCAGTTGAGAGCGTGGCAGCAGGTGAGGGAGGTTGCTTTCCAAGAGTGTTAGCCTAAGGATCATGCATCAAGTAAATATTTTGTTCATAGTGCAGAAAAGGTGTGCTGGGTATCCTTGATCAATGTGAGAACCTAGCAAAAAAACCCTCAGGCAGTTATATTCTACCCCTTGAATGACCCTGATGATGACACTGGTTTGAGCATATGATGTATGTATGCCCTCTTCCAGAGCAGATTGGCTATGCATACATATCTCAGAGAATTCCCAACTCCTGCCTACAGTAGATGCTGATAATGCCATTTGACAGATGACACAGCTGAGACACAGAGGTCAAGTCACTTACCCAAGCCACGTAATTAGTAAGAGATGGAGCTGGGATTTTAATTCCGTTCTGTGGGGCATTGAAATCCATAGCACCATGGCAACTCTCTGCTGTGTGGTCCATGTATTACATGCATCTGACCTAGACGAGCATCTGTCCCTGGGATCCGCTTCAAGGGCTGTAATTCAGAACTAAGAACATCAGTTCTTTAAGTGATAGATGAGGAGCAGAAGTTCCATTCTGTAAGTTCTCTCCAGAACAAGGCCGAGGACCCCTTGGGAGTTCTCTCTCGGCGCCCCCCAGGCCATGCATGCAGAAGAAGCTGTGGGAAAGCGTCTCTCAACTTACTTTTAAGTATAGACTGGAGTATGGGGATGATAGGGGAAGAAAAGCACAGTGTTTCACTCAAGTGTCCAATCTAACACACTCTTCCGTGTTTTTGAGTGTTTGCTAAATTATAGGCAAGTGTATTTCAATATCGAAAGGAGAAATACATTACAATCTGTGAACTTCTTACATCATGTTTCTCACAGCACACATCTCCTATGTGGTAGAAATGAAGCTCTGTTCTCTCTGGATTTCCATGGCACATGGCTCCTCATGGATGGCCCTTCTCACATTCTGCCAGAGAACGACGATTATTTGTGTCCTGGGTGTCCCACAACACAGCATGAGCTCCTTGGGAGCAGAACTCTGCCCTATTCAGTGAGGAGCTCTCCCAGACACTGCCCACTGTGCCTTGGTATGATGAATTAGGGAAGGCAGCACTAAACAGTTGCTGAAATTCAACAAACTGCCCTTGAGGACTGTAGTACTTACACTTCCTCAGAGGAGACAAGGGAAAAGGATTCCAACTTTAGGCAATCCCTAGCCCCTATCTCTTAATCCTTACTCTGTTCTCTATTGGTACTTCTATTTTCCATGATCACAGCATTAAGACATCAAATGGTCACTCTTCCTGTTCATGTATCCTATAGATTGGGAGCAAATTAAATCTGGGAATGCATCTGATTTACCTCGTATGCCTGTATGTCTGAAGTGTGCAAAAAAATTTTAAAAAAAAACCTGAAAAGGTAGGAAAGAGGGAAGTAGGGGTGAGGAAAGAAGGGTGAAGGGGTGCAGGAAGATAGTCTGAGACTATAAGGTTTCTTGGATTGGTAGAAGTGTGATATTAATCTTTCCATTCAAAAGGAAAAGCCAGAAAAGAATCAAGGGTTGAAGTGCAGTCTTCATGGGAATTTCCCATGAGGAACTGGGGAGACGCAAAGGTCTTGAGACATTGAGCTTGCTAAGGTGGTCAACACTATATCTTAGGTAAGCAGCAATGTAGGCTGTGTGATTTTCCTGCTTTCTAACAGGGGAATCTCAATCTTTTCTGACTGCAAAATCAGGAGGCTTTCATCTTGTAGCAAAATTAGGCCTTCCATTGCTTTCCTTCCCAATCTTTTTTAGCATAGCTTTTCTCTATCCCTGGAACCCAATGCCCTGTCCCTTGGGCAAACTCCCTAAGGAGCCCCTAGACATTAACTTCTCACTGCTGGGCTCATTATTGTATCTTTATGCTTTTTCACTGCTTTGTTAAAAAACATTCAGGATGCAATTGAGAATTTTACATTATGTCTTTGGATTTTATGTTAACCATGAGCCAGTCCTTCTTTTAGACTGAGGTTTTTGTAGACTCCAAGCCAGATATCTTGTAGATGGTCTAGTGTGCAATCTTTGTCTGATTATTTCTTTGTGGATGTATAACTTAATTTTCTGTCACCATATTTTCTGTGGATTAAAAACTGGGTTTAATGGTTTGGGCATTTGCAAGCTGTGTGTCTCCTACTGCAGCACAGTAGATGGTACATGAGGTCTTCTTGTCCTATTAGAAGGGAGACAAGGTTTGAGAGTGACATACATTATGATCTGTATGTCACTGCGCTTTCCTCCTGTTGCATTGTCTATGAAGCAGTAGGAGACGGGAGCTGATCGTCCCTATATTTTTATGAGTTGTTGTGACAAGGAGGAATCTCAAAGCTTGCCGTTCTGTGTTGGTGAGCCCAGAGTCAAGCACAGAAACAGGGGGGCTCAGAAGTCCTGAAGGAGCTCACGGCACAGTAGAGATGACACAGGCTAGGCACTAATATCTCTGAGCCCTTTTGCTCTGCCCTCAATGAGGAAACCGAAGTGCCCCCCTTTCAGAATGAGCATTACACTGCCTGTTGCCGGGCTGGCTTTAGCAGGGCTTCCCCAGGCCCTTCTCTGTGCAAGGATTGTGTCTGGCCCCTGGAAGGGGTAAGAACAAAGTCTGCCCCTTGCCCTCTGGGAGCTGGAGGGCTGATTGGAGAGACAGACATATAAATAGACAATTGCAGCCCAGCCTGCCAAGTACTCTACCATAGGAGTAAACAGTGATCTGTGGGCGGTCAGGGGAGAGAGCAATTATCCAAGCCCCTTTTCTCCAAAGCTGGCTCAGGTGGAAGGCAGCACCCTTCCTTTGCAATGCTCTCCTTGTGCTTCAACAGCCATGTCTGTATTTTCTTACTGACTTTGACGCCCAAACTAGAAGTTTATTCAGGAGACAGACCAATGTGGGTTTTCCTACCTAACTTCACACTCTTCCCAGTATGCTCAATTATGCTTTTCCGGTCTTGCCATGGCCCAGCTGTCCTGACTCGGAGAGGACAGCACTTCAAGGATCCTTCAGCCTTGCAAATGATGTTTTTCCAGCGCACAGGGTAGAAGACTTCCTCCCAGTTCTTGCCTGAATACCCTTCCATTAGCAACTAGATCTCAAAAAAGTGTCTTGGCATCAGGGTGGCTACTGCGGTGGGAAGGTGAGTGTGCCTCACTCATCTTTTCTTTCAGTCACTGACAGTGTGCCCCACTGGAGTGGCTCTGGCCTTTTCCCTTAAGCCTCCAGAGCAATGCAATCCACTTCTGACTAAGAACTAAACATTATCTGCCTGCCATGGCCTGCTAATCTAGGCCAGTGTTTGCTTTCTACCTGTCAGGATTCAGGGGTTTGTTTGGGGGGGTTGGTTTTGTTTTGTGTTGTTTTGGGGAGTGGGGGTGAGGGGGAGATGTGGGTTTTTTTACTACAAGGAGTTTCCTGGATTTAACAGGATCAGAAAGAAACATCTTGCCATAAAGGCATCAAGACCACTACATCTAAAAATTAAATTAAAATATGGTATAAAATCAAATGGTTAATGTTAGGTTGCAATTAATTTCAGCCTCTAATCAATTCCTCCTGTGAGGTAAACACATAAGAAATATGATCTCAGACGATTAATTCCTAGCAAAAGGTCACTTCTTTGAGGTACGAGCAGGGTCTGGAATCTTTCCCTCCTTACAAGCCCCGACAGTACTGACCCGTTAGGTCTCAGCTTTCATTAGGGAATCACAATCTTTTACCCATTCTTCACCCTGAAGAAAAAGGAAGCTAAATATACAAGTCTGGTGTCATCCACAGATCAATTAGGAAGGAAAATACCTAATTGATTTCTCCAATCGGCTGTAGTCTTACTGTTGTCTGTGGAGCATCAACATGCCCCGAATGTTTATTCGGTAATAAAATGGATGTTTCTGAGAAAACCAGCCATGGCTAACTAGAAAGGTAACACTTGAGTTATTGTCTTTTTGTCTCGTTTATAAATAAGAAAGATTAACTGAATGGTCTGGCCATTGTGTCTCTGCAATTCCCACGTTCCCTAAGTGTGCAAATCCCTTTACGGAAGGGGAATGTGGAGAGAGAAGAGTGTCCTAGCAAAAGTTGAATGGTTTGGAATGGCACTGACATAGGCTGCCTACCCACTAAGTGGAGCAGCCTCAGGTATGTTTCTGAGGAAAACAGCTGCACATCTAAAAGTTCGTGTGTGTGTCTGTGTGTGTCGTGTGTGTGTCATGTGTGTGTCGTGTGTGTTGTGTGTGTCATGTGTGGTGTATGTGTGTCGTGTGTGTGGTGTATGTGTTGTGTGTGTGTCGTGTTTATGTCGTGTGTGTCATGTGTGTGTCATGTGTTGTGTGCGTGTCCCAGAGGATAACCTTCCGTATCACTCTCTCTCAGACACATTCCACTTTGTTTTCTGAAACAGAATCTCTCACTGGAAACTGGGACTCAACAAATCAGCTGGAGTAGCTGGCCTGTGACCCCCAGAGATCCTTCCCATGCCCAGCCCTGGGGTTGGATTAGAGATGAGTGCCATCACACACTACATTTTCACATGGGCTCTAGGCATCAAACTCAGATCCCATGCCTGCGAGACACTTTATGCCTGATCTCCTCAGCTCAGTGGCTGCACTTCTGTTGCGGACAGCTGTGCAGTCCAAGCACAGCTGTGCTAGGTTCCAAGTTGCCAGTAGAAACCAAAGGTGAGAAGGTTCCTTCACATCAGTCAGACCCAGCTCATGAGTGGTTGACCCTAACTCTTAAGTCACTGTGAGGGTGCTCTTCGGCTGGCTCAGTTTGAGCAATCGCTGCTCATAACTGATGAACATTTTGAGACTGTCCCACTCCCCAGTATCATTAACTTGTGCTCACCTACCACAACAGACAGAAGCACAAGAAACATTCTTCCCAGAGGAGTAGCCCTTAAGATTGCATTGACAGAGCAGTGTGCAGACAGGCACCTTGGCTTATACTTTCTTTTGTAGCGAGTGATGGAGAGAATCCAGATAGCCTCATGCATGCTCAGCCACATACTGAGAAATTTTTCTGTTATTGTGGGCAATGGGGAGGCCGTCATAAACGCAGGTCCTAGGTGCCTATTGTTTTCAAGTGGACTACTCAATGCTAGTTTTGAACCAAAAGAGGGGGGAGCCCTGTCCCTATGAGAGTGTCACACACGGTCATAGTCCTAGAGAGAAGGCTGCAGGATAGACAAGGGTACAGAATACACCAAGGTCTGTTTAGCCTGCTTTATTTCTGACCTTAGACTTCAAGCAGGAAAGACTTAATGAAGATAGCATCAGAGGCACAAAAACCAATGAGCTTGGGAAGGTCTTCTAGACAGTTGGATAATGACTCCTACTCACTTCTGACAGCCTTAATTTTCCATAAAAGATGAGTGATGTTCAAATTCATAGTCATTCCTTTGGAGTAGTATCCCAAGAAAAAAGCTAATACCATGTCTTTCTTTTGTTGAGATACTTAGATTAAATTTTGCACAGAGCATAGTGACTTACCTTTGCAACACAAACATTAAAGCGATTCTGACACAAACCAAGGCATTAATTAACACAGTTGCTGTATCCGGAAACAAGAAACTCAGTGGGCATGGGAGAAGATGAAGAGAACATCCTACCACGTCCTAAATCAACTAAGGTGTAGAAACTGTCATTTTTAGAAAATGTTGAAACCTTATACGTTATATGACCCAAGTGAGTGTCAAATGGCATTCAGTTATTTAAAATGGTCCAGCAGACTAGAGAAAGGCTAGATCAAGTAAAAGCTACACCTTTCTCTCAATTACCCATATTTTAGACATGTCCCTAACTAGTGATTTGGAGGGATTTATTTATTTACTATTTTGAGACAGGATCTCATATAATCTAGGCTAGCCTCAAACTTCCTACATAGCTAAAGCTAGCCTTGAACTCCCCCGATCCTCCAACATGAGTTCCCCAAGTGTTGGGGTCACAGGTGTGCCCTACTACCCTAGCTCCCTCTTGTGATGCTGATTTATACTCTATTTGTCAAGCTCACACACTGAGCAGCCAACCACCTCTAACTCCATTGCTTAACTCAGAGGTAGAGTTCCAGGCCAAAAAAGATATAATAAGAGAGAAGGCCTGAATTCATGGAGTTGAAACTTTCAGAAATTTGGAGTCTGCTGTCAGGTATTAGGACCCCAAGAGATAGGAGTATGCTTTCTGGAAGGCCAGAAATGTGGTGACTTCAGAAGAGAACCTTAGCAAGCAGTGTTGAGGCATGGATTTGCATTGGCAGAAGAAAGGGGAGAGCTGGAAGAAACAGTTTTTTGAGCATAGATATCAGAAATGGGGAAAATGAGATCCAGAATAGGACACAGTATTTCTTGGCGAAAGCTTTAGTGAAACAACCATTGATCATATTTTCCATTTCTCAACTAGAAACCCAGTCCCACATCCCAGTTTAGGCTGATGTGGTATCCCTCTACCTTGCTCATTTATTTATTTATGTCATGAGTATACTGAGTGCTATAGGAGGCAGTGAAGGCAGAGACAAAAATCAGATCTAGGCAGATCTGTAGGACCTTACCAGGTAGATTCTAGCGTACGTCCATCTTGGGCTGGAGCTTCATCGCGTCTGGCTTCTCTCTGAGGAGAGGCACGGCGGTCTAACTAACTTAGGAGAGGCGTGGCATCTGACTGAGCCATCTACCTCACTTCCTTCTTCCTGTTCTGTCTACTCCACCCACCTAAGGGCTGGCCAAGGCAGTTTCTTTATTAATGAATGAAATCAACACAAACAGAAGATTCTCCCACATCATTTCCCCTTTTTCTGTTTAAACAAAAAAAGAAGGCTTTAACTTTAACATAGCAAAATTACATGTAACAAAACAGTTATCAAGTAAGAATTACAGTTACAATATTTATATCTACTTTATCTTTTATCATAACTAAGGAAAACTATAACTATCTATCTATTCTTTAACTCCATCGAAGACTCCAGAAGGATATAATATTACCTAAGTAAATGAGAAGTAAGCAACTTACAAAACTCTAGAAATCACAGAGACATCTTGCTGCCTGGACAGTCACCCAAAGTTCCTCAGTACCGTTGGGGCATCCATCTTCGGCCTGCAGGCCCATAGTATCCAGCAGACTTTTCCATGAAGCAGGAAATTTCAAAGTCAGTTCAGTCACTATCTGCTGTGTCCTGCAGAATGTCTCGCAGACTCTTTCATGAATCAGGAATCCCAAAGAATCATCTCACCTTTAGTCAAGTTCAGCAGTCCTCTCTCTGCTGGTTCTTTGTGTTCAGTTTATGCAACAGTCCAGGCAAGAGCAGTTTCTTGCCAAAATGGCTATCAAACTCCATAAGGATCCTCTTCAATGCCCATCATCTTCTTGAAGTAGATTGGTGCTGCCAGGAGCAGACGTGTCTCATTGTCATGAAAAATCCTAAATTATTAAAACATTTAAATGCCATATTCTGTAGTCTTTGAAAGATATTAGGAATGCCTATCTAACTGAAATATATCTCTATACATCTAGAAAATCTAAGTAACATGACTACAAGTTTTACTATTATCGATGATTATCCATTAACAACCTATATTTCTTAATTATACATTACATTTTTAAAATGAACTACACAATCACAATACCTTAATCAAGATCAGAAATACAAATACATATAACAAAATTGACCTTAAATTTAAATCACTAAAGCAAAATCCACATTAATGCAAATTATTCATCTCCATATCATATCCCCCTTTAAATGTAAAAGAACACATAAACAATATTTGGGAACATGGGCGCAGTTATTTCTCTCCAAACTGCTTCCTGCTGAATGGGGATGCTATTAATCAGATCTTTCATGGTGTAACCTTTGTGCCAGGTTCATCTCAGTCATCAGTTGGGTGAAGTAATTTTCTGAAGGTGTTCATAGCAAACTTTCAGGAGGGCGTGGTCTATCATACCATATTGGGATAGAAGCAATCCAACAGGTCTCATTTTCTGTAAAAATAAAAGAAGAATCTCTTTTCCAAAGTATCATATCCTTAGATCCAAATTCTGAAGTCAAGGTATTTTCAAAATATCTATCTTGGATTAGTTCAGCAGCATTTATAAACAAATATCTTTTAGCAGCTGTTGTTCCTTCCTCAGCATTCAAACAATTCAAAGAAAGCATAATAGCATACAGTATCAAGATTCTCTGTGTATTTTCCATCTTTGTGTGGCTTTATTTTAACCTCTATTTCGTTTATTTTTTACTTTTACTTTTTGAGACAGGTTCTCTGTATATCTTTGTCCTGGAATAACTCTATAGACCAGGCTGTCCTTGAACTCAGAGGTCTACTTGCCCCTGCTTCCCACGTGCTGGGATTAAAGGTGTATGCTACCACACCTTGAACTCACAGAGATCTTTCTGTATCTGCCTCCCAAGCATTCGGATTAAAGGTGTGTCCTGACACACCTTGAAGTCACCGAGGTCAATCTACCTCTGCCTCCCAAGTGTTGGGATTAAAGGTGTGTACCACCACAACAAACTACTTCCTTTTTCTTTCTTTCTTTCTTTTTTAAACTGTAAGAACTTTAACTTTTAGCCTACATGTATTTTTAACTCACTGTAAACCATTTAGAGGTTTTCTTTGTCTTTGAATCTCTCTTTACTGTATATCTCTCTTTTTCTGACCACACGGGTCTTTAATTTACCAAGCAATATAGGTAGGATTAAAGCCATGACTTTGGCGGCTGGATCCAGCCCATTCCTTAGCTTTCCAGCCTCATGGCGGAGGTACTGGCTGTAGCCATGTTTATCACCACAACTCTGTGGCAGTTCAAGGTCCCTGCCAGCAAGCAAGCTGCAACAATGTCAAACAATAATCAAAAGCTCCATAGTCAAGACTGCCTGCTTGAAAGAGTCAGAGTTTGCCCTCTCAGGACGGCCCAGAAAGCCAGCATTTTAAAACAGCACAGCTTTTTTTTTTTTTTTCTGCTATGGCTGAAAACCGAAAAACACACGTTCAGACCCGAGAAATTGCTGCTACCAAGAAGCCATGCTTTGCTCTATTCTTTCCCAAGCTTTCTCAGGTTTTCTGTGGATTCAGTTATCCACGTTGGCGCCATTCTGTAGTGTTGGGCTGTGGGCCGGATTCCCGCCGCCCTGCTCCCTCACGCTTAGCTTTACATGCAAAATAACATCACACAAATTGTATTCTTTTAAACACTGCCTGGCTCATTAGTTTCAGCCTCTTACTCACATCTTGACTAACCCATATCTAATAATCTGTGTAGCACCACAAAGTGGTGCCTTACCAGGTAGATTCTAGCGTACGTCCATCTTGGGCTGGAGCTTCATCGCGTCTGGCTTCTCTCTGAGGAGAGGCACGGCGGTCTAACTAACTTAGGAGAGGCGTGGCATCTGACTGAGCCATCTACCTCACTTCCTTCTTCCTGTTCTGTCTACTCCACCCACCTAAGGGCTGGCCAAGGCAGTTTCTTTATTAATGAATGAAATCAACACAAACAGAAGATTCTCCCACATCAGTAGGAAACCCGCAGGCTATTGGGAAAGATGGCTGTAGTACAAAGTCAGATGCTGCCCAAGGAGTGACACTGCTGCAGAACTGGGGAATCCACCGTGGCAGTGTGGTTGCTTCCACCTGGCAGAAATCCTTGCTGTGAGCTGCGACAGGAGATATTTCCCCCAGACGATGACTTAAATATTCTCATGGCGCCAATCCCAAGCATCTGAATCAAGCATATCCCTAAAGGTGATCTGGGAGCTAGAGAGTGGAGGAAGTTCCTCAAAGCTCACCATCCAGACCATCTTCTTCAGGGGTGGTCTACTCTGCTTACCGCTTCTCCACTTCACAAAAGAAATCATGGTAACAGCTATGCCATGGCTTGAAAATCCGGATTGCAGAGGATTTCTGTTTCCTTTGATAATGATGTATCACTAACCAAAGGGCTACTACTCATGACCTCACATATACACGTCTCAGATGGTCAGTGTGTACGGGGTTTCCTTGGGCCTGGTGGCGCAAAAGCAGTCTTGAAACTGAAACACCTGGGCTGGCTATTAGCCACACCTGTTGAAAATAGCCTTGAGCAAGCAGAACTCTCTGAGCTGTTTTTCTACCTCAAACAAAAGTCTAGGGATCCAACTGGGTTCCTACTTGCTTAGGGAGATAACTATGGATTCCACCCAGGGAGTGGTTTGCCTACAGAATGTTTTAGTCTAGGGTGTGGGTGTGAGTGTTACTTGTCTTGTTCTGGCAACAGAATGTTTAACCAAGAATGTAGCCTGCAATTCTTCAACTGGTCTGTTCATTCCTTGTATCATGTGAATGCAGTTTTTTAAAATCTTACTCCTACCTTTGGGGGTTGTGGTCTTTAAGCACATGGAAATTAAACACTGGTGATTTTCATTATTCACTGGATATCCCTCCCGATACTATCCTATGTTTGTTTCTTATTTCTCCTGTATCTATGCTCCTTTTGCCTAATACTTCCAATCCTCTCTCCTACCCTGGAACAGTCGAACCCACCATGGCTAGGAGCCCAGCAGAAGTCACCCTGAAAGCCACCAGGCCCAAGGAAACCCCATACACACTGACCATCTGAGACGTGTATATGTGAGGTCATGAGTAGTAGCTTATGACACCTGAGGACACATTCATAGCTGAGGCTTTTTACCATGTTGGGGGAAATGTTTGTGAATGAATTACTTTATGGAACTCATGTCCAAGGCAACTTGAAATGAAGATCGCATCCTCCATATCTCCTACAGCATCTTCTCTATCTCCTCACACCTAAGATGGTTGACTCACTTGCTCCATATGGAGCAGCTCTCATTTGCTATTCGGGAGAAATTATCTCTCCAGTGACCTCAGGTGTCCTCATAGCTCAGCCTCCGCTGTTTCTTAACAGACCTAGAGGCAATGAATGACCCTTTCCTCTGTGGGGGGCAAGACTAGCCGGAAAAGGCACACATATGAATCCAGTGGCTCTAGTTGCACCCAGGTCTTTAAGATCCCACAGAGGCGTGCACACTGCGTGTGTATTTTCAGAGTCCACAGAGGCATGCACACTACATGTGTATTTTCAGAGTCAGCTTGCGATTATTTGTCCGTTTCTCTGAGTTTGACTCATCTCTTTTTCAAAGAAATTTATTTTTCTCATGGCTCATTTATTAAGTCTTCTTTCCAAATTGAAGTTAATAATAAACGTCAACCAAAGAGGGAAACAAGTCTTATCTTTTACAATCTCCTTCAAATGCTATCGACTAACAAAGGTGAGAGAAAAATCAAGATCCTGTTAACATTTCCTAAATAAGAAAACCATAAAATGGCCAGGCGGTGGTGGCGCACGCCTTTAATCCCAGCACTCGGGAGGCAGAGGCAGGCGGATCTCTGTGAGTTCGAGGCCAGTCTGGTCTACAAGAGCTAGTTCCAGGACAGGCTCTAAAAAAAAAGGCTGCAGAGAAACCCTGTCTCGAAAAACCAAAAAAAAAAAAAGAAAACCATAAAATGTCTCTTTTCTTTTAAAAAAATTTCTTCTCTCATACAATATATCCTGACTGCAGTTTCCTCTCCCTTCCCTACCCCTACTTCTCCCAGTCATCCACGTCCCGTCCCCCATCATCCACTGCTCCTCCAAAACAAAATGGATGGTACCTGATGAGTGGCACCCAAAGTTAACCTCCAACTATGGCAACCACAAGAAAGTAACAACAGGGAGAGGTAACTGAAGCAGCCTCAACAGCCGTATCCTGTCGAGAGCTGTGCTCTTACCTAGCATACACTGTAGTGAGAAACGGCGGGGCTGCGTCCCGCCACCCGCCGCCGGCTAGCTTTGCCCAAAATAATTACACGGAAACTGTATTCTTTTAAAACACTGCCTGGCCCATAGTTTCAGCCTCTTATTAGTTAATTCTCACATCTTCCTTTAACCCATATTTAGTAATCTGGGTAGCACCACGAGTTGTGGCTTACCAGGAGAGATCTTAACCTGCGTCCATCTCGGAGAGGAGAAGCATGGAGACTCACCACGCGACTGCCTGAAGCGTCTCTCTAACTCTACTTCCTTGTTCCCACAATTCTGTTCTGTCTACTCCACCTACCTAATTTTCTCTTAAAGGGCCAAGGCAGTTTTCTTTATTAATAATGAAAGTAACACATAAACACTCCTCCATCATTTCCCCTTTTTCTGTTTAAACAAAAAAGAAAGGCTTTAACTTTAACATAGTAAAATTACATGTAACAAAACAGTTATCAAGCAAGTATTACAGTTACAATATTTAAATCTATTTTATCTTTTATCATAACTAAGGAAAGCTATAACTATCTATTTATTCTTCAACTCCATCAAAGACTCCAGAAGGATATAATGCTACCTAAGTAAACAAGAAATAAGTAACTTATAAAACTCTAGAAATGACAGAGACAACTCGCTGCCTGGACAGTCACCCAAAGTTCCTCTGTACCGTTGGGGCATCTATCTTCAGCCTTCAGGCCCATAATATCCAGCAGACATTTCCATGAAGCAGAAAAATTCCAAAGACAGTTCAGTCACTTTCTGCTGTGTCCTGCAGAACGTCTCGCAGACTCTTTCATGAATCAGGAACCCCAAAAGGCCATCTCACCTTTAGGCAAGTTCAGCAGTCCTCTTTCTGTGGGTTCCTGTGTCCAGTTTATGCAACAGTCCAGGCAAGAGCAGTTCCTTGCCCAAATGGCTAACAAACTCCATAAGTAGCCTCTTCGATGCCCATCTTCCTCTCGAAGTAGATTGGTGCTGCCAGGAGCAGACGTGTCTCATTGTCATGAAAAACCCTAAGTTATTAAAACATTAAATGCCATATTCTGCAGTCTTTGAAAGATATGAAGAATATCTATCTAACTGAAATATATCTCTACATATCTAGAAAATCTAATAACATGACTACAAGCTTAACTATTATCAATGATTATCCATTAACAACCTATATTTCCTAATTATACATTACAATTTTTAAAATGAACTACACAATCAAAATAGCTTAATCAAAATCAGAAATACATATACATATAACAAATTGACCTTAAAATCCATACCAATGCAAATTATTCATATCTATATCATATCCCCCTTTAAATGTAAAAGAACATTTATAAACAATATTTGGGAATGTGGGCGCAGTTATTTCTCTCCAAACTGCTTCCTGCTGAATGGGGGCGCTGTTATTTAGGTCTTTTATGGTGTAACCTGTGTGCTAGGTTCCTCTCAGTTGGCAGTTGAGTGAAGTAATTTTTTGAAGATGTTCATAGCAACCTTTCAGGAGGGCGTGGTCTATCATACCATATTGGGATAGAAGCAATCCACAGAGTCTCGTCCTCTGTGAAAACAAAAGAAGAAACTCTTTTCCAAAGCATCATGTTCTTAGATCCAAATCCTGAAGTCATACCATTAAAATGTCCATTCTGGTCTAGACTGGCAGCCCATATAATGAAATGTCTCTCTGTACTTAGCTCCTTTACAGTCAAAAAAATCAAAGAAAACACAACAAAATACATAATCCAGACTCTCTGTGAATTTTCCATTTTTACGTGGCTTATTTTTACTCTATCACTTTACTTCTTTTAATCTATAACTATCTGTACTCTGTCTCTTTAAAGACTTTACCCTTTTTTTTTTTAAAGCATTAACTTTATTCTCTATATTTTCTTTTTCTCTCTTTTAAGCCTACGTGAGCCATTTAAAGGCCTTCTATGTCTGAATCTTTTCTATTGTGAATCTGTAATTTTTTACTATCCAGGAGCATTTCTTAAAAGGTTAACCACTTCTTAAAATAATACGGTACTGCCTGTTTATAGCCAAGTCTAAACCTTAACTGCGCTGTTATCATGGTAATTACGATAGTTCCTGCCTGAGGTCAGCACAATTCAGCATGGCGGAGCAGAGCCAAAGCCGCTCCTGCCTCAGTCATTTGGTGCCCCTGGGCCGCACACAGTTCCAGGTACACAGCAGTCCACATTGGAGCTGCACTCAGCAGTTTAATTTTGATACTGAGCGTGCAGCACAGAAACTCTTTTAATCCAAGTCACAGCCGAATCTGACGCGCAGAGCAGTCTGAAAACACCTCTCTCTCTCTGGCGGCAGGAATCCGCAAATGCTGTCCCGCTCGCCTAAGCCTGATTCCGCCATCTGCCCAGGTGCAGGAAGGGAGCAGTGAGCCATTGGCATGGTCTCAGAGAACTTTCTTTCCGATCCCAAGTGGGCAAGGTTTTTAAGTGGATTTAGTCACCACGTTGGAGCGCCAATCTGGAGGAGTGTTTATGTGTTACTTTCATTATTAATAAAGAAAACTGCCTTGGCCCTTTAAGAGAAAATTAGGTAGGTGGAGTAGACAGAACAGAATTGTGGGAACAAGGAAGTAGAGTTAGGAAGACGCTTCAGGCAGTCGCATGGTGAGTCTCCATGCTGCTCCTCTCCGAGATGGACGCAGGTTAAGATCTCTCCTGGTAAGCCACAACTCGTGGTGCTACCCAAATTACTAAATATGGGTTAAAGGAAGATGTGAGAATTAACTAATAAGAGGCTACAGATAATGGGCCAGGCAGTATTTAAAAGAATAAAGTTTCCGTGTAATTATTTCGGGTGTAAAGCTAGCCGGTTGCTGGGAACTGGGCGGCGGGAACGCAGCCCGCCGCTTCCCACTACAATACACTTGACAATGAGACAGCAGTGTGCTAGAGAAGGAAGTGCAGCAGCCGCATAGTAACACTGGGTCCTATCTCCTCCCGGTCCATTTCCTCCAGTCTGGTAGTGGTGGAGAGTACCTTTCCCATACAGCCCTGTCACTACACCTAACTGGTAAATCCCAGACAAGACCTGCCTTAGAAAGCACTCCAATGCAGCCAGACACTGGTCACACCATGTTTTTGTCACACTCCCCCCCAACACCCCATCTGAGTGCTTCCTTTAAAACCAGAGTGATCGCTGAGCCCCGTCAAGCTACTAATCAATTGACCAAATGCCTTTTATTTGGCAAATCTAAAACAAATTGTATTAGCTAATTTACTAATTGTTTATTAAATCTATCTCACCTGCTGCCATCTGTATGTATATATGTAGTGATGGTCAGAACTTTGTATTTTTCTTTCTGTATTTTGATTTCCCTAAAATCGTTCATTCAGTTTGTCAACTGAAATGTTAGCTAGCCATCTGTATTTGACAGCTGCCTGAACTTAGTTCTAGCTCAGCTTCATCTGAAGAGCAGAGTCGACATTCCAGGTGAGAAATATCAAATCCTCTTCTATGTTCTTTCTCCACGTATTTAATATGCAAATGTGACCTATACAAAAACACTGCTCTGTGCATTTTCTGAGTCCTAAATCTCTTCAGGATGGCCCATGCCTACCAGGCAGTAGGACTGTTACTTAGGATCTGACACTCAAGTGTCAAGGGTTTGATGTCCTGCTGCCACCATGACCCACCTTCCCATTTCTGTTCTGCTCCAGGAGCCCAGCATCCATATTGCCTGGGCCCTACAGCTCCAGTAAACCCTCTTGCCCCTGGCTAGAGCATCATGAAACAGGACAATATTAGATGCTGTTATATCTACTTTACTCATAGAGCTCTGTTCTGCCTAGATGGGGTTATGGGATGAGGCTGATAATGACTCAGGTGGTATATTTTATTATGCAACCATAATTTTAACTGCATAGTTTATTTTCTCAGCGCCCATCCAATGCTGATCATTAAACAAATTGCTTTTTATTAAGAAAAATGTTCGTTTACTTCAGCAATACAAGGACACTAAGTCTTTGAAACTGAGAAAGAAATTGGACTGATGATAAAACAATGATGTATGCCCACCACTGAAAATATGATTAAGTTCGCATTTTAAAGGCATCTTCAGGGCTGGAGAGATGGCTCAGTGACTAACGTGCTTTCTTGTATGAGCATGAAGACTTGAATTCAAAGACCCAGAACCCACATAAAGGTGAGCACAGAAGCACACATCTATAATCCCTGTGCTCCTACAGCAATTGGTAGATGGAGACAAGAGACAATCTGGAAGCTTCCAGGCCAGGTAGCTGGGTATATGGGGCACAGTGATGATCAACAAAGAGACTGTGTCTCTAACAAGGGAGAAGGCAAGAATTGACACCCAAGATTGTCCCCTGATCCCTACATGTGCATCATCGGACATGTGTGCCACACACATCATACACAAACAGTAACAAAATTCAACTTTAGATGTCTTGGGAGACGCGACTCAATCCTTTGCATGAACGGAATGTGCCTATGCCCAAGTCTCCATTATACTTGTCCTCTAAAAGCAGTGATTGTGAGAATCCTGGGTTTGTCTACAGCACAAAGTCTTGCTTTAATGCAACATGAGTTAAGGAAAACTGAATTCAATGGTGCTGAAAGGAGATTCCTACTGCTAAGTCTGTACTTTCAAGAGGTCCAATATCTTTTGAAAATAATTAAATACCATAAAACCTAAAACATGACACAAACTACTATAATATAGTGTTTTTTATATGTGACAGGAAGCTGCATTCACAAAGTCACAACAATGTGACTACCTAAGCAAGACCTGCATACTTACAACATCCTAACATGGATGGGAAAATCTCACAAGGTGTCATCCTCAATAAAGAGCTACAGGCAATCAATGGCTCCTGGGAGAGAGAAAATCAACCTTATCCAGGGATGAGCCCCTGGATAAGTATCCAATCCCAAGTGACCATCAGTAAACACATATTCATAGAAGCAACACCAAAGGGATTCAGTTGGTTATGTTTATATATACATATATATATATATATATATGTGTGTGTGAGTGTGTGTGTATGTATGTAACAATAATAACTCAAGAAGAGGAGGTCACAGACTGAGAAGGAGCATAAAAGGAGTAGGAGGGGACAATGGAAAAGGTGGAAATTATGTAAACATAATAATCAGGTATGAAATTCTCAAACAATAGTGAAATAAATGAAAATAAATTGACATAGAGATGAGATTTTGCATAACTTCAATACATATCTATATCCATTCACCTTCTACTTGAATCATCCCATTTGGCTATCACTCACCTTGAACTTCAGGTTAAATTAGACAATGATCCGTATATTAAATGGTGTAAAAGTTCAAGTTTTAAATTCACCTGGGACTTAGCTATATCGGAGGAAAAGGGGAAAGTTGGTGGGTAGTAAAAGAGACCAAATACAGACAAGATTATAACATGGTACTATGCTCCTCTTGGCTGTTTCTAAGAAGGAATAATCTGTGCCTTTGAGTTACTAGTTGGGGCAAACCCATGCTTTTTTGCTGAGAAGGACACACTCTGGGACTCTGTGGCCTGAGAAGAGGGAGAGAAGCTTAAAAAGAGGGCAATAGATTCCAGACTGGATTCATTGGGTCAGTCCAGAGCTAATAAAGGTAACCAATGAGACAAATGCTGTGCTCACTTTGGGTGCAATTCTTATATAATTAAGATAATTTACACATCAATTAAACACTTTTAAAAATAAAAGTTGGCAAAATAAGTCTTTGATGAACACAATATCAAAATTGTACAAATAGGTTCTAACCCTGTATTTGCACAACTGTGGCTCATTTGTCTTCCCCAAATCCTGGCCCTGTGTCAGGTAAAACTCCCTTTACAGCAGCCAATTCTCAGTTGTAATTTGCCAAGTGAATTTTTAAATACTGCATTGGAATAGCATTTCTCTTGATCATCCACTTAAAACACGTTTCTGAGACAATCACTGCACTCACCACCACAGTCCCACCCCTGTAGCCAGGCCACTGGATACTTTATCCATTCCTTTTCTCACTGTAGTGACCAAATACCTGTGGAAGGCAGTTGGGGGCAGTTACTTTGGCTCATGGTGTGGCAGTACACTCAATCATGAGATGTGGAGTAGTAAACAGTCAGTGTGACTAACCTTAGCATCAGGACACTACACCTCAGTGTCCTGAACACACTAGACACATAAACAACTCCCAGATCTCATGAACAGCTCCTTCTAAGTGCTTTCTACTTGGCCTCCATAGTTGGTTTCTACTGAGTTCAGGCTCAGCTCAAAGTTTTGGTAAAGATGGTAGAGTCGCCCTATGCATGCAATCTCCCTTCCTCTCCAAAGCACAGTACAAGATCAAACCACTTAGTCCGGCAGTGGTAGAGGAAAGGGAGAGAAGCACAGCAACGTTTTGAAGCCTGAGAGAAAGCAGCTGAATTCACAGACCGAAGAAATGAGAATTCGGTTCGACAGCAGAGACAACTGGGAAACAGTTTAATCTGTAGCACATCGTCCATAGACCTGAGTTCAATTCCCAGCACCCACATGGCATCTAAACCATTTGTAACTCTAGTTCCAAGGGCTGCAGTGCCTTCTTCTGGACTCCACAGGCACCGTGGTGGTGCACGGACATATATGGGCACCCCTGGAACTGAGTGAAAGCAATTCTCTGGAAAAGCTTGGAGGGTCTCTGAAATGGAGGACATGAGAAACATTTGAAGACAGTAGTTTCACCAGAATCAAGGATTATGTAAATGCTGACAACAGAGGCTCCCAGAAGACTAGCACCTCAACCACTGCCCCCAAGGCAGAGGGTTGCCTAAATTAGCCTGCGCTAAGAAAGCCACATGCACAGAAGGCAAGAGGGGTGGACAGTCCTGAAGCTGGCACTGGAGTATGTTGGTGCTAAAGGGTTCAAGCAGGCACACCATGCTGCAGTGAGAGGAAAAGGAAAGAGATCTGGACAGCGGGGGACTTTATATACACAATGCAGTAGTTCAAATATGATGAAATAGATCAGCATCACCATTTTAAGTACATAGTCCAGTGACATTTAGCACCATCAAGTTGTTAAGGCAATCATCACCACCTTGCCCCAATCCCTGACTGTACTCTTCTCTCTACATTGTACCTTCTGCTTCAATGAATTTTCTTGTTCTAAAGTTATCATTTACAGTCAACCATAGGGTATTTGTCTTTGGTGGTGGCTTATTTCACTTGATGTAGTATACTTGAAGGTTTTTATATATTACAGTACATGTCAGAATTTCCTTCCTTTTCAAATCTGATTTTCTGCTTGATGAATGGGCCTCATTTGGCTCTTGTGCTCATCCAGCAATGGACACCTGGCTTGACTCTTCCTTTGTGCTCATGTGAATGGTATTGATGTGAGCATCAGCATGTTTCCTACTTGTAGCATTGCAAGTGGGAATTCAAGGAAGTTTCCACCACCACAACAACTGAAACACACACATCCCTCTGCAGTCTCCAGGCAGCCCTTGTATCCAGAAAGATGCAGGAGACAGAGGGTGCTCATGTCTGGATGCTGTTGTTGAGGTACCATCCTCTCCTACAGACTACGGCCATGAGTCAAGGCAATCCCTGTATAATAATCTAGAAAATATAGATAATATGCTTTCAAGATATATAGTTATTATCATTTTAACTTCTTTAAACAATTCAATAAATATGCTAAGTTTCCAAATTACCCTATACAGTCAATGCATTTTCATTCAAAAACTCAACTACATTTTTATGGTACTTTACAAGCTAGCTTTAAAATCCATGTTGAAGAATAAAGAGCCAAAGATAACCACTGAAGTTGTGCAAAACATTACACACCCTAAACCCCAGCCCTCAAGAAAGTGAGGAAAGGGGATAATGAATTTGAGGCCAAACTGGGCTACATCGAAAGAACCAAAATAATCAGAAAAACTAAATAACAAAAATCTCCAGCAAAATCTTAAAAAACGAAATAAGAGCTTCTTCTCTATAAGATATTATGCCTTTCGTAAGGCTTTAATAATTATGATAATGTGCAGCACAATCAGATTTGTGGAAAAGTATAATGTACTCGGATACGTATCCATACATGTGTAATCTTGACTTACTGCTTTATTAGTATTTTCATTATTATAACAAAGTAACTCAGGCAGGTTAATTTTGTAAAGAAAAGGGTTTATTTTGATTTATGGCTCTAGAGGTATGTTGTTTAGGGGCTACATATGATTGCAGTTTTCTTCCTCATTAAGTCCCAAGGAAGCATAGAATATCTCAAGGCATGAGACAAGAAACATTAGTGTGTCTCTCTCTGCTTATTAGAAAGTCACAAGAATTTAATCACAACTATGTTCTAATTGTTTTATCTAATCTTAAAAACTCCTATCTCTAAAGTTCATAGTTCAAGTTTTGCACTCTTAATGTTATTGATAAAGTTTTACAGTGTTGACCTCTTGCATGAATTGGGGTGTCAAACCATATCATAGCAATAATACATAGGTCTCTGAAAAAAACAATAAGTGAAAAATGATACTGTGACAGTTCCCTACAAAAAAACAGATATAAATATTATGGATCCCTATCTCAAATCACAGAAAAAATAAGTTCCAAGTATATGAGAAAGCTAAATATGAAGAACAATTGTTGAATATTTATAAGAAAATATAACAGAATGTTAGTATTTTCTTTTTCTGTCATAAAGGTTACATAAAAATGATGCACTTTGAGCATATTCCTCTATGCCCCACAACCCTCCCTTTCCTCACCGCTCTTCCATCCCCTTAGTTTAGTGCCTTTCGTTCCTCCACTTTTGCTTTTACTTTCAGGTCACCTATATTATACAATTTTATGTATCTATAAACTCAAGGATCCATAAATGAGAGAAAACACAAGCTATCTGTCCTAGGTTAATTTAATGAATTGAATATCTCCAGCTGCATTCCTTTTCCTGAAAGCAACATGGATTCCCTCTTCTTTAAGGCTGAGAAATTCCATTTTGTCTATAAATCATACATCATTTGGGGAATTCTTTTTTAAATTTATTTATTTGTTTTTTTCTTCTCTCATATATTACATTCTGAGCACAGTTTCTCCTCCTTCCTCTCCTTCCAGTCCTCTCCCCTCCCTACAATATTCGTTCCTCCTCCCTTTTATGGAAGGGATTCTTTTTTTTTTTTTTGGAAGGGATTCTTAACCAAGTCACAAAAACATAAACCATAAAGGAAAATATTAATAACTTTTAACCATATTAAACCTCAATGTAGTATCACCTCAATAAAAGATCCCACAGAGTGAAAAGAACCAAAACAGGGTATATATGTGAGCACAGCTAATAAAATATTAATTTATAGATAAATAAATAACTCATAATATAAGAAAAGCAGGCAACTAAAAGGAAACACAATACATTTTAGAAGACAACAACCAACAAACAGCAGAAACCCAGTAGCCACTACACATTTGGAATATATTCCACCTCACTGGTCAGAGCACAAAGCAAAACAACAAGATTCCATATTTTTATAATCAGCAACAAAAAGAAGAGTGTAAAATGGAAAACCTAGGGGAGCAGTAAGCTGATACTAAAAATGAATGGACAGCCATTCTAGATCAATTAGAAAACAAAACATCAGAAACCCTTGAGTTGTTAGTTCCTAAAAAGCTCTACGCTGAGCACACGGATAATTTCTATGTTGCTTTCCACACTTTAAAAAACAGGTTTGAAATATTTCATAATTTACAAAAGCCATTTGAGGAATTTGATCAGTAAGAGGGGATGGAAAGATCTATAGACTTTTGATCTATAGCTCTATAGATGATAGAAGAATATAAAGTTACTTCTCTGGGAAATAGGGAGTCATTGAAGATTTCTGCACAAACGAATGTTTGGGTGACAGTCATCTTGTTTTAGAGAGAGACTCATACAGAGAGAAGTTGGGATGCCATTGCAATGGTCTAGGCATGAGCATACACAGAAGCATCAAGATGACGAACTGGGAGACACAAGAGAGATAGGAAAACTAGGAATTGGCTTTTATATCAGACCTAAGAGCCTGCCAAAACTTTTTATATCTTGATAACCTTAGCAGAGAGTGGGAGACAAAATACCATCATAAATTACAGTGCCGAGCCCTGAGTCTCTGCTTGCTATAAAGCAGTAATAAAACAGGATATTTATTGAACAGCTCAGTTTTAGTCTGGCAATTTATTATAAAGAAGCAGAGGAAGAAAACCAGAGGCCTTCCTTGCTGTACAGGTAAGAGTCTGCAAGCCAACTGTCTCAGAACACACCATGTCCCATATTCTGCAGGAAGGATTCTGGGCTGAGTACACTCAAAAATCACTTCCACATGTGGGGAACACCCAAACAAATTGCTCGCCAGAAGAAATGGCCATTCCTGACTCACCCACCCAGGGCACAACACTGGTTATTTCTAAGACTTTTTTGACCCAGAAATAACTTTATTGTTTTTAATACAAAGTCTGTTATATCCCAGGCTGACCTCAAAATCATCTTGTAGCCAAATACGGATCTGAATGTCCAATCTTTCTGCCTGCACCTCCACTGCGTTGGGATTTCGGGGCTGTGCTACCACACTCGGTTTATCAGTAGTCACTTTATATTGCAGTGATTCACAGCAGTCAGGTTTGTGTACTGACCCACAACAGCCAAACTCGCCTAAGTTTGCAAAGCAACATGGTCACTTTCTAGAGACCAGTGCGGCATGCTGTGCTTTGTATGAACTCTTCCATAGCTTTTGGTGGAAACGGCATTGTAAAAGATTGTGCAGCCAAGCCTTAAAGTAGCCTATTTAATGTTTTTCTCAGACTCCTAGGTTCTACAAATTTATACACATGCACACACACACAGGCACATACAGGTATGCATGCATGCACAAACAGACACCATTGTCCTGGTACAGATGCCAGGGCCTGGAGGTATACTGTAGTCTCTCTTTGGTGGCTTTATCAAAGCTATCATCTGGGCATTTCAATTCCAAGGAGCATTTTGCTCCAGCACACTGGCTCCCCCTTAGGTTACTTCAACTGGGTTCTTCCAGGGAAGATAAAGAAGTATTAAAATGCGGGGTGTGAATTGTCAAATGCCATGTCTCGTAGTTGAACGTTTCCAAAATTGTGAATCAAATTAAAGCATCCCATTGCAGTTCCATCACTTAAGGAAGGGCAGAGAGCTGATGGCAGGACAATAGGAGCCTTGCAGCTAGGAAGGTGCTGAGAGTGTCATTGAAAGCCAGTGGCTAAACGGTCATTTAGGAAATCATGTGCAGATATACAGTCAGAAGCCAACAGAAAGCTCTAGAAAGCATGGCCTCCCTTGAAGCAAGATAGATTTTTGATAAAGTGAATAAGCTCTGAAGCTCGGGGTGTTCCTCTTATTAAGTACTCAGCTGCTGTCTGCCCACACTTTAGGATAAATCTAAATTGGACATTTCTCTCCAGTTGTAACCCCTTTGGGGGTAAAGCGGCCCTTTTACAGGGGTTGCCCAAGATCATCAGAAAACACAAATATCTACATTATGATTCCTAACAGTGGCAAAATTACAGTTATGAAGTAGCAACAAAAATAATGTTGTGGTTGGGGTCCCCACAAGATGAGGAACTCTATTAAAGGGTCACAGCATCAGGAAGTGACAAATTGCAATTATGTCATATACCTGACTGGTAACTTGCTTCTTTTTCTTTTTCTTTGTTTTTTTTTTGTCTTGCCCCACCCAAGAGAAGACAAATGTGGAATGAAATGGTGGGCGGGTAGAGAGTAGGGAAGCCATCCGAGGTTTTTGGCTATTACCCTGCGCAAGTATACACCTCTGTCTGTAAGTTTCCTGAAAGTAGTTCCTGCTGTCATTGTATGTGCCACTGAGGCCTCAGAACCTAGCACATAGTAAGTGTCCACCATGTCCCGCTAAGAAGTGCTAGAAATGACTCCCCAAATTAGAATTCATTTCATCGTTTTCCCCTTGAGAAGAGAATGAGCAATGTCCAGTGTGGGAAAAAGAGGAGAGCACTGGAGTTTGCCTGAGACTGAACCTTTACCCCCGAGCTCTTCGCTGAAATCTAGTAGATTCTGTGAGAATCAAAGAAAGTATTTCCCAGATGGACTTTACTTACCAGATTGGCTTTATGGCTACATGGGTAATAGTAGCAGCCATGTCTCAAAAGATTCAAAAAGTGGGGTACGTGGCTGAGGAAATGCTCACAAATGCCACAGGCATGTAGTGAAGTTTGCGGAAGTCATTGAGAAGAGTACCTATGAGAGACAGGGACAGAGTTGTGAGGGTCTCTTGGCAACAAGCTAGGAAACAAGGGAGAAAGGGTTGTGGTTCTAACTTTTGAAGGTGGCATAAAGCTGAAACCTCAAAGTCAGTTCTCTCGAGTCTTCTGGCAGCAGGACTGGACTCATTCCCTCTTCAGGGAACCTTAAAGAGCAGCCTAAGAACCTTGAAATTCATTTTGGAGGAAAACAGAATTATCCAATTTAAATCATAAACTTGAAAGAACAGCCTGGTGTTTACACAGGTAGGGCAGGATTCCAGGAGGTGGCTGACAGGCTGCTGATGGAAGCTGGTGGATAGAAACCCACAGAGGAGTCCTGCATCAATCGATAAGAGAAGACAAGTGTGGAATGAAATGGTGGGAGGGTGGAGAGTAGGAAACCCATCCAAAACATTTTACACATTGAAACACTGGATGTAGAGAACTGGGCTTAGGATTCCTGCTTGGATAGTTACAAGGTTATTTCCTGCCTTTTCCGATCCTCTCTTCAGATGTGGCCAGCTGCATCCTACTGCCTCCACTCTGCCACCAGAACCCCTGTCATAAAATATTACAAACTTTACAGAACACTTCCTTTATTACTGATGGTTTCAATGAGCATGCCCTATGTCGTTGGTGGCATTGTTTAGGCAGATTTAGGAGGTATGGCTGTTCTGGAGGAAGTACGTCATTGGGAGAAGTTTTGAGGTTTCAGAACCACATACCATTCCCAGTGCACTCTCTGTTTCATCCTTATAGCTCAAGATGTGAGCTCTTAGCCTGCTGCTTTAGCCACCACACCTGGTGTTTGCTGCCATGTTTCCTCATCCTGACTGTGATGGACTCCTCTCCCTCTAGAACCATAAGCCAAAGGAAACCTTCCTGCCGTAATTTACCTTGGCCATGGCAAGTTTTATCACAAGAACAAAAAAGTAACTAATACAGTTACATAAGTGCCTCTTCTCACAGGGTAGGTGTAGATGGAACGGCGGGCTGTGTCCCGCCACCTGGCTAGCTTTACCCAAAATAATTACACGGAAACTGTATTCTTTTGAACACTGCCTGGCCCATTAATTTTAGCCTCTTATTGGTTAATTCTCACATCTTCCTTTAACCCATATTTAGTAATCTGTGTAGCACCACAAGGTGGTCGCTTACCAGGAGAGATCTTAACCTGTGTCTGTCTTGGAGAGGAGAAGCACGGCGACTGATTACCTTCCCTTCCCAGCATTCTGTTCTGTCTACTCCACCTATCTAAATCCTGCCCTATCAAAAAGCCAAGGCAGTTTCTTTATTAACCAATGAGAGTCTTCCATCAGGTGGGAAGCCCCTTGAAATGTTGGTTGAGTCCATGTGCTCCTTGGGTTTCAAATGTCCAGTGCAAAGCACTATGTCTTTACTAAATATCATTTGAACAGATGAATAACAATAAACAATAATGATGAGACCCAGAGAGTGGAAGGGGCAAAAGCCAAGTTACACTAAAAAAAGTCACGAAGGAAGCAAGCTAGTGAAGCACAGTCCTCTATAGGGCCCTGCATTCCATTGCCCACAGTGTGTCTGTAAAGAGCATCACACACAGCTAACCATGTGTCATGCAGTTACAGTAAGAACTACAACTCAGCTGTATGTGTCTCCCCCTTTCTATGTATTCTCCCTATTCTCTGCGTACCTAACTCTGGTGGTCACTTTGGCTGCTAGACACCCCTCACACATTTCCCAACTCCAATATGAGAAGTTATTTTCTCCCAATAACCAGGTTACTTTGTGTTTCATCATTTCAATTGTTTTCAGTAAAGCTTTTCCGGGCCCTATGTTTGGCACATGCCTAGTAATCCCAGAACCCAGGAGACTGAGGAACAGGGGTTTCAAATTCAAGACCACTCTGAACTACCTAGCAAATCCTTTTTTTCTTAAGTCTTTCTTTGCACAGAAGACTACATTTGTTCTGCTGTTCTAAAGCTCATTGGTTGCATTTAACGTCTAAAAGAACAATCTTTAACACTACAATCTTTCATACTTTGCTTTTTGTCTCCACTTTTCTTCACTGAGACTTGATATCAGCCTTTAATGCACCAGCTAGGATCTGTTTGGCCATAGAAAATGCTGAAGACTTTCTCTCCTTGGGCATGCACCTACCCAGTTGCTAAACCACAAGGCAAGTCTGGCATAAGAAAGTGAGTTGCAACCCTCTTACTCTTTCTGAAAACAGTCTTCCATTTAGTGATTCGCCCAGACACTGAAATGCTTTGGGTGAAAAATTTCATAGACCCTACTCTCAGAAGCTCAACTCTTGCCTGCTGTCCTGGTTAAATAACAGGAAGAGATTCTTGAAATGACAGCATCCTCACTCCATCACTGTGGCCTGTACTTTTAAATTTTCCTGTAAAACTTATGATTTTACTTTTTACTTTTAATTTTATCATACTTTGGGTTGTTTTTTATTAATTAATTTTTTGAGGTGAGGTGTCTTTATGCAGTCCTGGTGGCTGTCTTAGAACTCACTATGTAGACCAGGCTAGCCTCAAACTCATAGATATCCACCTGTTCCTGCCTCCTGAGGGCTGGGAGTAAAACCATGTACCACTAGGCCTGGCTAACCTGTGCTCTTTTTGGCCTTTCTTTCTTTCTTTCTTTCTTTCTTTCTTTCTTTCTTTCTTTCTTTCTTTCTTTCTTTTTTCTTTCTTTCTTTCTTTGGTTTTTTGGTTTTTCAAGACAAAGATTCTCTGTAGCTTTGGAGCCTATTCTGAAACTCACTTTGTAGACAAGGCTGGCCTCAAACTCACGAAGATTTGCCTCTCTCTGCCTCCTGAGTGCTGGGATTAAAGGCATGCGCCACCACTTCTCAGCAACCTGTGCTTCTTAAATATTTTCTTATAAAGTATTCAAACCCAGAAGCCAGTGGGAATTTTGCACAGAAGTATGAAAATGTTATGGAATATAAGAAATATATCAACTCTTCCTCTAATTCTGAATTCCAGCTTCTGAAAGATATGAAATATAGGACATTTTTTCTAATGAGATCATTTTAATAGTTAATCAACTTTCATTGAGATTGTTAAAATAATAGAATGTTAAAGTTTATTCCACTACACCCATTTGCTTAATCGAATTCACCTAGATTGGTCTGTGAGTCTTCAGGGCTACAGATTGCCATAACCATCATTCCTAAGTTCCCAGAAATGTCTGCATTTGACAGGACACTGATACTCCCCAGGATTTGGTGTGGGTGTGGGTGTTTGAGCCATGCTGATTGAACTCCTGCCAAAGTTTGTGTATATATTCCCAGAAAGGGCTATTGCAGACCCAGGGCTGGTTTCGATCACTACCAGATCTGAGCTTCTCACAGCGAGCAGGATATTTGAGGGTGGGAGGGATGCCCATGAAGGTGGTAGTGGATGTGCTCATATTCTTTTAACTGATTCTTGCCTTTACTCCAAGAGACATTTGGGTCTTAGCACCTTTTTTGGCTTAAAAGCATAACATATAGTCATCTTCTTAATTTTATGTTTTCTGCTGAGGAATTAACAAAATGCTTCCTTCCTCTCTAAAAGGAGATCTTTGTCAAGGCAAAGGCGATCTTCTTCTGAGATTATATAGGACAAGAATTAAAGCTTGTCAATGTACTTTGGGCCACATCCTGTGTCCCAAGTCAGGTTCAGCCACCCATTGTCAATAAGTCAAATTAGTGGTAGCAAGCAGAAAAGGAAGATTTATTCAATGTGGCCACATTGAGAAGATGGATAAAGAGGTCCAGAGACCTTCAGGGCCATAAGTAAGACTAAAACTTAAATAAAGGGTCAAGAATAAGTATATCTAGGCAGTCCCAGTCAAGGTATGGTCCTGCCCACCACTAGCCCATCTTTGTCTGGGCTTCAGTCTCATTCTGTCGGGTGGTCTGATAAGTTGTCAGAATCTTGTGAAATCTCTTTGTAGGAAGACGAGTTTCCCTCCTGCCTGGGGCACTTTCCTTCTCCAGGATGAGATTCCTGGAAAATTCCATTGTTTTGGACTCTATTGTTTCAATAGTCTGTCTCTCTATAATATTTTCATTTCTCCCAAGGCCAGTTACAATACGGAAATCTAACGTGTTTTAATAAGACTATATTGACCCAAGCTGAATGTAGTGCATATGCCTTTAATCTCAGCACTCCGGAGGCAGAGGTAGGCAGGTCTCTGAGTTCAAGGTCAGCATGGCCTACAGAGTGAGTACCAAGACAGCCAGTGGTACACAGAGAAACACTGTCTTGAAAAAAAAACAAAACCAAAAAAGATTATATTAACCCAAAACTCAGTTATGTAATAACAATGTTTGCCTTAGTAGTTTGACTGACACTCTCAGCATCTGATTTGACTTCATTGCTTTCCTTTGTTGTCCTTGTCTGTGGTGTTGTCTGAGAAAGAGGCTCAGTGCCTCCCCTTCTCCAAGAGTTCCATGGGTGCATTTGGCTGTCAACCCCTCCTGGCTCTTCTTCACTGCTCTAAGTATTGATCTGCACCATAACAACCCCAAGAACATGTGTGCAAATAAACATGTTACCTCAAGTGTCCACATAGAGAAGACACAGCTGAGCTTGCTCTGAGTGCAAGACATTGTAATGAGAGCACAGAGAAGGGACTTCGGATTCAGGAAGTCACAGTCACTTCTGTGGGATTAATACAGTGGGCTAAGTGATATTCCCTGGCTCTGACTTTAAAAAGCAAAGCCTGATACATATACCATCACTTTTATGTCACCAAGGCAGATGTGGTGTGAAAAAAACTGTATAATCTCTGTGCTTAACGCCAGGATATTTTGCTATGAAAAAAGACTTTGAGATCATCTCACAAGGTCCCAAGTAACAGATGAGCAAACTGAGGCCCACATAAGATAACGGGGCAAAAAAGGTTCCTTTATTTTGCTCCTTTATCACAGTGTGGGGTAAATAGTGTCTGGCTACGTCTTCCTCAAGCGTAGTTGTTGGCAGAGCAGAGAAGTGGAAGCAAATGCTGACAGCTAGGAATGTTTAGGTGGAATTACCACAGGACAAGAAAAGAGAAAAAGTGAGAATTATAGATAAACAAAAACTTGGCAAAGAGTTCTGCTTCATAAATAAAAATAGCGAAGGGACTCAAGAGCTCTAAGAAATCCCTTCCTCCTCAGAGCTGAGCTTATCCTGCCATATATTATGCCTTCAGATTGGGAAGGCAAACCTAGATTCCAACAGTCTGCTTTCTCTTTGGCTCACCTCATTCAGCAAATGTACATGGCATGCTCGCCGGGTGCTGTGCCAGGTGCTAGGGTAAGACAGAGGCACAGTAGCCAGCAAGTGAACAAGTGGCAAAAACCGTGTGTAAACAAAAGTACCAATGAGAACACAGAAGAGAGATGCTAAACGAGGACATAATTGAGTAAGAAAACTTCTAGATTCAGCCACTGACCCATTGTCAATATTCTAGTTAAAGACACAGTATAAACTAGGCAGTGGTGGCACGTGCCTTTCATCCCAGCTCTTGAGAGGCAGAGAGAGGCAGATCTCTGTGAGTTTGAGGCCAGCCTGATCTACAGGATGAGTTCTAGGACGTCCAGGGCTGCTACACAGAGAAACCCTGTCTTGAAAGTCCAAAAAAAGGACACAGTATAAGAGAGAAGAAAATAGATTTATTTAATGTGCCTACATTTGTAAGAAGGAAGAGGTCCAGGGACAAGCCCCTTTTCCAAGTCTATCTTCCAGGTCTTAACATGAGGTTTACATTTCGAGAAAAGACAAGAAGTGTGTTTAGTTAAATAATCCTGGCCAAGGTGTGGTCCTACCCATCATTGACGATCACTGTCTCTGCCCCAGCGTCTCCTGCAAGGCGGCTGGAATTGTATAAAATCTCTTTCTGGGAGACAAGTCCTCCCTCTATTTAGCACCAGACTCCAGTATTTCTCCTTTTCCCAGCACCAGACTCCAGTATTTCCCCTTTCCCAGCATCAGACTCCTCGAGAAACTCCAATTTCCTGGGATACATTGTTTCAATAGTTTCATAGCCAAAGAGGGTGGGCAGAGTTCTCTTTTAGAGTATCTTCATTCCTGCAGGGCGGATTACAGGGATACTGTATCCAAAACTGCAGATGCCTGGAAGAACCAGAAAGTTGATTCCGGAGATGTAGAAGGAGCGGCGGGTCTGCGTCCCGCCACCCTGCCACCGGCTAGCTTTACACCCGAAATAATTACACGGAAACTGTATTCTTTTAAACACTGCCTGGCCCATTATCTGTAGCCTCTTATTGGTTAATTCTCACATCTTCCTTTAACCCATATTTAGTAATCTGTGTAGCACCACGAGGTGTGGCTTACCAGGAGAGATCTTAACCTGCATCCATCTCGGAGAGGAGACTCACTATGGCAACTCCCTGAAGCGTCTCCCCAACTCTACTTCCTTGTTCCCACAATTCTGTTCTGTCTACTCCACCTACCTAATTTTCTGTCTCTTAAAGGGCCAAGGCAGTTTTCTTTATTAATTAACCAATGAAAGTAACATAGACAGATAACTCTCCTCCATCACAGAGAGATCTTCCCAATAGTTAACTGTAATCTCAGGAAACAGGTTGCTTTACTATTTTGTTGTTTTGTTTTGTGTTGCTTTGGTTTGGTTTAGCATCATCCTTCAAGATGCACCATTGAAAATAGATTGTAAGGAGATGGAGGGAAACTAAGGATCTGGGCAGCAGACAGGTTGCTGTTGACTAAATGTAGAAGTAGCGGAGAAGTCAGTACACTGGCAAATTAGATATGTTCATTAAAATGGGGGAAATGAGAGCTGAAGATAGATTGTGTGGAGATTTAGAAGATAGAGGAGTCTAGGTTTCTGATTTGGTTGATTCACATATGTAGATGCTGTCAATCAAGGTTAGAAGTACCAAAGGTATCTGCGAAAGATGTGCTGAGTTCAAAGGACATCTGGATGAAGATTACCAATAGTTAGTTGAGTATACTAGATCATTAGTGTAGTTGATAACTGAAATATGTGATCTTAGGAAAGATGAGATTGGCAGAAGAACCCTGAACCCAGAAGAACACTAGGATTGAAGTTCTGAGCAGAGGAAAGCAAGCAAAGCTGACAGCCAGTCCCTCTGATCCTTTCCACCTCAGTCTCTGCATTCTGTGGTAGGAACTCAGCATCGAGCAAATGGTAGAGAACCGCTGAGCTGTACAGCAAATCCCAGATAAGAGTGTAGAGGAGGCCCTAGCACACAACCTACCTTAGACACTGAGAACGTTGTCACTGTCATTAGCAAACACACTATATGCTCAAAGCTGTTTCCATAGGTGATATCCTAAGGAAAGGCTGATTCACATTCTGATTAAGCATTTAATTCAAATTCTATTATGGTGACTAGTCAGGAAGAGTAAAGGGGACAGTAATAGGCATGCTCATGATCAAGTACATCATACATATATATGAAAATGGTATACATGCGAATAAAAACTTAACAAAATCCATGTGTTGATTAAAAGTCTTAATGATTCTCCCCAGTATTAATCTGTATGACTCAGAAAGTCTCTTACCAAAGAATAATCTTGCCTAATAGATCTGAGGATTCATTTGCTTTCATCAATTTTCTGCATTTTAAATGTAAGTATAAGTTTCTCTTTCAAAAATTTGCCAGCTAAATATGGGACCACATTGACTGTTCAGTGAGCAGCACCCTGTCCCTATTCAAAGAACAAAAATCACTTCTCCTAAATAAAAATGAGTACAGTGCAGAGGTCAAGCCAGCTGAGTGGGCAAAGGCGGGGCTGCACTCACACATTGCTGAGCAGAGTGGCTCCAGGATTTATTGCTCATTCTTTAAGACAAGTAGCTCTGTTGCTGCTCAAGACAAATCGATGTGGAGCCACACTTAGTCGCCACTGATCAATTGTTCCCTGATTGATTCTCATGTGTTCTCTTGAGAGTTTTTAAGTAAGTTTGAGAGGGAGCTTGTTGGCTTTCTGTGTTAGCATTTGCAGAGGAATCTTTCTCCCTTTCTCTCTGACATGGTGTTGATATACGAAAATAACCAGAGACTTACTTATTTTGAAATCAGAAGCCTTAGAGGCTAGCTTTTAATTTCAGCACCTTTGTTATGGTAAGTTCATTTCAACATGGCCATGTCAAACTTTTCACCACCTCTAGGAAAAGACTGTCTGTAGTAGAAAGGCTGCTTGTTTGTTCCTGGCTGCTCAGCCCCGAAATAATCACACAGAAACCATATTATTTGCAGTACTGTTTGGCCAATACCCTAAGTGTATTTCTGGCTAACTCATCTTAAATTAATCCATCTCCATTAATCTGTGTATTGCCATGAGGCTGTGGCTTACCAGCTAAAGTTCTGGCATCTGTCTCCGGTGGGGCTATCTGGCTTCTCCTTGCTCCACCTTCTTTCTCCCAGCATACAGTATAGTTTTCCTCACTTTGTTCTACTCTGTCCTATCAACAGGCCAAGGCAGTTTCTTTATTCACCAATGGTATTCATAGCATACAGAGCAGAGTCCCACATCAACTGTCTTTTTTGAGCAGGTTGCAGGAGGATGGAGTTGATAAGGAGCAATTATAGGCCTGGGCCTTAATGCTTGTCATCAGTTGCTCTAGGCCAGAGCTGGAATAATGTTGGTTCAATGCTAGGCCTGTTAGTCTGCTGTTGGTTCAATAAGACCAAGGTGGGTCACGGTTCTTGTTTCCAGTAGGAGTCTCTGTCTGTGAACTGCAAACTCCCTTCTTCAGTCAAACAAGTGGGGGAAGGGACATTACAAGAAAAAAGATAGTAGATGAAGCAGGTAGAATCCAGTCCCTGACTTACACACAATTATCTCAGCACATTCCCCTCCATGTTGGCCCCTGCGTCCTAGCTGCAGTCTCATTTAACTGTCCAAACCTTTGGGGCACATAGTAGTTTGCATAGCTTTGGCGGAGTGACCTAGCCATAATCAAATACAACATTTCCATGAGCTGGTGTCTTCAAAGTGCCAGACACAGATGCACAAATAAGCTTTCAGTGGACAGCCTATCTGTAAGCGGGAATGACTTATATTCTTCCAACACTCCAATTAAGGGAAACCAGTTCTCATTTTATTGTCTGCCTCATTGAGTTGTGAGTAATTAAAAGCAGGACACTCAGTGTGTGTGTGATACGAGTTAAATCATCAAGGAGTTTTGAGAATGGGATGCAAGGCAGGACTGGAGAGTGCTTCCTCAGGTTCGGGCAGCCTTATAGGCAGTTTACCTACATTCACTTATTCAGTCATTGTAAAAATAAAAATAAAATAAAAATAAAAACCTTAGAAGGGAACTAATATTATCAGCTGGATTTTAAAGACTAAGTACTGAGCCACAGTAAGGCTAAGAAGCTTAATAAAAGTCTTAACTAGAAGTCAAATCTAAGCAGTGTGGCTCCTACTCAGCATCATTGTGCCTCAGTTTCCCGTTTGCTCATAACCTTCCTTATTCCTCTAGAATTTTCCCCAATTTATCAACATTCCTCTCACCCCTTCACATCAAATGCCATCTTCTTCATGCCTCCCAGATCCTTTCCGTTAGTGTCAGACTCCCTGTCTATACACCCAGGACTTTGCAAATCATTCTTGTGGTGATTCCCTTACTTTGTCTTTGATCCTTTGTATAGCAAATGATACCCCCCTTGCCAGATCAGAATGATTTTTTGTTTCCTTTATTCTTCCCCACAGACCTACCTTTTCATCCTCCCAGTAAGCTGTGCTTCAAGAAGTAGGTGAATAAGATAAGTTATAATTTCTCCCATTAAGAATTTTATAGTCATCAACTTAAATATACCATCCCTGCCCAAGGAGACACTCAGACCCTACATATGCAGAACACGTTTGCCACTTGTGGGACCAGTCCCTTACCTTAAAACCCTCATGTGTAGCTTTTCCTGAAAGTCTTTACAGCAAGAGATAAGGTACCATGGCTCAGTAGACTTCAGATTAAGAAAAAGGAACACAGTCCAGTCCTCGTTTCCAGCATAAAAACATTCTCTAAAGATCAGAAAGGCTTACTGTCCATGATCATTGCTTAAGGTTGGTGTATGTCTCTCCCTTTCATCATGGAGTCAGCCAGTGCCTACATGGGCAGCCCTACTGTCAGGCAGATCTTTTGGGAGTTGAATTAGAATCCCCCTCCTCCCACCATCTGTCTGTGATCATTTGTTCTCACCTATTCCCACATCCAAAGGTTACACCTCTGTCTTCCGCATCCAATACTATTAGCACTTTGGTTCTGATCAGCCCTCCAGTGAACCACTTGAGTGCCCAATGCAAGTGACTCCGAAAACTGTACTGTGTCATCATGCCCACTAAACTGGATTATTCTTTCAGCTGCTTGATGGATTGCTTAGCAAACAGTTCAAAGGAGGACAAAATGATTAATTCTTCTTGTTTCCATATATATATATATATATATATATATATATATATATATATATATCTTCAAGAGAAGAGTACTATCTTCTTAGTGGCCTAAGAGGAAAGCTATGACCTATCCTCTTGTGGACATCACCATGGCCACTAAATTCTTGTATGCCATGGGTCTTGCTATAAGTCTTTTTGACTGTATAGCATACAAAGAATCTTAGAGCAAATGTCGCTTCTCACTCTGCCTTCTTCCAGAGCTTCTTTAACTCTGCCTGGTCAAAGTTTAGGGACATGGAATAAGGGGCTGGAGAGAAATGTCCAATTTAGATTTTGACTTAAAGTTGTAGGAAGCACCTGAATGCTTAAGAGAAACGTACTGAGCTTCAGAGTTTGTTTTGTTTTTAAGTATATGCATACACGTGTGGTATGTGTGCATGCGTGTTCACATGTTCAGGGATTCATGTGTGTGCAGGTACATCTGTACAGGTGTGTGTGCATTTGGAATCACAAGGTTTACATCATCTCTCTTCACCTTATTCATTGAGGTAAGGTCTCTCAACTGAACCCAGAGCTCACAGTATAGACTCGTCTTACTATTCAGCTTGCTCTGGGATGCTATCTCTTATATTGACCTTCTGGATTTTCAGGCTAGCCACAGTGCCTACCCAGCATTTATGTAGGTTCTGCAGATCCCAAATTCTGCTCCTCATGCTTACACAGCATGTATTTTATTCATTGAGCTATCTTCTAGGTCAAGAATTAATTTTTAATTCTCTCTCTCCCTCTTCTTCCATATCTCCGTGTGTGTGAGAGAGAGAGAGAGAGAGACAGAGAGACAGAGAGAGAGACAGAGACAGCGAGACAGACGGGGAGAGAGACCGAGACTGAGACCGAGACAGGCACATACATGGGAGGGGGAATGTATGTTGCATGACATGCTTGTGGAGGTCAGAAGACAACCTTAAATGATGTGGGAGTCCCCTCTGTATGCTGTCATTACCATAATAAATAAAGAAACTGCCTTGGCCTGTTGATAGGGCAGAACTTAGGTAGGCAAGGAAGACAGAACTGAATGCTGGGAGAAAGAAGAGTGGAGCCAGAGAGACACCATGGAACCTCCAAAGTCAGACATGCCAAATCTTTGAAGGTAAGTCACTGCCACGTGGTGATACACAGATTAATAGAGATGGGTTAAATTAAGATGTAGAAGTTAGCCAATAAGATGCTAGAGCTAATGGGCCAAACAGTGATTTAATGAATACAGTTTCTGTGTGGTTATTTGGGTTCTGGATGGCCAGGACCAACAAGAAGTCTCCCTCCTACACTTAGATGTTAGTCTTACTTTCCACTTGGTTGTTGTATTCATAAAGCTAGCTGGCCTATGAAGATATGATGATGCTCTGCTTTCCAGTTCTCATCTTACCATAGGAGCACCAGGATTACAGACACACTCTACAATGCCGGGTCTTATCTGGGGAGATAAACTCTGCTCCTCATCTTTGCACTGCAGATGTTTTACACACTGAGATGTTTCTCCAGACCATGAGTTATTTTAGTGGCCTTGGCTGGATGGTACACTCCTGTAACAGATATTCTAGAAGCTAAGGCAGAAGGATCTCAAGTTCAAGGCCAGCTGAAGATGTAAAGCAAGATCCTGTGTGTGTGTGTGTGTGTGTGTGTGTGTGTGTGTATACAAATGTGTGTGTATGTGAACAAAACAAACCAAAATAGAACGAGTTACCATAACAGCATTCTGATTTCACTTTATTTGATTCCATTTTGTTTGATGCCTTCTTTTGTATCTGAGGTCAAGAATGAAACAGTTCATAAAAGAAAATGGATCTATTGTATGAGTCATTGTTCAACTTCCACCAATGACTATTTTGCTTTGTGCAAGTCATAGCCCTCCAAGTCTGAGTTATGTCATGTGAACAACATGAAGATCATCTCTGCCCTGTCTATGTTAAGGGCCTCCTGAGGATACTAGAAGACAAAACATGTCCTAGGAACATGTGACTAGCATAACTTTTCATCTATCCAATGGCCTTCATCTCTATAATTCTGTGGGGTGGAGGAGGGTAGAAGGAAGCTCCAGAAACCTATGTCTTCCTGTATTTTTTGTTTTACAATGTGTGAGAAAAAAATGAAGTCATCCAATGACTTGTATGGGATATGTTGCTCCGGGCCTAGAAACTTGTTAAAGTCACCTAAAGCCACATAGTTTTATACTCTCTTATCTGCTAACTTGAAGAGTTTCTTCTCAGGCAGGGGTAAATGAACCCACTGGCAGGTCCAGATTCTTCTTCTCCCCCAATTCTTCTTAAGCTGCCTATCATTTGAAACACATTGGAAATAATTCTGGGAATAAAGTCTCTCAATTTTTCAAGGCTTCCTGACAATTCTTTTTTCTTGTCTTCAGCATGTGCTATCTAATTGCAACTGAAATATGAATCCTGACACTTTGACTTTGATTCTCTTGAAATAATATCATCAATGGAGTTTGTAACTATCAGAGGCCTTTGAATGCTGATTGACTTAAAACACTAACAGCAAATATCTATTAGTCGTATAAGAAAACTCAAAATTAAGTGTTCTTATTGCAATACAAGAACATTTTCATTAATATCTCTTTGATTGATTTATTTAATATTGTCATAAAGACCTGTATTAAGGGGAAATCCATTCAGAAATTCTAGAAATTCTGCTCTGTATTATACTGTAACAATACCATATTTTCCCATTACTTAACTTTGTAAATATATATATATGTATATATATATATATATATATATATATATATCTTTCTCATTGGAAACAATTTCTCAGCAAAAAGGTACATTTTAAGTTATGAATAGCTGTTTAAATATGATGTAGATATGCTTCTTTATTTTCCACAAAAAATAGATCTGAGATGCATTGTTTAAGGTAGAATACAAAGTAAATGGCTTTCATGTTTTTCTCTCATCTTCCTACCCTTAAGACTTCTTTTCCCTCTGATGGTGTCCTTTCTAATTCCATGACAGGTATGACAAGCTTTAAAAAAATGACTACTACCAGAATATGATTGAAAAACCCTATTTCACTGAAGATCACTTGTGTGGTAGGTCCTTCTGTCTATGTGTTGTTTTTATTAGTTAATGAATAAAGAAACTGTCTTGATCCCATAATAGGGTAGAGCAGAACTAAGCAGGGAAAACTAAACTGAATGCTAGGAGAAGGAAGGCAGAGAAGAGAGACACCATGGAGCCGCGGAAGACAGACGCAAGTTGGAACTTTAGCTAGTAAGCCACAGCCACGTGGCGATACACAGTTTAATAGAATGGGCTAAATTAAGATGTAAGAGTCAGCCAACAAGAAGCTAGAGCTAATCAAGCAGTGATTTAATTAATACAGTTTCTGTGTGATTATTTCAGGACTAAGCAGCCAGAAAAAAAATAGCAGCCTCCTTACTACAGATCACACAAACACACATGTTTTACCTTACTTTCTGAATCACTGATGGGTACTTGAAATGAATTTCTTCACCCCTCAAATAAATCTCCAAACAAGCTGTAGAAAATACCTCCTGGATCACTGGGGAAATCTTCCTGGACCTCTGTAGTATTAAGCAATGATGCTTGCCTGAAAGGACCTGGGTAGAAATCACACTTTGGCTAGAATGCAACTAGAATCTATACATCTTGAGTGTCGAATCATCCCTTAAATTAGAGTTATCACTCATTTACAATATTGCCTGACTGCTTATTTATATTTCAAAGTCACAAACTTAGATCAAGCAAGGCTGCAGTCCATATTTCTTATTCTAAGAAAAAGAATCCCTAAAAGGGACACCCCTCAGCTATTCCTTAGTCCTCTTTAGCAAAAGAAAGAGAGAACCAACTAAATGTGTAGGCTAGATGTGTCACAGAAGACATCATTACATCAATAACCATAGCATAGCAGCAGACAAATTGAGAACCTACAAAGTTTCAAGACCTATCCTAGAAGTGAGAAAAGTAAAAGACCAATAAGACGAATGTGTCTAATTCATCTTCCTTTTGTAACTGTTTCTTCTGAATTGAAACTCTTTTTTCTTTCCTTCAAAGATCCTACCTATGAAGGTGTTTGGTCCTAGTCACCATTCCCTCTAGGTGTCAGAGGCCTCTAACTCTTTGCTGTGCCTTTGTTTTATTGCACTGTGTTATGGGAGTCACCATAGTCTGAACTTGTGCTTGTTGCAGGATCAGAGTTATTTGCAAACACCAAAAACATTTGAACTACTTTGCAGTAGTAGTTAACCTCAGGCTAGGCTGCATCATCAGTGAGAACAGAGGAGATGATCTGTCTGCATTCCCCCATCTCTCTGCCCCTCAGAGAGAAGAAAGAGCTTAAGGGCAGTAGAACAAAGAGGAAGCTGCAGAGTTTTTTGCAGCACATCTCCTTTTCTCATTTTCTTTTTCTGGCCAACCACTGGAGGAGAAAGTAAGCTATCTGCATTTCATTTACCAAATGCCTTCCTGTATAGCTTAACCTATCCAGGTTTAATTCAATGGCAGTAAGATTTGGACAAAATAATTTGAAAAAAATCACATCTCTGTCACCTTCAAGCACTGAACACAATTTCAACCAAGAGACCATCTAAGCCCTATATCATCATCATCAGAGTAACTTGATAACTCTCCATTCGGGTCCAAGGTTTTGGAGGCTTCAAGATCTCTCTTTGATAGGGTTTGCTTTATACCACTGTACTGACAGCTTGACACTTTCTCAACTGTTATTCTTGTGTTAGTGGAACGCTGATGTTCTCAAATTGTTGTAGTGTTTCTTTGAGTGGAAGAAGGAGGCATATTTAAATAGAGCATTTTGCAGGCTGAAGAATCACTACGTCTATTGGCTTTTCTTACAGAGCCTTGGTGATGGGTTACTTAAAGGGGTGTGGATACTCCTCCCCAAGCTATGGCTGTACCAAGCCAAGACTCCCCTAGCCTCTATAGACTGTATCCCCTCTCTCAGGACATATGCAGCAGTACCTGGTAGTAGGTAGCAGCTAGATACTCAAGTGCATATCCTATGTCGTACTGAACCCACTCATGAGAAATATAAACTTCCAACAAGCCTAGCTCATATGATCTTTTGCAGGGATGCAGACACAGCTGACCAGCTACTTAGGACAGTGAGCCTCACTTCTGCCTGTTCTTTGTAATGTTGCCAAAGTATGGAAAGTCCTAATTTTCTGAGCAAAAATAGCAGCGTCTTAGAGAGAAACGTTCACTAGAAGATTTTACAGTGTGTGTCAAAAACTCAAAAAGATACATATGGAAGCATTTGAGACTATTTCATGATGGGAACTGAAAAATATTAAGATTCATATAAGAAATAAACATGGTTCCTGCCTCACACCATACAAATTATTCTGATGACTGAGACTTTATGGTCAAAAGTGAAGTTTATCCAAGCATGATGACAAATGTTGCTAGTCCCAATACTTGATGAGCTGAGACCAGCATATGCTACATAGCAAGACCCCATCTCAAATCAAATCAAATCCAGATTAGATGAAGAGAGGCTAAATAGCCTGTGTTCACAGATGGCCAAATTGGATTTACAGAAAGCTTGGAGCATTTCACACAATCTATTAGAAAAAATAACCAGTTCAATAGGTTTGTAGGACACAGAATCCCATTCATAATAACAACAAAATCAGTATCTAAAAATAAGGTGAAGCAACAAAGTAGAAGATATGTACACTGAAAACAATAAAACATTTATGAAAGGAACTAAAGAAGATTCAAGTAAATGAAAAGAAATCTCAAGCTGTTTCAATGGATATAGAAAGATAATAGAACCTATGCATCCCACCATTAAAACAGAAATTTTTCTCATAAAAATTAATATTCTAGTTGCATTATGAGGTACATATTGTTTGGCCATTTTTGTTTTTCTTTTGTTTGCTTATTTGGTTGGTTGGTTAGTTTCCAGTTTTTTGAGAGAAGGTCTTTCTATATATTTTTTCTTACACTCACATCTTTTTTTTTGTTTTTTGAGACAGGGTTTCTCTGTAGCTTGTAAGCCTGTCCTGGAACTCACTCTGTAGACCAGGTTGGCCTCGAACTCACAGAGATTTTCCTGTCTCTGCCTCCCAAGTGCAAGAATTAAAGGTGTGTACCACCCCTACCCAGTACACTCGCATTTTTAATATCTATCTTTAAACAACCTGTTTTATTGTACCTATTCAATTTTATCACATTGTACAATATTATACAAGACTTAATAAGCTTCTTTCTAAATAACACAAATATAAATTTGTATAATTTAAGTATATAATTATGGAAGAAACGGATTAGTTCACATGTATTAAGAAACTCATCAGGAAACCTCTCAATTTGTAAGTTAATTTTGACAAACAAGCTAGAATAATCAAGTGACGAGTATGATCATCTGTTCCTGTATTGACATGCCGTAGTGAAACCCTTACTATGGGAATTTTCATATGCTAATAAAGTAGAGGAGAATAGGCCTTAAGGTAAGAAAGACATTCTTAATCAAATGGCTAAAAGTAGTTATCATAGAGGAAAGGTGGTAATTTTGACTGTACTAACATAAAAATCAGAATTTCTTATAAATTACTGTTGCATACCACTTTGAAAAATTATTTGGTGTGTACTGGTAAAGTGAAAGATTTGTATAGCCAAAACTCAGAAGACAGCTTCTTATATATGAGTAAATTAAGACATATATAATATACATATAGCCATATTATTTGTAACAGCAAAAGACAAACTTAAGAAGTCTGGAAATAATCCACATTCCCAGAAACAGAATAAAAAGTAAGGGGTTAGCAATACACTGAGATATTTAGTAACAGTGAAAAGTAATAACTGCCAAGTATCAACAACAAGAACTAGTTTGAATGGACATTGCATGATGAATAATAAAGAGCAAATCTGAAGATACTATTTTATAATTATATCCTTATTATAAGAAATAAAATAAGGCAAAGTGCGTATTGTTAAGAAGTAAATGTATACAAGGATAACACATTGAAAATGTAAATCAAGTATAATAAAATCTTATGGTGATGGTTTAATCTTAGAAGAGAGCCTGAAGGCAGGTGGTGGATGTCGGAGCAGCACCCAGACGAAGGTCCTGGAAAGTTCTTAGTTGGATTATGGGGGTCATCGATGTTTATTATACACCTAAAAGTAATAAATATAATAGTCACCTCTGCCTTGTATACTTCAAGGGGCCAACCTGATGATCCTATGGGAAAAAATACAGAAAGATTCTAACTGGTCATGGAGACTTATGTTTAACACGATAAGTACAATCTGCGGGCTGCAAAGGAGGAGAGAGCTCAGCATTTTCAATACTGATTTCTCACCTACAACCCAAATTTAACCAGAATACGTTTTTTTCAATCCATCATGTTTCCCATAATATAACATTTCATGCATAATAGCAAACAAGATCAACTCTCTGCAGTTAGAGATTGCTGACATCGTTCCAAGGGGTAATCACATTTCTGCCGAGAAGGGAAAACTTGACAAATAGCATCTATGCCAGATGTGCTAAGGACACTGTCTTATGGCTACCTGGGTAATGGTTTGACATTTAATTAGATGAACAGAAAGCATCTTTCTCCTTTTCTTTTGTTAATTCAAAACATATTGGAGAGGGAAATTTGATAAACAAAATATACAGTTGAATATATTCGAGGGATGCTTCATTTACTCACAATGATGGAAATGAAGTCTTACTTGGATGTCAACTTTGCATGTAACATAAAAGGCCCTTTGAAGCCCCCCAAACACTTTAAAAACCATTTTAATCCATAAAATCTTACAAGATGGTTTACAAATGTGTCTGTTATTTAAACAGTAATAGTCCAAGTCCCACCTTTCTGCAACAACTTAGATTCATCATTTGGAAATAGAAATTTTTGAATGGGCAGGAACACAGGACTGCTGTTAGACCTATTTGTCCATGTTCCCAATGTTGCAAGCCAGTTGTTTAATCTTTGGGTCAGCTTTGATTAGATTTTCTGTAACTTTCTTCTGATCTGTCCGCTAGCCACCTCAGCTCTCAGGAAACAAAAGGTCTAGCCTCATTTGTTAGGTTATCAATTATATAAGCATCTGTGGGTGGCCTAACAGGTGAAAAGCTGAGACTACAGAAGAAACCCAGATAAGGGCTGCATTGTTAGATTCACCTAAACAGCAGGAAGAGGTGTGTGCACTTGTACCAAGCACAGAGTTAGTGCAAGAGCAGCCAAGCATACTATGTTCCATAAGCATTCCAAGAAGGGATAAATTATTTAAATCTGTGAGTCAGGAAACGTCTTTTAAAAGTACGTTTAACATGGGTATTGGAAAATATGAGGCTTGGAAACATGGTGATGGAGACAAAGCAATTCATTGCAAACAAAAAGAGAACCACAAGCAAAATCCCAAACTTTAATACACCATAATAGCTGCTCAATAAATAATTGCTTCAAAATCTGAGTGAAGGTACATAGAATAAACAGCAGAGTATATGGAGAGCATTATAAGAAATTCTCATTAGTTGAAGTAAAAGAAAATAAACTTGGAAAGTAAATTGCATTAGACCATAGATGTCCTTGAAAAGATGAACAGGCTAGGTGGTGGTGGCACGTGCCTTTAATACTAGGACTCAAGAGCCAGAGGCAAGAGAATCTGAGTTTGAGGCTAGTTTTGTCTACAGAGTGAGTTCCAGGACAGCCAGGACTATAAAGAGAAACCCTGTCTCAAAAAAAAAAAAACAAAAAAAGTAAAAAAGAAAAGAAAAGAAGGAAGAAAAAGCAAAGAAATGGAGAACTAAAGAACTTACGCCCTTTTCCTAGGAACTAGAGGATTGATGTTTAGGGACAAAAATCTGACAATCAATTTTTTTTCAAGTAATTGGCACTGAGTTTTGTGTTTGTTTATTTTGTTTTCTGGGTTTTTTGTTGTTGTTGGTTGGTTGGTTGGTTGTTGGTTTTTGGTTTTGGTGTAGTCCTGATTGTCATGGAACTCAATCTGTAGTCCAGACTGACCTCAAACTCTCTGAGATGCACCTGCCTCCCAAGTGCTGGGATTAAAGGTAAGTACTACTACTGCCCAGTGGGCACTGAGATCTTAGTAACAGTAAGGCACCATTCTAGTTTGGTTTCTATTGCCATGACAAATGACTGACTAAAACCATCTTGTGGGAAAGGGTTTATTTTTACTTGCATCCTACAATCTATCAGCCAGGGAAGTCGGGTCAGAAACTGGAGGCAGGAACCTGGTGGTAGGAGCTGATGCAGAGGCCATAGAGAAGAGCTGCTTACTGTCTTGCTCCTCATGGTGTTTTATCACAGCAATGGAAAGAAGCTAAGAGAGGAGAGAAGGGAAATATGGCTGGTATATAAAATGCATAAAAGTTAATAAAAACAGTTTTAAAGATGAAACACAAAATAAGAAAAAAGGAACATATCACCAGAATCCACTGGAGGATAAAGAAGAATATCATGAGACCACAAGAAAGAGTGCTCATTCTATGGAGACAATGAGGTGGGATTCAAAGAGTGGCATCTGTAACACTAGGGCCTGCTCGTGCTGGGGGTGCAGTGAGGTCAGTAAACAATAAAAAGCCACTGGTGGCTATATGACTTCAAGTAGCTCAGTCAGACCAAGGGATTGATAGGGGCAGTGGAGGAGAGAGAGATGGAGTGGGACGGTAAGGACAAGGGCAAGCATCTAGGAAGGCAACGAGCTGTGCAGTACATCATAAGATAAGAAAGGTGTTGGTATTTTTCCTCTTGGCAGTGGGTAGCCAATGGAGTAAGTTGTTCAGAGAGACAGAGTTCATGATCAAGAAAGGAGAATTCTGTGGGATGAACCTCAGCATTGTTGACTTCAAGTTCTTCTAATTCCCTTTGCAGTTCCCCAATATGACACTCTGATGCTGTCTCAGCTTGACTTCTGACTGGAAGAACAACTTCTTATTCATAATCCTACTCCTGATACTTGAATCTGCCTTCAGGAATTCAAATGCTCAGACTTCCCATATCAATGTCTTAATTTGCTTCTTTGATTTTACATTGGAGTCCAGATCCATTTGTGACAGGCTACTGAGCTATGGCTGTCCCTCAGTTGACCATTTGGAAGTCTGAAGAAAAGTGGGTGAAAAGTTAATGTGCTTCAGTTGTCCTAAGACTTCCCAGAGTTCTGGCACATATGAGGCTTTGTGGCCACCTACATCTTCAGCAGCAGAGAGAACTGGAAAATAGCAATCACTTTCAAACCTTGAGAACCTGTTACAGTTAATGTCTTAGTGAAATTACAAATGACATGGAAGACATCAGCCCTAGGAAGACACACTGAGGAACACAGGACTAGACCACAGGGAATGCCCTCAAGAGCCAGTGAGGTCATGGTCAATGTTACTGCCAGCCTGCAAAACCATCATCACTAATCAGTACCTGGGATGCTCTGCTCTAATGTGAGTCTGAGTGACCCAAGATAAAGGCATCACCACGACAGTGTCCCAGTGAAAGCGTCTGCACCATCAAAGAGAGAAGGAAGACCCAGCGTGGGGTCAGAGAGCCCACCAAGGGCACTGGTGCTAGAGGTGTAGAAGGGTGTGGTGATGAATGAGGACCTGGACCGGCAGCCACAAGCTCCATGCCAGTGCATTCCTGTCGCATGTGCACGGAAACAGACAACAGACGGTGGCTTCCAACAGCCTGGGCCAGGAAGAAGGAGAAGTTACCTTTCCCCTGTGGCAGGTGGAATTCTGCAGATGATTTATTGGAATTCTTCCCAAAGGAGGAGCTACCCAAATAGCCAGTAAAGCCATAGTGAAGCGGTGCGATATCACAGTTTCCTTTAAGAAGTCAACTCTGTGGAGACGCTCACAGAGGTGATTTGTTGTGTTTGGAAAGACAAAGACATTTTCCAAATTTTATTCTGAGAAGCAGAATACATTAGTGCTGAGCAGGAACTTAAAACAAAAACTGCAAGTTTTCTCTCATAGGAAAGCCTTGATTATAGGATTTGTGTGTGTGTGTGTGTGTGTGTGTGTGTGTGTGTGTGTGTGTGTGTGTGTGTGTACAGAAATGATGAAACTAGAGAGGGATCACGATAAGGGAAAAGAGGGTTTGTGTGTGAGAAGGTGATACAAAGCATGTGGTGTAGAAGCAGGAGGGAAGTGACTATGACTGGGCAGATAAATGGGCCATTCAGAAATGGGGGTGTCCATTTAGCAGAATAACAGTCATAGCTTTTCCTCTAGGCTCTATGACCTAGCCAGTCACCGGCTTGGTATCAAGTTCATGGTACCAGACATGGATTCTCTCTTGTTAAGAGGGCCTTATATCTTCTTAGAAAGTAGTTGGTTACTTCCAAGATGTTAATGCCACTACCAAACCACAGCCAGTTTTCTTGTAACTTTCAGAATTCACAGCTTGGTAATACTGATGTTTATTTTCTCCTCCCATCATGTACATAGCACCTTCCAGCACTATGAAAGCTAACCAGTTGGGATGGAACTCTCAGATTAATACCAGCTCGGTTTCTTCATGTCTTTTGATTCAAGTACATGGTGTCATCAGCAAAAAGGCTTACTATCAAGTTCTTGGGGGATAACCAAGAGCAATGGCAATAACCTATAATGTTTGGGTGGAGTCTTTGAGAACTTACTGAGCAACAACTCAAAGGGAAGTAACTCATATACAGTGTTGGACTTTTTACTTGGTAGCCTGTAGTTCCTAGGAGAGGCAGTATCCTGCCCCTCATTACATGGTAACCTCTTTTGAATTTTTAAATATGTGTTTGTATAAATTTTCAGAAGCCTCTACAGTAGTAGATTTGCTTATGGCATTTTAAAAAGGTATTTAGTGATAGTTATCCCTCCTGTACCTCCTTCTCTACTCTTCATCTTCCACCCCTTCCATCTTTAACCTTTCCCATTGTATTATTCCCTTTCTCCCTTAAGGCAGCACATCTGCCTGCAAGCCACTATCTTGCACCAGGATGATAATGTTCTAAACCTCTGAAACTGTAGACAACCCAATTTAAATGTTTTCCCTTATAAGAGTTGCCGTGGTGTCTCTTCATAGCAATAGAAACCCTAACTAAGACAGAGTCCATTAAATAACAAAACACAAGAATGCCCTCTGGGCAATTTCAAGAGTAAATTTGTGGTTTCTCATGCGGCATCACATTAGGTCACAGTAATTCTCCTTGACTTAGTTGGCAAAAATCACACATATCTTCCAAATATACTTCCCATCAAAATGATGGCAACTTCAGCCTGAGAGAAGAAAACAATTTACAAGTCACGTGGACTTTGGAACAGAACTCCAGTCCTTTCTCAACTCCTACAGCGTAGAAAGCAAAGTAGCTTGAACAGACACTGTTCTTGCTAGTCCCTGGATCAATGCCAACTTCTGTTGAGTTGCAACACGTCATTGTCAGGTTCTCAAAATTCACTTATTTGAACATTTATTTTTGTGGTTTGTATTGGTGATGTTGTTACCACTTAACACTGGTGAGCTCTTACTAGGTGTCAGACAGTCCTCTTTGTGATTTATATACATCCCTCACAACTCAAGTAATATCTTCAAGATACTTTGTTTTTAATTAATTACTTTTAATTTCTTAATGAAGACTGTAAATATTTATGGCACACAGTATGTTGTTTTGACATATTTATGCATTGTAGAATGACTAAATTAAGCTTGTTAATGCACCCATTACCTCATACACTTACTTTTTATGGGAAACAACTTGGTAATTTTCATGTATGCAAATATTATTATTATTAGCTATAGTCACCATATTCTACAATAGATCTTTTGGATTTGTTCATTGGTTGAATTAATGTTCTGTCCTTTCGTTAACATCTGTCTTCCCGCTCTGGATCTCCTATGTCTGGCGGCCATTCTATACACTGCTATAAGTGAGGTCACACTGGAGTTGTTGTTCTGTTTCTGATTTATTCCTTTGTGTATACTGCCATATGGATTCAACTATGCTGTTGTGAATAGCAGAATTTCTTTTTCTTTAAGACTGATTGCACTATTCTACTGTGTATGTATAGTCCACTTTCTTTATCTATTCACCCACTAATATATACCTAGGTTGTTCCATGTCTTGATTAGTTCTGCAGTGAATTTAAAGGTACAGATACTGTTTTTTTCCGTTGGAACATATTCAGAAGAGGCTTTCTGGTTTATATAGCAGTTCTACTTTGCATTTTATGACACCAGCATAGTGTGTTTCATGATGGCTATATCAACTTACATTCCCACCAGTAATATGCAAGTGTTCCCCCTTTCACTCTACCCTCTTCAATATGTAAGCTTTCAACTTTTTCTAATATTCATCTTAGCAGTTACAATTGATTGGGTTTTATTTTACTTTTCCCTGATATCTGTGGTGTTGAACATTTTTTCATATACTTTTTGGCTGTTTGTCTTCTTTTCAAAGATGTGCATTAAGATGATTTGCCCATTTTATGGATGGAATTGGAAAATATAATATAATATAAGCTAACCCAGTCTCAGAAAGACAAATACCATATATTTTCTATTGTTTATGGACCTAGGTTTTAATCTCCAGATTTCTGTGTTGAAATTAGAGTCAGAGTCTGTAGAAGTCAGAAAACAAGAAAGGAGCCAGAAGCCAGTAGATGAAACTTTAAGCAAGCAGGGAGACAGCAAAAACACATGTGATATAAAGCTGTGAGGAAAGTGTTGAGTGGGGGAAAGATTTTAACTGAGATAGGATAGGAAAATGGGTGGAAAGGTGGATGAGATGGAGGGTTAATGAAAGCTTAAGGATCTACTAAAAACCTTATGGAAACCTGCTACTTTACAAACTAACTAAAACATAGTCTATTAAAAATTAAGAAGAGTTTGAATATAGGTATTCAACAATGATAATTTTAGAAGCCAAAGCTTATTAAATTAAATAACAGTAGTTTGGGGGACAAATCTCTCTAATAGTTGTTGGTCAAGGAGGGTCCATAGGTCACCAAAAAGAGTGTATGCTGTTGAGTTTATTCTTAATTGCCAATAGAACTAGATTGTAACTTTTTGGGTCTGGGTTACCTCACTCAGAATAGTGTTTTCTATTTCCATCCATTTGCATGCAAAATTCAAGATGTCATTGTTTTTTATCGCTGAGCAGTACTCTAATATGTAAATATTCCACAGTTTCTTCATCCATTCTTCCACTGAAGAGCATCTAGGTTGTTTCCAGGTTCTGGCTATTACAAATAATGCTGCTATGAACATAGTTGAACAAATGCTTTTGAAATATGAGAGGGCATCTCTTGGGTATATTCCCAAGAGTGGAATTGCTGGGTCCTGGGGTAGGTTGATCCCGAATTTCCTGAGAAACTGCCACACTGATTTCCAAAGTGGTTGCACAACTTTGCAATCCCACCAGCAATGGATGAGTGTACCCCTTACTCCACAACCTCTTCAGCAAAGGCTATCATTGGTGTTTTTGATTTTAGCCAATCTGACAGGTGTAAGATGGTATCTCAAAGTTGTTTTGATTTGCATTTCCCTGATTGCTAAGGAGGTTGAGCATGACCTTAAGTGTCTTTTGGCCATTTGAACTTCTTCTGTTGAGAATTCTCTGTTCAGTTCAGTGCCCCATTTTTAATTGGGTTAATTAGCATTTTAAAGTCTAGTCTCTTAAGTTCCTTATATATTTTGGAGATCAGACCTTTGTCTGTTGCGGGGTTGGTGAAGATCTTTTCCCAGTCAGTAGGCTGCCTTTTAGTCTTAGTGAAAGTGTCCTTTGCTTTACAGAAGCTGCTCAGCTTCAGGAGGTCCCATTTATTCAATGTTGCCCTTAATGTCTGTGCTGCTGGGGTTATACGTAGGAAGCAGTCTCCTGTGCCCATGTGTTGTAGAGTACTTCCCACTTTCTCCCCTATCAGGTTCAGTGTGTTCAGATTAATATTGAGGTCTTTAATCCATTTGGACTTGAGTTTTGTGCATGGTGATAGATATGGATCTATTTTCATTCTTCTACAGGTTGACATCCAGTTATGCCAGCACCATTTGTTGAAGATGCCCTCTTTCTTCCATTGTGTACATTTAGCTCCTTTATCAAAAATCAGGTGTTCATAGGTTTGTGGGTTAAGGTCCGGGTCTTCTATTCGATTCCATTGGTCGACTTCTCTGTTTTTATGCCAATACCAAGCTGTTTTCAATACTGTAGCTCTGTAATAGAGTTTGAAGTCAGGGATGGTAATGCCTCCAGAAGTTCCTTTATTGTATAAGATTGTTTTGGCTGTCCTGGGTTTCTTGTTTTTCCATATAAAGTTGATTATTGTCCTCTCAAGATCTGTGAAGAATTTTGATGGGACCTTGATGGGGATTGCATTGAATCTATAGATTGCTTTTGGTAGAATTGCCATTTTTACTATGTTGATCCTCCCAATCCAAGAGCAAGGGAGATGTACTCAGTCATAATTGGTTTCTAGCCATAAATAAAGGACATCGAGCCTATAATTCATGATCCTAGAGAAGATAAGTAAGAAGGTGAACCCAAAGCAAAACAGATAGTTATCCTCCTGGATATTGGAAGTAGTTAAGAATGTCGGGCAAAAATTGGGAACCTGGGGGCAGGGTGGGATGGGGGTAAGGGGAGATGGGAAGAGAAAAGTGTGAAGGGGAGGATGGGGAGAGCTTGGGTGAATGGGATGGTTGGGATACAGGAAGGGTGGATATGGGAGCAGGGAAGTATATATCTTAATTAAGGGAGCCATTTTAGGGTTGGCAAGAGACTTGACTCTAGAGGGGTTCCCAAGTATCCAGGGAGATGCCCCCAGCTAGTTCCTTGGGCAGCTAAGGAGAGAGGGAGCCGGAAAAGGCCAGATCCTATAGTCATACTGATGAATATCTTGCATATCACCATAGAACCTTCATCTGGCGATGGATGGAAATAGAGACAGAGCCACACATTGGTGCACTGGACTGAGCACCCAAGGTCCAAAGGAGGAGCAGAAGGAGGGAGATCATGAGGAAGGAAGTCAGGACTGCGAGGCGTGCTCCCACCCACCGAGGTGGTGGGGGCTGATCTAATCAGAGCTCACCAAGGCCAGCTGGACTGGGACTGAAAAAGCACGGGATAAAACCAGACTCCCTGAACATGGCGGACAATGAGGGCTGCTGAGAAGCCAAGGACAATGGCACTGAATTTGGATCCTACTACACACACTGGCTTTGGGGGGGCCTAGCCTGTTTGGATGCTCACCTTCCTAGGCCTGGATGGAGGGGGGAGGAACATGGACTTCCCACAGGGTAGGGAACCCTTACTGCTCTGTGGACAGGAGAGGGAGGAGGAGTAGAGGAGAAGGGGGAGGTAAATGGGAGGTGGGGAGGAGGCGGAAATTTTTAATAAAAAAAGGAAAAAAAGAACTAGATTGTAAATTCTTAATGAATAAGACACCACCCATTTAGGTTACAGGACACAGAAATTAATCTGGAACTAAACTTGAAGTTCCCTCCCTGTTGGCCAACTTTCCTAACACTGGAAGGTGCTTTGTAAGCTGTTGGGGGTGAGAAAAGTCATCAACAGTCTTATGTAGGAAGTGGTCTCTTGTGCCCATACGTTGTAGACTATTTCCCACTTTCTCATCTATCAGGTTAAGTGTGTTCAGATTGTGATATTGAGATCTTTAATCCATTTGGACTTGAGTTTTGTGCGTGGTGTTAGATGAGGATCTATTTTCATTCTTCTACAGGTTGACATTCAGTTCTGCCAGCACCATTTGTTGAAGATGCTATCTTTCTTCCATTGTATACTTTTAGCTCCTTTGTCAAAAATCATGTGTTCATAGGTTTGTGAGTTAATATCCAGGTCTGATAAATGAGAAAGTGGGAAATAGTCTACAACATATGGGCACAGGAGACCACTTCCTACGTATAACCCCAATAGGGGCAACATTGAATAAATGGGACCTCCTAAAACTGAGAAGCTTCTGTAAAGCAAAGGACTCTGTCAATAAGACAAAAAGGCAACCTACTGATTGGGAGAAGATCTTCACCAACCGTGCAACAGACAAAGATCTGATCTCCAAAATATATAAAGAACTTAAGAAACTAGACTTTAAAATGCTAATTAACCCAATTAAAAAATGGGGTACTGATCTGAACAGAGAACTCTCAACTGAAAAAGTTCAAATGGCCAAAAGACACTTAAGGTCATGCTCAACCTCCTTAGCAATCAGGGAAATGCAAATCAAAACAACTTTGAGATACCATCTTACACCTGTCAGATTGGCTAAAATCAAAAACACCAATGATAGCCTTTGCTGGAGAGGATGTGGAGTAAGGGGAACACTCATCCATCACTGTTGGGAATGCAAACTTGTGCAACCACTTTGGAAATTAGTGTGGCAGTTTCTCAGGAAATTCGGGATCAACCTACCCCAGGATCCAACAATACCACTCCTGGGAATATACCCAAGAGATTCTCTATCATACTATAAAAGCATTTGATCAACTATGCTCATAGCAGCATTATTTGTAATAGCCAGAACCTGGAAACAACCTAGATGCCCCTCAATGGAAGAATGGATAAAGAAAGTGTGGAATATATACGCATTAGAGTACTACTCACCAGTAAAGAACAATGACATCTTGAATTTTGCATGCAAATGGATGGAAATAGAAAACACCATGCTGAGTGAAGTAACCCAGACCCAAAAAGATGAATATGGTATGTACTCACCCATTAGTGGATTCTAGCCATAAATAAAGGACATTGAGCCTATAATTCATGATCCTAGAGAAGCTAAATAGGAAGGTGAACCTAAAGAAAAACATGTAGTTATCCTCCTGGATATTGGAAGTAGACAAGCTTGCCAGGCAAGAAAATGGAGAGCTTGGGGGTGGGGGCAGGATGGGTGTAAGGGGAGATGGGGAGAGAGAAGTTAGAAGGGGAGGATGGGGAGAGCTTGGGGGAATGGGACAGTTGGGATGAAAGAAGAGTGGATATGGGAGCAGGGAAGTATATATCATAATTAAGGGAGCCATTTTAGGTTGGCAAGAGACTGGACTCTAGAGGGGTTCCCAGGTGTCCAAGGAGATGTTCCCAGCTTGATCCTTGACAGCTGAGGAGAGGGTACCTGAATTGGCCCTTTACTATAGCCACACTGATTGTTATCTTGCATATCACCATAGAAGCTTCATCTGGTGTTGGATGGAGATAGAGACAGAGACCCACACTGGAGCACTGGACTGAGCTCCCAAGGTCCAAATGAGGAGCAGAAGGAGAGAGAACATGAGCAAGGAAGTCAGGGCAGCTAGGGGTGTGCCCACCCACTGTGATTGCAGGGCTGATCTAATGGGAACTCACCAAAGCCAGCTGGACCATGTGATCAAACCAGACTCTCTGAATGTGGCTGACAAGGAGGGCTGACTGAGAAGCCAAGGACAATGGCACTGGGTTTTGATTCTACTGCATGTACTGGCTTTGTGGAAACCTAGTCTGTTTGGATCTTCACCTTCCTAGACCTAGATGGAGGGTGGAGGACCTTGGACTTCCCACAGGACAGGGAACCCTGACTGCTCTTTGGACTAGAGAGGGAGGGGGAGGTGATTAGAAGGAAGGGGAGGGAAATGGGAAGAGGGTAGGATGTGAAAATTTGTAATAATAATTGTAGAATGGTGCGGCGGGGCTGCGTCCCGCCACCCGGCCGCCAGCTAGCTTTACACCCAAAATAATTACACGGAAACTGTATTCTTTTAAAACACTGCCTGGCCCATAGTTTCAGCCTCTTCTTGGCTAATTTTCACATCTTCCTTTAACCCATATTTAGTAATCTGTGTAGCACCACGAGGTGTGGCTTACCAGGAGAGATCTTAACCTGCCTCCATCTCGGAGAGGAGAAGCATGGAGACTCACTATGGCGACTGCCTGAAGCATCTCCCCAAATCTTTCCCAGAATTCTGTTCTGTCTACTCCGCCTACCTAATTTTCTGTTCTCTTAAAGGGCCATGGCAGTATCTATTAATAATGAAATTAACACATAGACACTCCTCCATCAAAAATAATAATAATAATAATAATAATAATAATAATAATAATAATCTTACATGCTGTAGACCCTGTGTGCTATAATTCCAACCCACCAAGTTAGATACAATTACTAGTGCAATAGTGGTGTGACTGGTATGGAGTAACCAACTTCTTTCTGATTGGAGTTGAGTACTGATCCACAGAGGGAAATTTATACCAGTACTGTAAACCTGGTCAAAAACCCATGGCTAACATCATAGTTATGGTTTCTAGTACCATAATAATAAACTGTGACTGTGGTAGTTTGAAAGGAAATGGGACTCAAAAGAGAGTGGCACTATTAGGAGGTGTGGCTTTGTTGAAGGAAATGTCTCACTTTGGGGGTGGGCTTTGTGGTCTCCTATGCTCAAGCTACATCTAGTAAGACAGACCACATCCTATAGCCTGCTGGTCAAGATGTACGACACTCTGTTCCTTCTCCACTACTGTGTCTGCTTGCATACCACCATGTTGAACCATGATGATAATGGACTAAACCTCTGAAAATTGATGTGGGAGAGTCTTCTGTTTGTGTTGATTTCATTGGTTAATAAAGAAGCTGCTTTGTCCCATTTGATAGGCCAGCCCTTAGGTGGGTTGAGTAGACAGAACAGAATGCTGGGAAGAAGGGAAGTTAGTCAATCGCCATGCCTCTCCTCTCTGGGTCAGTTACCATGAAGCCAGCCACCATGTCAGACATGCTGAATCCTTCCTGGTAAGACACCACCTCGTGGTGCTACACAGATTACTAAATATGGGTTAAAGCAAGATATGAGAATTAGCCAATAAGAGGCTGAAACTAATGGGCCAGGCAGTGTTTAAATGTATACAATTTGTGTGTTGTTATTTCGGGGCATAAGCTAGCCAGGCGGCCGGGAGCCGGATGGAACGCAGCCAGCTGCTCCCTTCTACAGAAAATATAAGGCTCCCCAATTTAATATTTTTACTTTACATGGGTTGCTATGGTCATATGAGTCTTCACAGCAATAGAAACCCTAAGACAGTGATCAAAAGCAACTTGGTGAGGAAAGGGTCTATTTCAGCTGACAACTCTCAGACCACATTCCATCAATGAAGGAAGTCAGGGTAGGAACCAGGAGGCAAGGGTGAACACAGAAGCTATGAAGAAGAGCTGCTTGCTGGCTTTCTTACATGGCATCCTCAGACTCCTTTCTCATAGCACCATAGACTACCAAGCCTGGGATTGCACTGTCCATAGTAAGCTAGCTAGCCCCTTTCACACAGCTCTTCAGTCAAGAAAATACCCTGCAAACTTGCCTTCAGGCTAATCCTATAGAGGTGTTTTCTCAGTTAAGATTTCCTCTTCCTGGATGAACTTAGCTTATGTCAAATTGACATGAAAACTAGCCAGGAGAGTTGGGAAGGTCACAGGCCCTAGAGGAAACCTACACAGTTGTTTTTGCTAAGTGAACCTGTTGTTAATATGTCATCCAAATATTTATGTTGATATGAAAAGACTATTCCCAACTTTATCCAGAAAATCTATTTTTTATGCAGTAGACAGTGGTTAATACAGAAACTCATAATTGACCAAAGTGATAAAAATAAATGACTGTTTAATGCTTGCATCACTCCCTCCAAAGCTCAGGAAACATCACAGTAGAGGTAAAATGACTTTAAGAGCTAGAGGGTGGGGAAGGGTAAAGCACTAATAATAAAAATGAGGAGACAGAAATTGGGATTCAGCCTAAAGATTAGAAAAGCAAAACAGCTAGCCACTGGCTCTTACTTCAACCTCAGTCTGAAATGGCGATCCTGCCTCCAGGAATCTCAGAATGAGACTGTGTGTGAGAGCTGTCTCCTCCCATCTTATATTGCTCTCTAGGGCTGGGATTAAGGATGTGCACGACTAGTGCCCAGTTTCTATGGCAAGCTAGCTAGTGTGACTACTGGGATTAAAGGTGTGTGTCACCACTGCCTGAATTATAAGGCTATCCAGTGGGGCTGTCTTACTCTCTGATATTAAGGCAAGCTTTATTTATTAAAATACAAGTGAAATGCCACTACAGAAGGAGCTTTGAAATGCTGGCTTTCAGATGTGGCATTGCCATTGCACTTATAAACTCACAGAAGCTAGGCTTTACCTGCAAAACAACCTGCACAATAATGTGCCTTTCACTATTCCATCATGGATAGAAGATGGATTTACTAGCTAAGCTCATGCTCCAGTGAGTAACTCCCCACTCAAGATCATGGAAGTAACTGTACTTAAACACAGAAGGTCATTTTCAAAGGATATGCAAATAAGAGGAGGACTAATTGAAAGGAAGTTCAACAGGAGGAGAACAAAAGCATAATGGGTTGAGTCTGGTCAAAATAAAACATATGTATGTATAAAGTTGTCAGAAGAAACACACATGCTGTAGGTTGTCTCCTTATTTGGTTGACTGTTTCCTGTGCTGTGCATACAGTTTTCAGTTTTATATGGTCTTATTTACCCATTTTAAAAATTGGATTTATTTTATGTGTCCAGGTATTTGGCCTGCATTTATATATGTGTGCCATATGTGTGCCTGGTGCCCATGGAAGCCAGAAGAAGGTATTGGATCACCTGAAATTGTACAGAAACTGTGAGCAACCATGTGGGTATAGTACTCAAACCTGAGTCCTCTGAAAGAGCAGCAAATTATCTTAAGAACACAGCCGTCTCTCCAGCCACCTAATTTGCCCATTTTTGGCTTAGTAGCCTATGTCTTTGGTTATATTCATGCACTGAAAGCTGGTGCACACATTTCATTTCATAAAAGTCATACTAATGGAATTAAAGACACAAATTAACATAAACTCAATCATTGTAGGCATTCTAACAGCCCCTTTTTATCAATAGATAGGTCATCTAGAAAAAAATCAACACAGCGATCTCAGAATTAAATGACATCTTACATTAAATATACATAAGACAGACCACATGCTGGGACACGCACACACAAACTTAACAAATACAGAAAAAGTGAATCATTCCCACATCTCCTATCTGACCATATATAATAAAATTTAAAATCAACAACAAACAAAACTCCAATAAGTGTAAAAACTTATAGAGATTAAACAAGTAATAAATGGATCAAAGATCTTGAGAAAGAAATGAACATATTCCTGGAACCAAATGAAAATAAAATCACAACAAAGAAAAACCTCTAGGTGAAAGAAATCATATGAGCAATATTTATAGCTTTAAGTAGCTGCCTTAAAACAAATGTCTTCGTGATACAATTCAATAATTTTGAAAAATGGGAATAAACCAAACTCAAATCCAACAAGAAATAATAAAAACAAAGCAGTTATTAACTCTATGATGACAGTATTACTCTAATACCCAAACCACATAAGCACAAATGCAAACATACATACACAATACTACAGACCAAAACACTTGATAAGCACATATACAAAACTCCTCAACAAAATAAAATAATAAACTGAATACAAGCACATATAAGTAAAATCATCTACCATGATCAAGTTGGGTTTATCTAAGAAATGCAGGATTAATTCAACATATGTATTAAATATGGCAAATCACATATGGACATAAAGACAAAAATGACATGATCATCACAACAGATGCAGAAAAGGCCTTTGACAAAATCCAACAAAATTAACTTATAAAAATCAGTAGCTTTTATATACATCAACAACAAACACACAGAAAGACAAATCATGGACACCCTCCCATTTAAAATAGCATTGAATACAATAAAATATCTTGTAATAAGTCTGGCCAATGAGATGGAAGACCTTTACAATAAAAACATCAAGTCACTGAAGAAACAGATTGAGAGGGACAGTAAAAATGGAAAGAAATCTTGTATCCGTGGATTGGTAGAATCAATATTGTGAAATGACCATCCTCCCAAAAACAATGTACAGTTTCAAAATAATTCCAATCAAAATACCCACAGCAATCTTCACAGAATCAGAAAAAAAATTCTAAAATTCACGTGGAACCAGAAAGTAATCCAGATAGTCAAAGCAATCCTGAGCATAAAGACTGTTATTTCAACTTCGAGGTGCATTATAGAGATATAATAATAATAACAATATGGTACTGACACAAAAGCAGACATGCAGATCAATGGAATAAAACAAAAGATCCCAAAATGAATACTCATAGCTACAACCATCTGCTCTATGACAGAGTGGCAAAAACTAGAAGAAAACACAGGCAGCACTTTACATGATATATGTGAGAGAAAGGACTTTTGTTTTGGTTTTTCAAAACACGGTTTCTCTGTGTAGACCTGGCTGTGCTAGAACTCACTCTGTAAACCATGCTGGCCTTGAACAGAAAAGGACTTTCTGAACATGACACTGTTTGCTCAGGAATTAGGAGAAGTGGAAGCTCATAAAACTAAATGCCCTTCAACCGAAGAATGGATAAGGAAAATGTGGTGCATTTACACAATGGAGTACTACACAGCAGAAAAAATTAATGATGTCTTTATATTTTCAGGCAAATGGTTGGATCGAGAAAACATCATACTGAGTGAGATAACCCAGACCCAGAAAGACAAACATCAAATATATTCACTCATAAGTGTCTTTTAAACATAAAGCAAAGAAAACAAGCCTACAATCCACAATCCCAGAGAACCTAGACAATAATGAGGACCATAAGAGAGACTTACATAGATCTAATCTACATGGGAAGTAGAAAAAGACAAGATCTCCTGAGTAAATTGGGAGCATGGGGACCTTGGGAGAGAGTAGAAGGGGAGGGGAGAGGAAGGGAGGGAAGCATAGAAAAATGAATAGCTCAATAAAATCAATAAAAAAGAATGAACAAACAAACTAAAAACTAAAAAGCTTCTATACAGTTATTGAGACAATCAACCAAGCGAAGAAGAAACAAACAAAAAAACCAAATGACCCAATTTTTAAAAAATGTGCTAGGGATCTAAACAGAGAGTTATCATTAGAAGAAATAAAAAATTGCTTAAGAAATACCTCAAGGCAGTTGTGGCACACACTTTGAATCCCAACACTCAGGAGGCAGAGGCAGGTGGAGCTTTGTGAGTTTGAGGCCAGCCTGGTCTACAAGAGCTTCCAGGACAGTCAGAGCTGTTACACAGAGAAATGCTAAAATAAACACTACATGTTCTCTCTCATCTGTAGTTTCTAGCTCCAAATTAAAGGAGCTAGGAGTTAGGTGAGAGTAGAGCTTGAAAGTGGAATAGCAGGATACAGGTAGTATAAAGTAGCACACAGAAAAATTGGTAAGGGGCTCCAACTGAGGAGGAGGGATTAAGGGAGGCCAATACAAGAGGAGGAATGAAAGAAAAATACTATCAAGGTTGTTTGATAAAACCTCAAGTAATCATATTATTTTATATTTCTCTAGAATTATACATAATGCAAGCATACATATATACATATATATCATATTCATATATTCTTATATGTAATATTCATACACACACACACACACACACACACACACACACTGCCTCCCAAGTGCTGGGATTCAAAGTGTATACCACTTGAGCTAACAATGCTTCCCTAGAAGGACTGGAGGGAGGAAAAAGAAGGGGGAAACAATGCAATTCTGTTTTAATTATAAAAAAGTGTAAGTTTTTAAGTAAATTATTTAAAAATATGGAAATACAGGGAAGCTCAAATTTAGGACATATACCTACAGATGAAGAAACTTGCTCCTGACCACAGATCTCAAAATAAGTACAGGCCACAATCAGAGCTGGGTTTGTGTAACTAAAAGCCCTCCCCTGTCCAGCCCAAACATGCTGCTGGTCTTAAGACCACTTTGGCTAATCCTTAACGGCTAATTAGTTGTCCCATCATTAAAAGAATCAGAGAAAGGCTAAGGCATGGAGCTCCCATGACCTGCTGACCTTTTGGGGTCATTAAAAGAGGATAGCTTTGAATCAAAACACAGTGGATTTCTTCTACATACATCTCATATTATCCTGCATCCTCTACCTTCTGAGTCCTTCTCCATCCCGCCAACCCCACACACAGGAACACTATTACTTACACTTTTTCTGTTCTGAGAAAATGAGCTGATACTTGTGAAATTCTTGAAACAGTGACCAGCATAGATAAGTACTGTAAGAATAGCTGTGAAATAAATAGGATGAACATTACCACAAAAATCTCCAGATTGTTGAAAAATGATGAAGAGCATTCTGACTGGTGTACAAGTTCCTACTGGAGAATCCATAGAAAGTTTAACATAGGTGGAGACACATAACATGACTAAAATAACTGTTTTCATGAGAAAGATTATTTTATATTTATTTTGTGACCTAATTTTCTTACAGTGGTACACTGAGAATATGTTAATATCAGTAAATATATATTTATATCATCATTTTAACACACCCATAATATTCCTTTGTGTGGATAAGTCCATGTTTCAGTTAATCAAATTCCAATAATGAAAATTTCAATTATTTTTATTTTTAATGTTTTATAAATAAATATAAGTATAATGACTTTGCCAATTTATGGACTTCTCCAGATCCCCTTTAGAAAACCTATAGAGTCGTGGTTTCACTGAACATGTTTTCAGATCTATATCAACTTTGAAGGCTTTTCCACACATGTTGTTCACTATCAACTCTTTTGTGATACATGTTACAAGTTGGGTCTTTTTTAATTAATTAATTTTTTTAAAGAAGAAAACAAACTTGGCGGACAATGAGGGCTGACTGAGAAGCCAAGGACATTGGCACTGGGTTTTGATCCTCCTGCATGTACTGGCTTTAAGGGAATCTAGTCTGTTTGGCCTTCCTAGACCTGGATGGAGGGGGGGAGGACCTTGGACTTCCCACAGGGCAGGAAACCCTGACTGCTCTTTGGACTGGAGAGGGAGGGGGAGGAGAAGGGGGAGGGGAGGGGGAGGGAAATGGGAAGAGGGGAGGAGGTGGAACTTTTTAATAAAAAAAATAAATTAAAAAAGAAGAAAACAAACTATTTTTTATTATACATACCCAACCCAAGTTTCCACTCCCTCTGCTCTTCCCATTCCCTTCACTTAGCCCCCCGACCCCACCCATCTACTTCCCAGAGAAGGTAAGGCACATTGCTTTGGGGAGGGTTCAAGACCCTCACTACTATATCTAGGCTGAGCAAGTTATCCATCCAAAGAGAATGGGTTCCCAAAAAGCCAATATAAGCAGTAAGGATAAATTCTGGTGCCAATTCCAGTGGGCCCTCAGTCTGCCACAGCCATGCAACTGTCAACCACATTCAGAGGGTCTAGTTTGGTCCTATGCTGATTCCCTTGCTGTCCGGCTGGAGTTGGTGAGCTCCCATTAGCTCAGGTAAACTGTTTCAGTGGGTGAACCCATCATAGTCTTGACTTCCTTGCTCATATTCTTTTTTCCAGTTTATTATTTTTTATTAAAAATTGCCATCTCCTCCCCTCCTCCTCCCCCTTCCCTCCCCTCCCCTCCACCCATACCCCCACTCCCTCCCTCTCCAGGCCAAAGAACCATCAGGGTTCTCTACACTATGTTGAGAGTCCAAGGTCCTCCCAACTCCCTCCAGGTCCAGGAAGGTGAGCAACCAAACTGACAAGGCTCACACAGAGCCCGTCCTTGTCGTAGAGACCAAGCCCATCGCCATTGTCCTTGGACTCCTCCCACTCTTCAACTGGATTTTGAGAGCTCAATTCAGTGCTCTGATGCAGGTCTCTGCCTCTCTTTCCATCAGTTGCTAGATGAAGGTTCTATGGTGATATTTAAGATATTCATCAGTCTGAAGTACAGGGCAAGGCCAGTTCGGGCACCCTCTCTTCTATTGCTTAGGGTCTTGGCTGGGGTCATCCTTGTGGATTCCTGGGAATTGCTAACCCCATAATGGCTCCCTCCATCAAGATATCTCTTTCCTTGCTCTCATCTCTGTCTTTCCTCCATCTCGACTATTCCATTCCCTCAAGTTCTCCTTGCCCTTCCCCTTCTCCCCTCCTCTTCCCCTTCCATCCTCCCTTCTCCCCCACACCCATACTCCCAATTTTGTCAGGCGATCTTATCTATTTCTATTTTCTAGGTGGATCTATATGTTTTTCTTAGGGTTTACCTTATTACTTAGCTTCTCTAGAATAATTAACTATAGGTTCAATACCCTTTGTTTATAGCTAGTATCCACTTAAAGTGAGTACATACCATATTCTTTTTGGGTCTGGGTTACCTCACTCAGGATAGTGTTTTCTAGTTGCATCCATTTGCATGCAAAATTGAAGATGTCATTGTTTTGTTACCGCTGAATAGTACTCCATTGTGTAAATGTGCCACATTTTCTTACAAGTTGGGTCTTTGAATATTGTTGTTTCTCTGTACTGTGCAAAACTTTTAAATTCATAAGTAATAACATCTATCAGTCTTCTTAAAATTATAGTTCCATGCTACAATCCAGAGACCCAGACAGACTAGGTAACAAGAAGGGTTCATAGGGGACACTCAGATCTCTCTGGGAAGGGGAAATAGAAGAGATTTAAGTGACTGGACTCAGGGTGAATGGGGATGAGAACATGAATGATCATGTTGGGGAGGCACAGAGGGAGTGATATAGCATGATTAATAAAAACCCAGAAACAGATATTGGGGTTCAACATGAGGATCAGAAAAGCAAAGCAGCCAGCCACTAGAGAGCTTCTATCTCTATGAGCTCTTCAGACTGAAAAACATCCTGCCTTATATTCCTCTCTAGTGCTGGAATTAAAGGCATACACTACCACCCCCCGAACTCTATGGCTAACTAGTGTGGCTACTGGGATTAAAGGTGTGTGCCACCTGGACGGAATGGCTGACTAATGTGGCTGTTTTGCATTCTGGTCTTCAGGCAAGCTTTATTTATTAAAATACAAATGAAATGAGTGCTGGAGGGAGAGGGCATTTCGCAGTCAGGTGAAAATCTGGCACAAGGGAATCTCCCAGGAATCTACAAGGATGATCCAAGCTAAGACTTCTAGCAATAATGTATATGGAGCCTGAACTGGTCATCTCTTGTGGCCAGATTGTTGCCTAGCCCAGTTGTCATAAGAGACACTTCATCTAGCAACTGATGAAAACAGACACAGACCCATAGCCAAGGACTAGGCAGAGTTTGGGGAATCCTGCAGAAGAGGAAGAGAAAGAATTGTATGAGCCAGAGAGGTCAAGGACACCACAAGAAAACTCACAGAAGCAACTAAGCAGGCCTCACAAGGACTGACAAACAGAGAGCCTGCATTGGACCAATCTAGGCCCTCTGCATATATGTGACAGTTGTGTAGCTTGCTCTTCTTATGGGACTCCTAGCAGTGGGAACAGGGTCTGTTTGCGACTCTTTTGCTGACTTTTGTGACCCTACTCTTGCTGTAGGAAGACTTACAACTTGTGGTTACCTGCCTACTAGGGCGTGGCCTCATACTATATATACTGATGCAGAGCCTGGGTCTGCCCTTTCTTCCTCAGATGCTCTTTTGGATTACTGGATTGCTGGATTGCTGGATTCGATCTCTGTTCTCCGTACAAGCAGAGAATTCTGATTTGTGAGTTTACCCCTAAATAAATAACCATCTATTTCTCAATTCTGAGCTAGTGTGGGATTTCTTTTAAGCGTCCATTCCACATACTCTTCATACTGGGTCACCTTACCCAGCCTCAATATATGGGAAGGTGCTAGTCTTACTGCAATTTGATTTGCCATGTTTGTTGATACTCATGAGAAGCCTGTCCATTTCTGAACAAAAACAGAGAAAGAGTAGATTTGGTGTAGGAACAGGGGATAGTGGGGAAGAACGTGGAGGAGAGGAAGGAGGGGAACTGTGGCTGGAATGTAAGATAAATAAATACACATTTATTTATTTAAAAATAAAATTATAGTTCCTGCCTTTAAATAAGAAAATGTGTTTTTCAGATTTTAAAAATCTATGCATTTTTATGTATAACTGTGACTTTATTTTCCATATTTAAACCTCTGGCAAATCTGAAATTTTTTGTGGTATATTTTCAGGAGATTTTAACCAGTCCTTCAGACCCTTGAGTGAGCACAAATGAAGATTTTTATATCTCTAAAGGAAATCTGTGATACAGACATTAACAAGGAGCCATACTACTTTCTCCAGAATGACACACTCAATGCTACTACTGATTGTAGCATTCACTATTTTTACATAGAGATTTATCAAGCTGCCTTTTTATGACATTGCTAATTATTATTAGCCTAAAAGAAAGCCTTTGTTAAAGAGAAAAACACTCCACTGAGAAGCATCATGGCTAAGGATGGCTACTAAAAGTTGATGTGGGTGCCAAGGAGGAAGAAAAAAGAAATGAGTGCCAGGCAAGAAAGTTATTTAAACTTTGCTTTTGGAAAATGGAAGTCATAATAACAAGAGAAGACTAGCAACTGTTCAACCTAATGATTTAGAACTGGAGGAAATAATAACCCAGGTCTGGAGAACCTGATATTCTGCTCTCAACTTTTCTAGGGTAGGACTCAGAGGAGTACCCTAGGGTATGACTTCACTACATGCAAAATGCAAGCATGGGAACAGGGTGGGAATGGATTAGATTAAATTCTGTAAGCATTCATTTAGTGGAAATTATGTGATAGATGAGTCTAGATACTTTGAGAGCTCCAATTTCTTTTTTTTAAAATAATTTATTTTTAATTTTAAGTACATTAGTGTGACGATGTTAGATTCCTGATCCAAACTGAGTTACAGACAGCTGTGAGCTGCCATGTGGGTTCTGGAAGTGTTTGAACCCGGGTCCTCTGGAAAGGCAGCCAGTGCTCTTAACTGTTGAGCCATCTCTCCAGCCCCAAGAGAGCTCCAATCTCTTCTACAACAACACTTCTGTTAGGATTTTGTTCACATTTCATAGATGTTCTAATGAGTTTTAGATTTTTAAAAACAACAGCCTTCTGAAAGTCTCTAGCATGAGTATTGCATCTCTCAGTCCAAGAAAAGGGTGAAGCAGAGGTCAGAAGAATTTGGCAGAAAAACAATGGACCAATTGATTGGATTAAATGTGGCAATCATGAAAAACTTGTAGCAAATAGAGTTCAAGAGCCTGCCTGCCATCCTCATTGAAATGCCTTGCCTTGGTGATGTCTATGAGAGTGTGTTTGACAATCAACACAACTGTCTTCAAGTTCCAAGTCCCATTGGTATACCGACATCTGAGACTACGTGTATTATTATATTTTCTCCAAAGAACTGTAGGACAGCTTTATGATTGTTTTCCTGTCTGTATCACGAGCAATGTCCTAATAAGCATCTCTTCTGGATCGCCAAATCCAGGTCATTGCAGCTTCTACATAATCTTTTTCTTCATCACTGCACTGTGGCCTTAGAAACACCTTTCCCACAGTTGCTATGTGGGGTGCCCTATCACTCCTGTAAAAGAAAGGAAGGCAGTGATTTCTTAAGTGGAAGAAGTCAATGGTGTCTATTCTCTTAGGAGATTTAGAAAAACAGAAATAAAATGTCCTTTGGGAGTATCTTGCCATTCTGGTCAGTGTTGTGGCTCATAGGTATTAAAGCTGGATAGGACTATTGATTGCTTTTCTTTCTTGACAGCTTGCATAACACCTCCAACACTGTGAGAGCCAGTCCTCAGGGCAGAGGATTCCAGTCAGTTCCAGCTCAATTCCTCCTAATCCTGTGTCCACAGTGAATGGTGTCTTCAGCAATAGGTTCTTAACTTCAAGCTCTGGGAGTCAAACAACAGCAATAGCAGTATCCAATGTTATTTGGGACGCTTTTTCAAGCTTGGAAGTCATTGGTGATATTTTATACAACATATTGATGGAGCAGTGGAAGTAGAAACATGTTTGTATAGGGCTAAGGCCCCAGTGGTAAGGCTACATAGAATATAATTTACACGATTCTATGAAGGGGATTATGAATAAATATGACTAAGCTAGGGAGGTAAGAAAACATGAGTGAAGTTTGAATAACAGAGAAAAGAGAATGTTCAAAATACTATTTGGAAGAACCTAATACAAATGATAGAAAAGGAAGTGCGAAGATAATGCATTAGACAGGAGAGATCTCCTTCAGATGAAAGTGCAGTGGAAGGAGTGGATGTAAAAACTCACAGTTCGAGTGGTTTGACATGAAGGGAATTTTCAGGCAAGCAGCATCTATTTCTGTTGAAAAGCAGAAGGTAAGGAGAGTGCCATTAATTCATGGTGGCCACAATGTCATTTGTAAACCTTCTGTCACCTATTGGGACACCTGTGAATACCAGCTTCCAACTGATGTTCAAGACATCATTACTTAGATTGTAATGATGACCACAAATGCATACCTTTCAGGAGTATATATGGACGTACAAATAGTACTTCATTTTCTGGTCATATTCAAGTATTGCTTGGTATTGTATAGCATGGTGCAGAATAGCACAGCTTCCAGAAACGTCCTTTCTGAACTCTGAGATAAAATGATAACTTTCCTAAAATGGAAGATCTTTGTATGGGGCCAGCATCCTTCACATGCCATTCATAAGTACTAGAAGGGAGTATGGGTGAAGGGTACAACAACACAGTGTAAGCAGTGGTCACATTCACAGAATAAATGTTCCTCCATCTGGTGGCAGGAGCTAAAAGAAACCCAGAAGACTACCACGATTGCTATGTTGATAGAAGTATGAAAATCTATGACTCAGAAAGTTCTTCTGGTAATGCATAACAATAATTACAGAAGGCAGCAAAAGGAGCAGACATAGCCACTGACAGCAAACAGACTAGCAAGAGACATGAAGCCTGGCAGCAGAGAAGAGCAACTCTAGGTCCCTATAGTGGTAGGTGAGCAAAGAGAGGGTGCATGAGATAAATGGTATCTACTATCCCCTCTCCTTGTTTAGAACTGTACATACAAAATGCACCATGATCTGAATGTACATGTGATAAAATCCTAAAGGTCAGAGGTAAACAACCAGGAGCCAAGCATGCTAAATGTGTCCTTTGTCTTTAGTGACATAATCACAGAAAGTTGGCATGTCCGCACTCTCTGATCTTGTCCTATGCTACCAGCAATTACTTTGTGCTATATAGACAAGGTAGGAATTGTGGTCTTGATTTGACCTATGGGGAAACATGAAACAGCTTGCCTATGGCCACAGACTTTTTAAATTTATTTATTTATTGAGATTATAATATATCATTTACTTCTTCCTTGTCTTCCCTCCAAACTCTCCCATATATCTCTCCTTTCTCCCTTTCAAATTCATGGCTTCTTTTTTATGAATTGCTGTTACATGCACATATATGCATGTAAATATAATACATATATGTATATTCATACTATATAAGTACAACCTGCTCAGTGTGTAAAATATTACCTGTATTTCTGTTTTCAGGGCCAATTATTTGCTATTGCATAACCACAAGCAACTAAAAAATGTTGAGAGTGGGAGAAACAGTCTTCCCTATGAGGCTTTTCAGCATTATAGGCAAGATTCACATCCCTTTCTTTTCCTGCTTTGTCTCTATGAAATACCTCTTTCTCAGTGCCATGCACAGCACATTTTGGGATGGGCTTCTGGCAACAGTATTTCGTCTCTTCTTTTCTGTGCTCACTTTCCCTAGTCAGTCTGCAGGACAGTTTTGCACAAATGAACCTAAGTTCTACTTGAGAGTAACCTTGAGCTCTATGCGGAAGTCTAGCAAAGATGCAAAAACAAGTGTCTGCCTCTTCTTTGAGTGTCCGCTTGCTTAGTGCTCTTCACTCCCAAACTGCGCCAATCAACCACACATGGTGCATTTAAGAAAAGTGCTGCTCCCAACACAAGCATTGAAAGCTCAGGCATTAGGTTGCGAAGCAACCTATGGTATTTAAAAAGGGGGAAAAAAGCATGTCCATAGGCAAGTTTGCTTTTCACAGAGCCAAGTGTTTCCTCTTGTATTCTCCTGGACCTGCTTTCAAACTCTGTTCTTTGTTGCTTTACAAAAGATTGTTTCTTCATTAGCCTTTAAACTGTGTTGATAATAGGCTTGAATTCCTTAAGAATTCCAGAGTGGAGGGGTGGGAGTGAAGCAGTGGGCCTTGCACTGTTAGCATCTTATCAAAACGTTCTCATGATTGCTGTTTTCCAGAAATTGATGACAGTGAGGCAATTAATTCATCAGTATCTTGATCTAACATTTCCTATGTGGTATATAAACAAATTCCTCAGATTTGTAGTTATTGATCTTAATGTTCTATTTCTAAGCTTCAAAGTTATACTCTAGTGTTGCTTCCCAAGTGAAGTCATAACAAAGCTCTCTTCAATGGGAACTTATATGACAGACTGGACACCTCTTTGTTCCCAAAGAGGTGGACCTCCAAAGTACTAGGATTACAAGGTGCCACCATGCCCAGCTTGTTCCCCTTTTATATATTTATTAGTGGTGCTTAGGATTGAAATCAGGGTCTCCTATGTGTAGAGAAACACTGTCAGTGAACTGCAGCCCGGTCCTTGGACATTGTTGCCCTGAATAACTACTAGAGGCCCTCACTCACTATCTAAAGCGTGATATGCTTGTTAACATAATAGAGAGTTCTTCCCCAGCCAACAAGCAGCTGCTTTCCTCTTAAATGCAAAATTTTCTTCTACCCTATGGATGTTGTTGCTGTCATTGTGAGAGAATGGAGCCTGGGTTCTCAGATGTCCATGCAGAAGATCCATAAATTTTGACTGAAGGATGATGGATCAACATTGCCAGGACTTGTCTGGTGGGCAGTTGAGGAAATTATAGCATTTTCCAGAGAAACAATGTATATCGGAAACTAAGATAAAATAATATAAACAGAAATCAAAGAAAGAAACAACAGTGACATCCATAAAAGGCAACTATCTAATTCAAACTGTAACAATGAGCCCCAGTGCTCTTGTCTGGAAGAACATAAGAGAATACCCATCTCCTAGGCCACTTGATCGGGAATGAATGATGGAGAGCAACCAATGCATCTAAGGCATACTCTACCTGGTGTTGGGGCGGGGGGCTCATCAAGCACTGCTTCTCAGAACTGACAGAGATGAGTCCCTGGCTTTGAATCAACATTACCTTTCATATCCTGCCCATATTTCCATTCTCAGAAACTCTGATCCTTCAAGGTCTGCCTTCTCTCTAAACTGATGAAGAAACTGACTTTTTTCTAGCTTATTAACCAAACTTACCCTAGTGACTGGATTAAGTAAGCCTTTTGCTATGGGCATTTGACTAACAGAGTAGCTAGTCCATAGTACTAGCCAAACTATACTTAGGGATCAGTGTGTGTGTGTGTGTGTGTGTGTGTGTGTGTGTGTGTGTGTGTGTGCGTGATTAATGTGCCTTTCTTCTCAGAATCTTAGCTGGCATTTGGGGTGCTGCCATGAAAGGTCAACCTCCGGTATAAGTCTTTCAGTGTTCCACAGGTAGATTTTCCCTTGTGTTTGCTTTAACTCTAGAGCCTGTAAGCCAGGCTCTGCTGGAAAGGTATGTATAGTCACGGCTTCTGAACTGCTCTTGAAAAATAGTGCATGCATCTTGTGCATTTATTATACAATGTGCATCTTATTGCTTGGACATATTAGATTTTGGGAAATGGAAGTCAGAAGGCATTTTTCTTTTCCTTGTTTTTCGTGAATATGTTCTGGAAGAGCTGAGGTTTCTGGATTAAGAACTGAGGCAGCATCCAGATCATTTGCACTTGCTCTAGAAATGCTACCTTCCTCCATTTCATCTGAAGACTGATTATCGAGTTTGAACAATCTGCATAACAATATTGTCTCTATTGTTAAGTTAAAATATTATTATGTAAATTGTCCAAATGATGATTTTGTTCTGTAAGACTTTGTATCTTCAGTGATTTTTTTTGTGGAAGATGCTTCAGAGCACAAAGAACTAGATTCATTCTGCTATGTAGCAACAGTTCTCTGCAAAAGGCAAGCAGCTATGGAGAGGTTATATTTAATAACGATATTACAACAATGCTTGAAAACAGAATAGAAAAGATGAGAAAATCGTGAGACCCCCAAAAGTAAAAACTGATAGGGATTTCTGTTAGAAAAAAATAGACAGAAGAGCAGCCACCATCAGAGTGATGTAATGGAGGAGCAGCCACCATCAGAGTGAGTGGGTGCTTAAAAGGAGATACATTGCTAAAAACATCTTAACAGAGGGGTTTAGAGATTTTATCATGTTCTCAGACACACATTCTGATCTTTGGTGGAAGCTAAGGCTCTGAGACAGGTTTTTACACCCAGTGGGACTTGCTACATTTACACGTGTATGATTCAGATTAGAAGTCAATGAACAGTCTCCAAGCACTTAATGTTAGGAAATTTAGATGATTGTCACAAGTTCATGATTTATACAAGTGCATAGTTGGAGGAGACCTTGTGGGATTTCTATAGAGGCTACACCTCTCTCGTGTCCAGATCACCAATGATACATTTCCAGCACTGCCTTAGGCTGAATATATCCAACAGAAAGCAATTTACTAATTCTGAGGCAACTATTCTTAAAAACTTATTTGAGGGATTTACAGCTCAACAAGTGGGTTCTTGTATGGAGTTCAAAGCTACTTTTCAAAGGCTTCTACTACTTCCCTTGCTCTATGTGTAAGTCCTGTGATCACCTTTAGTGTATTGAATTGATGACAAACATTTCATAAAATGCAGGTACTATAGATGTATCAATGTGGCTTACTGATTATGATGGGCAGCTTTAAATGTCAACTTGAAACAATATAGAATAACCCGGGGAAGGAGTCTCAGTTAATGATTGTATACATTAGATTGGCTTGAGGATATTTCTGATGAACTTGATTGAGGTATGAGGATCTGCTCCCTGCAGGCAGCCCCCTCTGAGACAATGATATACTGGATTGTCTGAGCGGAGGAAGTGAGCGCTAGTATGTATGAATTAATTCATTGCTTTCTGTTCTTGACTATGGATATGAGTAGCTATTGTCAGATTCCTACTGCCTTGACTTTCCTGCAGGGATAGACTGGGACCTGGGACCATGAGCCCTTCTCTCGTAAATTGTTTCTGTCAACATGTTTTATCACAGCAACAGAAAACAAAACTAAGATGGTGGTTAACAATTTATACGATTAACACCCTAAATGCTGCAGTGACTATTTCCAGGAGGTAAAATGGGACAGAACGGTCTACCTACCTCCCTGACTGCGCAGGTGACCTGTGAAGAGAAATGCAAATCCTGAAGACCATGCCTGAGCTCTGTAGAACTGTTTCCATGCATGCCAACAACTGACTCGAGGCAAATGCTTTCTGTTTTCTGAGAGCAGGGGAAGCTGTTCAAAGTCCCCACAAAGTGAGTGTTTGGCTCAAGGTTTGTTCTCATGTTTAGAGTTCCATGAGTGTTTGGAAAGGTGGTAAAGATTAAGTGTGGTTTACAAGGCTATGTTTCAGAACACTTTGTAGAGAGTGGTGCTGGGTTGGATGTTAAGCTACTTCTTTCTAAGAAAACAGCCACTCATTCAATCTAAAACCTAACATGCTTCTTAAGCGGCACATCATAAGTGTGTGTCCACCACTCCACATTGTCTTCTCATACCGGCCCATCAATGTGAGTACTAGAGCCAAACCTCATTTCATGTTTCCACATTTTCCTTTCAAACCTCTTTCTCCATCTATAAATGAGAACACTTGGTATCATCATCTGTATAAGCAAAGATACATATATATCCATACATATCCTACACACACACACACACACACACACACACACACACACACACACACACACACAAATCCTATAATCAAGGCTTTCCTATGAGAGAAAACTTGCAGTTTTTGTTTTAAGTTCCTGCTCAGCACTAATGTATTCTGCTTCTCAGAATAAAATTTGGAAAATGTCTTTGTCTTTCCAAACACAACAAATCACCTCTGTGAGCGTCTCCACAGAGTTGACTTCTTAAAGGAAACTGTGATATCGCACCGCTTCACTATGGCTTTACTGGCTATTTGGGTAGCTCCTCCTTTGGGAAGAATTCCAGTAAATCATCTGCAGAATTCCACCTGCCACAGGGGAAAGGTAACTTCTCCTTCTTCCTGGCCCAGGCTGTTGGAAGCCACCGTCTGTTGTCTGTTTCCGTGCACATGCGACAGGAATGCACTGGCATGGAGCTTGTGGCTGCCGGTCCAGGTCCTCATTCATCACCACACCCTTCTACACCTCTAGCACCAGTGCCCTTGGTGGGCTCTCTGACCCCACGCTGGGTCTTCCTTCTCTCTTTGATGGTGCAGACGCTTTCACTGGGACACTGTCGTGGTGATGCCTTTATCTTGGGTCACTCAGACTCACATTAGAGCAGAGCATCCCAGGTACTGATTAGTGATGATGGTTTTGCAGGCTGGCAGTAACATTGACCATGACCTCACTGGCTCTTGAGGGCATTCCCTGTGGTCTAGTCCTGTGTTCCTCAGTGTGTCTTCCTAGGGCTGATGCTGTCTTCATAATCAATTATATTGGCACCAGATGACACCTGAGAACTACACATTTTTAACCAGATCCCTATATGATACATTTATTTATATATTTATTTTCTGGCATGAATATTTTGTCTACACATACGTCTGAGCACCACATGCATGCCTGTCGTTTCCTCAGAGGCCAGGAAAGTGCATTGGATCTCCTGGGACAGGAGTGACAAATGATTGTGAGCTACCATGTAGAGGCTGGGAATTAAATGCAGAACATCTGGAAGAAAAAGCTAATGCTCCAAAGCTTTGAGCTGTCTCTCCCAGCCCCATATTTGCCCATCTGTGTGATTCTTACACACACTAAAGTTGGTGTTATTTAGAGAATTAAACATTCTCTAAATGTTTAAGTTTGTAGTGCTCTAATCTCTTCTTGGATGGATGGACCAGTCACTAAACTTCTTTTCTTTTTATTCATTATTCAAATTGGTCTAAAGAGCAAGTAGATAGTTCAAATGCAGCCTAAGAAAACTCAAAAAACTTGAACTTGAATTTGAAAGAAAACTACAAATATTATTCCATGCTTTGTTCAAAGAGTTAAGAAATGGACAGAATCACAAAAATATATACATTTAAATGCTATTTTTAGAAGCAAGAATTTATACTGATAACTTCAAGTCACTGGTACTGACGAGTTTTGGAAGTCACATGAATATGCCGGGAAATGTGGCTCTGATGGGTATACTAGGTTTAAGAAATTTCTTCACTGGGCAGTGGTGGTACATGCCTTTAATCCCAGCACTTGGGAGGGAGAGGAAGGTGAATCGTCATTGAGTTCGAGACTATTCTGTTCTACAAGAGCTAGTTCCAGGACAGCTAGGACTGTTACACAGAGAAACCCTGTCTCAAAAAAAAGGAAGGAAGGAAGGGAGAGAGAGAGAGAGAGAGAGAGAGAGAGAGAGAGAGAGAGAGAGAGAGAGAGAGAGAGAGAGAGAGAGAGAGAGATTGCTTCTTCCTCTAATGGTTAAGCAAATCTGCAAAGACAGTATCTGGTTGCCACACTGCCAACCTTGAACCTGACATGTATTAAACTGCCAGTATAAGTACTCATCAAATAGGCAAATGGAAAAGAGGACAGCAAGCAAAGAAGAAATGTTGATGGGGAATCTCTGTCCACCAATGATTTTTAAGAGGTGGAACCAGGTTAGGGTGTGACTTCTTGACACAATTGGCCTTTGGACAAGGAACTGCCCATGCCTCTACCACTGACAAAGTATGTGGTATCAGGATTGGATAAGCAGGACACAAGGAAAAGACTGCCAAACCTTGCCAAGACAGGGTAAGATGGTTCTGAAATTTTTCCTGCCTCTGAAAATGGTCTGTCAGTTACACTAGACCTCAGCCAAGGTTGGTGGCTTCAACATTGCAAATGAGACTCTGAGTGATTGTTCAGGTACTCAGTTGTCTCTGTCATATACTGCACGATTTGGAAGCTGCTTAATTGCACTTCCTGCCTACTCAAGTAATATTATCTCCCTTCTCAGGCCTTCAATGGGGTCGAAGAGTAGATAGTCACAGTGACCTTCCTCTTATGATTTAGCCAAGCCATTTCCAATGCAAGACTTAGACTCTTTTTTTTTTTTTTTTTTGGTTTTTCGAGACAGGGTTTCTCTGCAGCTTTGGAGCCTGTCCTGGAATTAGCTCTTGTAGACCAGGCTGGCCTCGAACTCACAGAGATCCGCCTGCCTCTGCCTCTCGAGTGCTGGGGTTAAAGGCGTGCGCCACCACCGCCCGGCTAAGACTTAGACTCTTTTGAATAGAATGTTTATTAAAACATTTATCATGTGTTCCTTGCTTAATATTGTTTATGTTGGTTGTAATTTTATACTTGATATCCGTTTCTATAGTTTTGTATTGGGTTTGAAACTCTCTTATTTAGACAAAATGGGGAGGTGATGGGGAATCTCTGTCAGCCAATGATTTTTAAGAGGTAGGACAATGTTAGGACGTAACCTTTTCAGTACTCCAAGAAAAAAGGCCAGGTGGCCCAGGGTTCTCTCTCTATCTGTGGTTTCCGTTCTACACAGTTGAGTTTGGACTTCTTGTTCCTGTTTTGTGAGTTTGCTCCATATAATAAAGAAAAATACAATTGGTTTGTCTTGGAGTTAGCCTGGGGTTCTTCAATCCCTGTTATTACAACAAAATGTTAATTGTTGAATATTGTAAATCAGTATAGGGGGTTTAGTATACTATATTCTATGCATCTTTAAAGGTTTCTCATAAGAAAATAATGTATACAGATATATGAATACCAGAAAGTACTCACTTTCATTAACACCAGTGTAGCTGAATTGTTTCTAATTTTCATGATGTTGTCGACTTCAGTAGCTTTCAACCAAAGGACTGTTAATAATTCACTGATCATCTCCAAAGACTTCCAGAGTCACAAAAGAGAGTTGTTTTTAAAATAATTTATTTAAATTTATTTTATGTGTATTGGCACAAAGGTATCAGATCCCTGGAGAGGACTGTGAGCTTCCATGTGGGTGTTGGGAACTGAACCCAGGTCCTCTGGAAGAACAGTCAGTGCTCTCAACCACTGAGCCATCTCTCCAGTCCTACTGAAAGGAATTATTTTATAAGTTTGAAACTGTGATGCCTGGTTCTCCATTTTCATGAGTTCTATATCTAATAAACAGAAAAAGAAGACAATAGTTCAACCTTGTGACCTAGAAATTAAGGTTGAGATAAGCAGAGAAGCATGCCAGCAATAAAATTAAATCCCTAGTCTTTCATCATTTGCCTTGCGTTTATTTGTTAGATTTATTTAACAATTGTTTTCTCTTCAGGAAATACTTTTTTCTCAGAAGAGTAGTGCATATACCCTGAGTAATTCAATGTACAATATACTTTGCTATGAATGTAACCAATAAATTCTTCAAGAATCTATTTTTTGTATTTTTGCTTAGCTTCTTTATTCATAGCCAACACTGCCTGACATTCAAGCATGTTCTGATAAATGGCAATGCATCTTTACCTCCTAACTCTTTCTCAGTCACGTTCCAGTCATTAGATCTAATGCATGGCTCCAGGTGAGCTCTTGTTCACCTTCCTACTGTTGAATATATTAAACTCAAACACCTTTTACCCTCAGCATTATGTATGGCCAAAATCCACGTGTTCATTTCTGATCCATGTATGTGACATTTGCTGAGTGAGACAATAGTTTTCTAATGCTAGACTATTTCCATCATTTTTGGTGCTACTCAGAAATGCAAAGACTATGAAAACAACTCATTTTTGTTTCATCTGAATTACTACTATTTCTATTATCACTTTAAATGTAGACAATAAGCCTAGCTCCAGTATACTATGGTCTCCAATTCTCATGATGGAATTATTCTCACTACTGATGACTTCAAATCACAAACAATCACTAGCCTTGGAGTTGGAAAGAGATGTTCATTGGCATACCCCACTATATATTGCGTATGATGTTGTATAGATGTAAATAACATTAATGTCATACATAACAGTAAATGTCACAACTGAATAGGCAATAATGAGTTTGGGTGTCCATTTTCTTCTATAAATATCATTTATTTACCTACAAATTTATAAAATTGAGCTGTGAAAATTACTTTTTTAATAGCTGACTCACAAAATTCCTGGAAATTTAACACTGTACTCTCCAAAGTAGCTACGAGCTGGTTCTACGACACCTCTGTCTCTGTCTCTCTGTCTCTGTCTCTCTCTTCTTCTGTGTTTAGGCATATCCATGCATGTGAATGTGCCTATGTAGACCAAAAGATAGCCTATGATGTGATTCCTAAGGGTTTTTTTCTTTTGAGACAGTGTCTCTCACTTGCCTGAAGCTCACCTAGTAAGATAGATTGGTAAGTCATAGAGCCCCAGGTATCCTTGCATCTCTGCCTCACTGATAATAAGATTATGACCGCATACCAGTATGCTCAATCTTTTTGCACGGGTTCTGAGAATTAAACTCTGGTCACTCCCCATTTCCTACAGGCATGTGAAGTCCATATCTAGAAAGTCAAAATTCAAGAAGATAACTTCCTTTAGACAATGAAAATATGTAAATGATCTCAAATGTAGATGGAGTTGTGTAATAAACCTTCACATACTCATCACTAAGCTGTAACTATCGTCAGCATTTTGTTAAATAGATTCAGTTGTTTTTACTGAATGTTTCAGCAGTGGAGAAACAGCTAAGAACGGGAGCATCTTCAGAGCACCAGATTAACCCAACTAAACACCAGACAAGACATGGCTGTTGTGTATACTCACAGTCACCTTAGTGGTTACCTGCATAAGACCGGGTCCATCAACAATCTCTCATGGGTGCTTGGGACAAAGTTAATGCTTATTGGGGAAAGCAGAGGCATATTCCTTAACTATGTAACCACAGGTACATTGCCTTTTTTTTTCGAGTAAATAACTTCCAGCCATGCTCATGTGCTCATGCAAGCAACCTTAATGAAATGCAGTAGTGCACAAAAATCAAAAGACGTTGAAGGGAGAACTTGTTGGGAAGGAAAGAAAGGAGGTTGGCAAGAAAGGGAGGAAATGAGATGGAGTAAAGAGAGGAGGGAACTAGGATCAAAGTATATTCTGTCTACATATAAAATTGTGAAAGAATACAACTTTTAAAGACAGAAAGGAAAAGAACAGAAAAATATATTGACTGTCTCAAACAATATGAGGCCCAGGTATCTTTTTCTTTCAGGAAAGAAACAATGAGCCTGTCTCACAGTTGCATTGACATATTTACTATCCCTTGTCTTACAGCTTTTTATGAATTATAAGGTAGCCAAACTACAAAGAATTTTATTTTAAAAGGGGTGAAAGGGCTGGAAAGGTACTTGCTTACAAACCTGTTACCCTAAATTTGATCCCAAGGACTCAAAAGTTGGAAGGAAAAAATTGACACCCACAAATTTTTCTCTAACTTGCACACACACACACACATTCCCCATATCTACACCCACCTTACACCCACACAAATGTAGATTAACAGGCCCATGTACAACCATGCCTGTCTGTCTACCTGGGTGATGGACATTCAAATTTGGGTCCTCTTGCTTATGCAGCAAACACTTAACTAATGAGCCATCTTCCTGGCCAGGTTTTAAGCATTTTTAAGCATGTGGTTCAATGGCATTAAGCATATTCACCCTCATGTAGACTTGCTACCACCCAGCTCCAGGACTTTGTCACCTTCCAAAGCTGTGCTCTGTTCATGTGGTCCAAATTATTTTTGACTTCTGGGTGTGACTGCCTGTTGTCCACCTGTGTTCAGCCCTATCTTGGCTAGAAAGGTAGAGTGGAAAGCTCCACACATTCTAAGTGTGTCCTCATTGCAGGAAAACATGCTATGTACTCAAACAATGTTCCCTTTTCATGATTCTCTGCTTTTTATGTCCACAATGCTGCTTTCTTCCTTCCTAATTCATCTCCACAATTGTACATCTTAGTTTTATAAATTTATTTACTTATATCCTGACTGAAGATCCCCATCCCTCCTCTCCTCCCAGTCCCTCCTGTCAACCTCCCCTCTGCACTCCCCCATTACTCCTCCTCCATTTGTATTCAGAAAAGGGCACATCCCCCACTGTTATCAACAAAACATGGCTATCCAGTTGCAGTAAGAGTAAGCTTTATGGGCTGTCTGCTTCCTAACCTATAACTTCAAGTTTGTGCCCAGTAGATCTGTAATCAGGTATGTGTTTTATTTCTGCAGAAACTCAGCAGTTTCCCTGTGTGGGTTATTGAGAGGAATCATCCCATCACCACCTCTTAGCTCCTGTTGAATTCTGTTCTGCGAACCAAATTGCTCTGCTCCTAAGTAGCCCCCACCAAACCTCCCTTACTGTGAGTTGGTCTTATGGGTCTATAGCAATCAAATTCACAAGCAGAGTCCCCACTGGATTGTTTGCAACTAAGTAGTTGCTGTTGCTGTTGTCCTCTGAAAAACTCCCCTGCATGAGGCTCTAGCTCAACTCTTCCACTCTGAAGATATTGAGGACTTATTCCTCCCTTCCCCATCCCCTTCCCTGCTCTCTTGCTTCTGGTTCTTGCTTCCTGCTGCATTTATAGTATAAGAGACCACACCCAAGTGGGCTGTATCTTAAAGGCTATTGGGTGAAGGAGCTGAAGGAGCTCCCACAGCAGACTTGCATCTACCTTAGTTCCCAAATGCTTTTTCTACTTCTGGGTCTACTAGCTCAAAGTTTGAATGTAGAGAAGACAATAGAGCTGCAGGTACTAATCACAGTGCATTCATAGACTTGATTTTCCATATTTTCCAAGGTTCCTGAAGGTAAGCAAAGTAGGAACCCTACAGCATCCCAAGTTTTGCATTTGAAAAAAAACTAAAGAAACTTTATGATTGGCTTAATATCCTTTGGTGAGTTGGTGTTAGGAACAAGATGATGACTTAAGTCTCCTGGCTCTTAGCCTGGTATTCTGTCTAGTAGATGCTGCCACGATGCATTATCCAAATAACCTCTGACTTAGACCAACCATCTGTGAGTGACCCTCATTTCCTGGACCATGCCTGTTTCTGAAAAATTGAGGGTCTGGTAACAGTTAAGAGTCTCTAAGGGCCTCAAGTTCCTACCCAGAGCTTCTGAGCTTTAATAACCGATCAGCTGGGGATAATTAATATTAACTAAGTATCCTATCCATGTGCTTTACTCCTGAGAGCAAAAAGGAGGTCTCAAGGCACAGCAGTTTGTCCCTCTACTCTTTTGCCCTTTTGTCTTCTCCCCAACCTTGTTCCTCTGTTCACAAAGATTACTGGCCTTCTATTCAAAATGTGTTTATTTTCCTTCCTTATTTCTTTCTGTGTATCTCTATCCCATAGCCCCAGCCCTGTTAGTCATTTGTTATATGACCCCAACACAACTCATCCCCTCTCCCTATCCTTGGACTGCACATAAGATGACTTAATAATAAAATTGTGTCCTTTTTTAACTTCATTAGTGCAAACACAAAACTAATATGATATGAAAATATTATCCTAATAATGTGTCAGTGTTGTTTAACTTTGCAAAATGATTTTGAATTTCCTTTTGTGACATTTAATGCAATTATAAAGAAGAATTTTAAAAGGAAAAATAAGATGTACCATATATGTATGATATATAAAGATAACCATCTCAGTAATTATGAACACCATGTGATACCAGCATAGAAGTCATTATAAAGATGAATAGGATGCAATAGGCCTTTTTAGAAACAGATATGTGTATTCTCCTTTGAATGTAGCCTATGATACAGTCAGCATCTCAATTCTGTGGGGAAAATATTGTCCAACATGCAGAGCTGAGAGATGACTAAATTTCTATTTGGAACAAAACCTATTTAGACCTCTACTATATATAAATAGTTTGCAAAAGTTCAGGTGGTATGAAGATGTAAAATTGAAAAGTATAAGGAATGTGAACAAGGAGTACTGTGGGACACTCGTCTTTTATCCTGTCACTTGTATTATTTTTAATAAAATACTGATTGGTCAATAGCCAGGCAGGAAGTATAGGTAGGGCAACGGTGACCAGGTAGGAAGTAGAGGCAGGACAATGAGAATTATGGAAAAAAGAAAGTTTCAATCTGCAATCATCAACAAGACACAGAGGAAGCCAGACACAGAGCAAGCAAGATGTGCCTGCCTCACCAAAAAAGGTACCAAGCCACGTGGCTAACACAGACAAGAATTATGGGCTAATATAAATTATAAGAGTTAATAAGAAGCCTGAGATAATAGGTCAATCAGTTTATAACTAATGTAGACCCCTGTGTGATTTCTTTGGGACTGAATGACTGCAGGTACCAGATGGGACAGAAGTCTCAGTCAACAAAGGAGAAGAGCCCTAGAATACAGAACCCTAATACTGAAAGGGCAGACAGAAGTGGAACCACACCTAACCTGTGTAGAGAGCTGCAGAGCTGCCGCTTCCTGCCCCTAAACTCAGTAAACTTCAAATATGTTGTGAGTGGCATGTACGAGAGCAGACGGGCTGAAGCTCCATTGCTTTAGCAGTGAATGCAGATCTTGTGCAGGTTCAGCTTGGGAGAATTTTCTAGGGACTGAAAAGGAAAAGAATCTCAGCCTGGCAGGCATGCTTAGAGTAAAAAAGGAAGAATTGTCTTAAAGTATATTTTGTTTTAAAATACTATATATAGTACAGCTAGAGACACAGGTCAGAATTACTGTGGAGGGACTGGTACCCAACCCAGTCACATAACCTTCTACTAGGCACATAATCTTTGTGCTACCTACAAGATTTGCTGGGGTACAGGCTGCATAGAAATTTTGGGAATGGGGGCTGGAGAGATGGCTCAGTGGTTAAGAGCGCTGCCTGCTCTTCCAAAGGTCCTGAGTTCAATTCCCAGCAACCACATAGTGGCTCACAACCATCTGTAATGGGGTCTGGTGCCCTCTTCTGGCCTGCAGGCACACGCACAGACAGAATATTGTATACATAATAAATAAATAAATATAAAAAAAAGAAATTTTGGGAATGGCCAACCAATGACTAGTCCAGCTTGAGATCCATGCCATGAGAGCGAGCCCATCTCTGACACTGCAGGAAGGGCCAGGACCCAGAGGCTAGATAACCCAGAAACCTAGGATAGAACCAAACATAACTAGAACAAAAATACATCAATGTAATGATTCCTAATGATATTCTGCTATACTCATAGATTGATGCCCAGCCTAACTGTCATCAGAGAGGCTACATCAGTAACTGATGGAAACAAATGCAAAGACCCACAGCAAAACATTAGGTAGAGCTCAGGGAATCCTGTGAAAGAGGGGGAGGAAGGATTGTAGGAACCAGAGGGGTCAAGGACATCACAAGAAAACCCACAGAATCAATGAGCCTGAGCTCATAGGTATAGCATGAATAATAAAAACCCAGAGACAGATATTGGGGTTCAACCTGAAGACCAGAAAAGCAAAGTAGCCAACCACTGACTATTACCTTTACCTCAGACCGTGATGACAATCCTGCCTCCATGAATCCTCAGAATGAGACTGTGTCTGAGAGCTGTCTCTATAATCCTCTCTAGGGCTGGGATTAAAGGTGTGCACCACTACCACACTACTGGGATTATGTAGCTACTGGGATTAAAGGTGTATATCACCACTGCCTGGTCTTTAAGGCTGACCAATGGGACTGTTTTACTCTCTGATCTTTAGGCAAACTTTATTAAAATACAAATGAAATATCACTACACATAGGGGCTTACAGAGACTGAACCAACACCCAGGGAGCCTGCAAAGAACTGACCTAGGCCCACTGCATAAATGTTACAGTTGTGTAGCTTGTAGTTGTGTAACAGTGGAATCAGGGGCTGTCTCTGACTCTTCTGCTGACTTGTGGGACCCTTATCCTCATATTGGCTTCTCTCCTCCAATCTTCAACTTGATATACCTGTTTCTTTGACATCCATTGGAGACTCAACCTTCTCTGAATAGAAATGGAGAACAAATGGATGGGGGCACAATGGGAAGATGGGGAACGGACTGGGAGGAGAGGAAGGAGAAGAAACAGTGTTCAGGTTGTAAATAAAAACATTAATTAAATATTTTTTTATACTTAGAGTTTTTTGTTGATTTTTGTTGAGCTCTACATTTTTATTTTTAAGGTAAATAATCTACTTACTATTAAGACTGTAGAATACATATTCAATTATAAATTTATCAATATATAACACAAAAATACATTTTACGGCTTAATAAAATGAAGAAAAGGAGTACTTGCCTCTATGCCAGAAGACCTGAATTCTGTTCACAATACCCACATCATGCACCTCACAAACACCTGTGTGGAGCTCCAGTTCCAAGGAATGAGTCCCCATCTTCCAGCACCTGCACACACATGGCATACCCTTCACACACACACACACACACACACACACACACACATACACACACACACACCAGCACACATGTAAAGATCAGGCAACAACATTTGAGAGTCCCCTCTCCTTCACCATATGGAGTATGTCTTAGTTAGGGTTATAACTGGATGAAACACTGTGACCAAAAGCAAGTTGGGGAGGAAAGGGTTTATTCAGCTTCCACTTCCACATCACTGAAGGAAGCCAGGACAGGAACTCAAACAGGGTAGGAACCAGTAGGCAGGAGCTGAAGTAGGGGGCATGGAGGAGTGCTGCTTACTGGCTTGCTCCCCATGGCTTGCTCAACCTGCTTTCTTATAGAACCCAGAACCAGGAGTTCAGGAATAGCACCACCAATCATATGCTGGACCCTCCCCATCAATCACTAATTAAGAAAATGTCTTACAGCTGGATCTTACGGAGGCATCTTCTCAATTGAGGTCCCTCCTCTCAGATAATTCTAGCTTGTGTGTCAAGTTCACGTAAAACTAGTCAGCACAGAGTCCCAGTTATCAGACTTTAGTCATTGCATTTGGCAGTAGGCATCTTTACTGTCTGAGTAATCATGCCAGTACCCCAGCCTTCTTTTAACATTTTATCTCATAGCTGGGTCTACTAAGCTTCCCAACCTAGATTTGAACTTACTCTGTAGTCTAGGAAGACCTTGATCTTCCCATCTTCTCGTCTCAGCCTCTTGAATAGTTAAGATTACAAACCCCTTAAGGAAGTGTTTTTAATAAGGATATTTAATATAGGGTTTTCTTAAAAGGGACCTTCTTAAATATTCTACATTTTATACATACATGTCTTATCTCATTTTTAATGTACTACGTCAAACTCAAATTAATTAGAACTTGTTTCAGGGTATCCTGATGTCTACCTTTAGCAAGAACTGTTTACCAATCTAGATGTGATAGCTCATACTCTAATGCTAACACTTGGGAGGCTTAGACAAGTTTATCACCACAAGTTCAAGGCTAACCCAAGCTATACTGTGATAGCCTATCTTAAAAAATACAAGGATGAAAACTGATGGGTATGATCCCTTCGTGTAATGCCAGTACTTAAGAGAAGGAGGTAGAAGAAGTCAGAGTTCAAGGTCAACCTCAACTATATATGAGAGTTTGAAAGTAGCCTGGGTAATGGGTAACCATGTCTCAAATAGACAAACAAGCAAAATAACTAATTACGAAAGATTAATTAATTATCCCAGCACCTTTTATAGATGAAATAGTTCTTTTTCTAGGTCAAAAACATCACATTTTGTTTTGTTCCATCAATCTTTATCTGTTTCTAACATTGACACTGCACTTTTCTGTCATCCCTCTAAATGTTTAGTGGCACAGGAGGGAATGGCAGACAGAGGAAGAAAATGAAATCCTTATCAAAGGTACGACTCGGGCAAGCACTGAGTAAATGGCCCAGCACTGTGAACCTAGCTGCTACTAACTGTACAAGATTTGCTATTGTTGTTTTGTGCTTTGCTGTGATTTTATTCAGGAGAGTTCCTCATGCTCACCACGTTCCAAATATCAGCTATACCAGACAGAGAAGGAATGTCTGTCGGCTCCCGTTGCCCTATGCCGGGTCTACTCAGTTTGTTCACACTGCTTCTGGACCCTAGGATTGCAGAAAGCACTGGTGACTCCTCCTGCGTGAAAGAGAATACACTCAGTAGGCAAAGGGGGAGGTGCTGCGAGTCCCTCACAGAGACCCACACACTCGCTGCTCTGCTCACGTTCTACACTCAGCACGTGACATGGTGAAGAAGGAACCAGTAGGGCTTTCAAAGATTTCAGATCAAAGAAGTCCAAAAGTGGCTTTGTAAAAACCCCAGGAAATTTTCCCTTCCCACAAATTCAAATCAGGGCTCTACTCTTCTCAGACTGACAAATCTACCTCATGCTTCCCAGGCTCCCCATCATTATTAGTTTATAAAGATTCATTGATATTCAATTAAGTAGTTCTAATGTTCTCAATGCAGCCCTAGACAGCACTTTATAAAGAATACATCCGCCATCTGGAGACAGCTGGGGAAGCCAATTAGTCCAGCAAATTTGCATATCAATCCAGCTGTGGAATGAAGTCAGCCTTGTTCACCAGGCACAAAGTGAAGAGCAGAGGGAGGGACCCAAGTGCCCCCAACTCCTTTATTCCCTCACCTCAAGGGAGCCCCAGCTTTCATGAAAGCTTGTGAATACTGGGAGAGAAAACCCACAAATGCTCCCATTCGTTGCCAAGTTTGCGCTATCACTTAGAAGCAATTATTAATGAGGAGTGTTTAATGGCCTTCCAAAGGTTAGGACTAATTCACATAAATATTGTATCACTTAGCAAAGGATTTTTGTTTGGGGGGTTTAAATTTGACTAGTAATTCTATTCAGTATAATGAAGTTCTGAATTTCTAATTATTCCATCATATAGAAAAGATTTGATTCAACTCAAAAAATGAAAACATCTAAGGGTCACTACTATGCAAAGTGCTGGATTCGAGGAAGCACTTTGGCAAGGCACAAACCACTTTCCGTGTTAGCAAATTCATTCACTACAAGTTAGAAGCATCCAAGCTCATGATAATTCAGCAAGTTCGGCCCCTACAGTCCTCCCAAGGTGGCTTTGCGGGGTCTCTGAGTTCATTGTTTTTGCTCGTCTGGTATCTCCCTCTCCAATATGTTTGAAAGCCATAGAAGAAGAGAACAAATCAAAAAGTTCTATAAAAATATCCTAATGAAATCCCACTTTCTATCATAATTTAAGAAGAAACAGGAACTAAAAAGCATTGCCCTTCTTTAAGTATGCATTTTGATAAGATTGTATTAAAGGATACATTTCATATAATCGCTCTCCCAATTAATATATACATTTCCATAACTCTCAAATATCTCTTCAGTGCCATTGCAATCTATATGGTGCTTATATCCATCTCTTGAGGCAAGACTAAAATATTGACATCCTATTGTTTCTACAATGTTTTCAAATACAAAGCATTCCATGTAATCAAGGTGCATGTTTTAAGATGCATCTTAATTGTTACACTGTCTGAACATAAAAAATTTTATCCCTCTCCATTTGTGTCTTCTTTTCCATCCCTGGCACAGTCAGGGCTACTCACATTTAGTTAGGAGGAAAGCAAAGGTGCTAAGAAATAATGGCCTCCCTATGGCCTCAAGCTCAATAGAGTTTACACACTGAACTAAATATCATTGTCCATCTTGATTAGAATCAAGAAAAATGGAAACAGATTTTAAAAAGTCTGTAACTGTAACTTCAATTTCTTTTACCATTGTGATTTTTTTTGTTTTTTGCTAGTTAGGCTTTTTTTTTTAACTTATACCAACTATGTCAACTTCATATTCATACAAGTTAGACAATTTAAAATGTTTGGGAGGTGCTAGGGTGATAGCTCAGTAATTAAGAGCACTTGTGAAAGCAAGCAAATTGGAGTTCAAACTCCTAACACCAAAGGGATGCAAAAGGAAGGTGTGGTTGAGTGTTCTTGTAACCCTAGCATTGAGGGGACAGAGACTGGTGGATCATAGGAATTCACTGGCTAGCCAACATAGCCCAAACATTGAGCTTCAGATTCAAAGAGAAAACCTGTTTTTTAAAAAAGGAACAATAACACCTGTCAGAATGGCTAAAATCAAAAACACCAATGATAGCCTTTGCTGGAGAGGATGTGGAGCAAGGGGTACACTCATCCATTGCTGGTGGAAATGCAAACTTGTGCAACCACTTTGGAAATCAGTGTGGCAGTTTCTCAGGAAATTCGAGATCAACATACACCAGAATCCAGCAATACCACTCCTGGGAATATACCCAAGAGATGCCCTATCATACTACAAAAGCATTTGTTCAACTATGTTCATAGCAGCATTATTTGTAATAGCCAGAACCTGGAAACAACCTAGATGCCCCTCAATGGAAGAATGGATAAAGAAAGTGTGGAATATATACACATTAGAGTACAACTCAGCTGTAAAAAACAATGACATCTTGAACTTTGCATGCAAATGGATGGAAATAGAAAACACTATTCTGAGTGAGGTAACACAGACCCAAAAAGATGAATTTGGTATGTACTCACTCATAAGTTGATTCTAGACATAAATAAAGGTCAGTCAGCCTATAATTCGTGATTCTAGAGAAGCTAAATAAGAAGGTGAACCCAAAGAAAAACATATAGTTATCCTCTTGGATACTGGAAGGAGACAAGATTGCCAGGCAAAAATTGGAAACTGGGGCGTGGGGATGGGGTGGGGGTAAGGGGAGATGGGGAGATAGGAAGAGAAAAGTGAGGAGGGGAGAATGGGGAGACCCTGGGGGAATGGGATGGTTGGGATGGAGGAAGGGTGGATAGGGGAGCAGGGAAGAAGATGTCTTAATTAAGGGAGCCATTTTAGGGTTGGCAAGAGACTTGACTCTAGAGGGGTTCCCAGGTATCCATGGAGATGTCCCCAGCTAGTTCCTTGGGCAGCTGAGGAGAGGGAGCCTGAAATAGCCCTTTCCTATAGCCATACTGATGAAAATCTTGCATATCACCATAGAAGCTTCATCTGGCGATGAATGGAGATAGAGACAGAGACCCACATTGGGGCGCTGGACTGAGCTCCCAAGGCCCAAATGAGGAGCTGAAGGAAGGAGAACATGAGCAAGGAAGTCAGGACTGCAAGGGGTGCGCCCACCCACTGAGACGGTGGGGCTGATCTAATGGGAGCTCACCAAGGCCAGCTTGACTGGGACTGAAAAAGCATGGGATCAAACCAGACTCTCTGAAAGTGGCAGACAATGAGGGCTGACTGAGAAGCCAAGGACAATGGCACTGGGTTTTGATCCTACTGCATGTACTGGCTTTGAGGGAGCCTAGTCTGTTTAGATGTGCACCTTCTTTTTTTTTTTTTTTTTTTTTTTTTTTTTTTTTTTTTTTTTTTTTTTTTGGTTTTTCGAGACAGGGTTTCCCTGTAGTTTTTCTAGAGCCTGTCCTGGAACTAGCTCTTGTAGACCAGGCTGGTAAGACCTTCCTGGACCTGGATGGAGCGGGGAGGACCTTGGACTTCCCACAGGGCAGGGAACCGTGACTGCTCTTTTGACAGGAGAGGGAGGGGGAGGGGGAGGTAAATGGGAGGCGGGGAGGAGGCGGAAATTTTTAATAATAAAAAATTTAAAAAGGAATAATAGAGGGAGACACTTGATGTCCTCCTCTGTACACAAGTACACTCGCCTGCAAACATATACAAGCACATAATACACACACACACAAACACACACACACACGCAAATCACTTTTTGAGGATAACTTTTATAATTCCATGACTACTAAAGTAGCAAGTTTCATAAAAATGTCTATTAAAACAAAGACATCCAAAGTCACTCATGGCTTTAGCATGCCTCTGTGAGAACTTCCAGGAAGGAAAGGTATCTCTTGCCCCAAAGACATCAATGGAAGTTCAGAACATTTTCAGAATTAGATATAAGATCTGATGACCACAGATCCTGACCAAAGATTGACAAATATGAGCAAAGATGCAATTCTGTTCCCAAATGTGAGCCTAGCAATGTTTGAAAATCAATCTGGTTGCAGGAACTGCTAGCATCGAAGTAGATGATCACAGTGCAAGTAAACATGTTGCAATTCTTTCTACCACAAAGGAGTTCCTAGCTCAAAGCACTAATCTTGCCATTGTCAAAAAAAGCCCAGCCTGAAGACAGTCTTTCTATAGAGCCCAGGCTAGTCCAGAAGCACAGATCTTCCCACCTCAGCCTCCAAGTACCAGGACTGCAGGGGATCCTATCATGTTCTACTGAGGTTTTGTTTCCTTTCTGTGAGCAAGCATCACTGCATTCAGAACAAAAACATCATTGCATTTTTGAAAAGGCAGAGGCAGAAGTCTAATCTGCTGCTGACGGCCACAACTTAGGCACACAGCTAGATCTCTGGCCTGCTCAGAGTCAGCCATTTGATGAGGCTGCCTCTGTTCACACAGCTACTTGTTACCCTCCGCTTTCGAGCCTTCCTGCGCTGGAAAGATGTGCAGCTGAAGAAAATCAACTTTGTCGTTGTTGTCAAGGATAAACTTTGACAATTCCACATACCAGAGGACATCAGAGGACTAGGTCTGCCACATCTGCCTGTCCAGACAGATGATTAGAGGATGGTGTGGCATAAACAGCTCTGAGAGCCCTGTCCCTCTTCACAATCTGTTGGCAATCATGGACAGGAGGAAGACTTTATCCCTATCCCCTTGAGAGCTCTCCTACTACCCAAGACCGACCATAACACCACTTTGGCCTCCATGCTTGCTTGCCCGGAGCAAGAAAAATGCCAAACGCACACTGGAAGCCAAAGTACAATGAGGTGCCTGCCTGGTTGTTATATGTTTCTTCTTCTAGGGGGAAAGACAGGCTGCTGGAGATACCTGAAAAATTGATTCTGGGTTTTTGACGTCTTCAGAATCAGGAGGTTTAGTCTTTTTAGAAGACTAAACAAGAAATATCTCCAGAGTCAGGATGTGCACTGGTTAGATTTTTTTAAGTGTTTTGTTGTTGTTTTATTTTTTTGTCAACTTGACACAAACTAGGAAGAAGGATTTTCAACCAAGAAAATGTTTCCACTAGATTATCCCATAGACCAGTTGGGGGGCATTTTCTTGATTCAAAATTAATGTGGGAAGGCCTAACAAACTGTGGGCAGTACTTCCCCTGGTCAGGTGGTCTGATCTTAGGACATATGAGAAAGCAGGCTAAGCATGCCATGGGAATCAAGCCAGGAAGTAAAAGCGTTCTTCCATGACTTCTGCTTCAGTTCCTGCCTTGAGCTTCTGTCCTGACTTCCTTCGGTGACAGACTGTGAACTTGGGGTTGAACGCTCAAAAAAAAATTTTTTTTCCACAAGTTGATTTTGACTGTGGCATTTATCAAAGAAATAGAAAGCAAACTAGTACAGAAAAGTATCTCTCTAAAATTTCATAAACGTTATGGTCGCATGGTCACATAACTGACATGAGATAGTGGCATCATCTCTCAGATTCCTACACAGACACACCTGAAGGGAGTGTCCCACTCTTCAGTATGCAATGAGGAGACACTGTGCACCACCCTACAGGCTTTTCTTCCTAAGTATGTAATTAAGTTTCTCTAACAAGATAGGTACTTTGTGTCTGCACTTTGTATATTTATTGAAGCAGTTATGACCTATTTGTAGACATAGGTGATCTATTTATATTTAAAAACCTTGATTGCTGTAGTTGTTAGTGAAGGTCTCTGAGATGCCTCATCTTTACATACAAGGATTATTTGCATGGACTGGACTGTGTACAGTGTGTTTCAGGGAATGAGGCTCATATGGTGTGTGGAGGTGGCTTTGGGGGGATTGTAATCAATCACAGCAAGATACACAGGCTATAGAAACATCCACAGGGTGGTTTTAGTCTTTTAAAAATATTTAGATTAGTTTATTTCATATATATGAGTGTTTTGCCTGGATGGATGCATGTGCGCCATGTGTGTTGTGTGCCTGTGGAGTTCAGAGGAAAGCCCTGGATTCCCTAGACCTGGAGTTACAAGTGGCTGAGAGCCGCCATGTGGGTGATGGGCACTGAGCCTGGGTCCTCAAGAAGAGCTCATAACCACTGAGCTGTCTCTCCAGCCCCTGAGTAAATTTCTTAAATGAGTCATTAGTGAAAGAAAAGGAAAGAGGAAGAAAAAGAGATGCTCTTCCAGATAGACAAATGTTTATTGAACAAATATTAAGTAGCTTACTGCGGATCTCAGTTTGTCATTGTTTAGTAGGTTCCCAAGGCAGGTCTCTGGGCCTAATTTACCACATCTATAAATGAGGAGAGAGTAATAGTAGCTGTGTGTATGGTGTGCTCAATTAGTGGGGGCTCTTCTCTCACTCCTCACATCTAACATTTACTTGGTCTAACCATTAAACAATTTTCCTTAAGCTTTGGGAGATTCTAGTTTTTATTTATAAAACAGATCTAGAAGTTTGCATGGGTGGTGACCCTGGTTTGGAAGATAAATAGGGTTTTGCCTTTTTTAGACAAAATGTACGTGCTCTTTCAGAAGTGTATGTCACTAAGAAAAAGAGCAGCCTAAACCAGTGTGCTATTGGTGCATGTGGTGAGGAGGGCTGCTAGGTTCTAGAGCAAGAGCAAGGGTCATGCATCTTCCTTCTCAAGTCCTTCTCACTGAGTCACTTCATTCCCATTCCCGGGAATGGAATTTTACAAAGATCCTAAGGCGTCAGACATTCTGCAACTCAGTCTACCTCCTCTGTGCTCAGTGAACTTTTAACAGGATGTAGAAGACAAGAGAAGGAGAAGGGGTGCACGTCCGCTGAACACTGATTCTGCCCCTGTGCTGGGATGGGAGCTGTGGGGCATAACTGTCTCCCACAATTGCACTGGTCAGGTTTTCCCAGAGAAACAGAGCCATATGACATCTCTAATATGTCTTTCTCTGAAGATATATACATATATGTAGCAAATGTTTTAGATAGTATAGGTGATATGTATAGTGAATATACGGGGAGGATATACATGTTCTCTTGACTATAGAAAGAACATACATATTTTAAGGATTAAGATGGGATTAAGATCCTATCTGTGTCTACTCATGTATACACCCATATACATACATATAAGAAACACAGATCCTTACTTCATAATAAAAGCCCTAGAAGCAGACAGAGCAGTGAAATCTTTGAAAAGCCCGGTATCAGCCCAGAGCTACGGAAGCACTGACAGAGCGCAGAGAGCAGTTCTTAGAGCCCTAGAGCAGGCTGCTTCCTCCATTTCCTCATTGGCTGAGTATTCAGGAAGTAAAAATCTTACATGCCACTTAGATCTTATCCTTTCTGCGGTTTGCTTCTCAACAATGATTGTGTGGTTTCATTTCTTGGTTTTACACCCTGTTTACATTTTAAGGCTTATCAGGCACGTGGCCTTGTCACACCAGTAGATCTTTTCAGTAAGTCTGGTTGTTAGTAAATTTGGACTCTAAGCTTCAAGGAGATTGGGGGAGGGGGGGCGGGACAAGTGGCTAGACAGCAGATTTTAAGTAAGGGTAGCTAACTAAGCAGGCGGCCAGCAAGGGCCCAGTATTTACTATTCATCTAGAGTTGGACCCAGATGATTCAACACACTTTTAAATTTTTAATGTACCATCATATTTTTTATAATATATGCATACATATAATATATATGTATTAATATTCAATAGATGGTTGTTGAGAGAAGAGAAGGGAAGAGAAGAAAGAAGTTATAAGGAGTTGGCTCGCGTGATAAGATCTTCAGTTGATCAGCTAGTCATAGCATGGAATAATAGCAGGGCAGTAACCAACAACTCTCTAACTGGACTCGACAAGAGGGAGATCATGCCTGGTACTGGAAATCTAGTCAACTATCCAAGGTTAATGAACACACAGATCTTGGAAGAGAACATACAAATGTCACTTTTCTAAGTCAACATAAATCTGTTAGAAGTTGGCTCACGTGATAAGATCTTCTAACTTATAACTCTGCCTAAACATGACCTGAACGTGGACCACATTAATAAACATGGTAACCTGGAAGGGGGAAGCTCAGGAGGGCTCAACCCTAGACAAGGAACTACACACAAATGAAGAACTCTGCGAGATGGAGAAATGCTCTTCTCCAGGGAAAAGTCCCCTGTCTTAGTCAGGGTTTCTACTGCTGTGACGAAGCACCATGACCAAGAAGCAAGTTGGAGAGAAATGGGTTATCTGACTTACACTTCCACATTATAGCCCATCACTGAAGGAAGTCAGGACAGGAACTCCAGCAGGGCAAGAACCTGGAGGCCAGAGATGATGCAGAGGTCATGGAGGAGTGCAGCTTACTGGCCTACTCCTCCTGGCTTGCTCAGCCTGCTTTCTTATAAAAACCAGGACCAGCAGCCCAAGGATGGCTCCACCCACCATGGCCTGGGCCCTTCCCTATCAGTCACTAATTGAGAAAATGTATTACAGCTGGATCTCATGCAGGCATTTCTACAACGGGGGGGCTCCTTCCTCCCTGATGAGTCTAGTTTGTGTCAAGTTGACACACAACCAGGTAGGACATCCCCCAACTAGCCACCTCATAACAGATGGTCAGTCCTGAGGTCTTATACATGCAGATAGCATTATATGGACTGAGCAAATTATATCTATGTATTGAGGAATATATTTATATCATATATAATTAAAAAACATGACTTTGAGAGAGAGTAAGGGAAGTGCATAGGAGGCTGGAGGGAGGAAAGGGAAAAAAGAAAAATGATGTAATTAAAACTTCAGGAAAATCTAAAAATTATATATGTATACACACATATATGTATATCTATGTATATATGCTTTTTCAAGACAGGATTTCTCCGCATCTCCCTGGCTGTCCTAGAGCTCACTCTGTCGACCAGGCTGGCCTCAAACTCAAAGATCTGCCTGCCTCTGCCTCTGCCTCCCAAGTGCTGGGATTAAAGGTGTGAGCCACCAGCACCCAGGCATTATATATCTTTAAAAGATACAATTGTGATGTAGGAGAGCCAAACATTGTTCTGGCTCAAAAGCCAATAAACTTAACACTCAAGAAAAGTCCATGATTCAGTTTGTCTGAAAGCCAGAAAACATGATGCTCCGTCTTAAACAGTCTGGTGCCATGAGTTCCCTCTCCTTGGTTTTTCTGGTCTATCCATGTCTTCAACTGCTTAAATGAAACCCACCTACTTTAAGGAAAACAACCTTCTTTACTCAGTCACAGAGACATATGGTGACCTCATCCAAAGCACTCTCAGACACATCAAGAAACATTCTGGCCCCACTCCATGGCCAAATAAAACTGACCTATGAAATTAACTATTGCAATCAATCCAGGTGGTGGTACTTTAATCCGGGCACCTGGGAGGCAGAGGAGGGGGATCCCTGTGAGTTCAAGGCCATACTGCTCTACAGAGCTAGATCCAGGATAGGTAGGGCTGTTACAAGGAGAAATCTTGTCTCAAGAACAAACAAACAAAAATGAATTCTTGCATCTAACTGTGTCTATCACTACACACATAGTTTAATGTGAGTGGCTGTCACTCCCTTGTGCAATGCCCTAGGGTGGCTGTCAAGAACACCTTTGGTTTACCATTACCTCAAAAAGACAACAGAGCCAGGAGAGAGGGAGGGGGCACAACTGAAGTGGGCTTAGAGTAGTAAGTCTCTTACCAAATTCTTCCAGGTGCAAAATGAGAGCAGGAAATGGACTGTCCTTTGGGATCTCTAGCTGAGTTTTGTCATCTTAGCACAAAATGTTCAGATGCCCTACTTCAAAAGACCTGTGCCCTGTATCTCCTTCCCCCTTAGCCAGTTCCTTAGCAAAACTCTTTTTGGACATTGCCTCCTTTGCTTTTCTCTCCATCTACGGTTCAATCTCCTGCAATTTATGACTCAACCCCAACCCTTCTCCCTAAAATGTAAGCTCTTAAAGTGGAAGTCAGTGAGCATGTGTCGATTCTCAGGCCGCTGCCCAACACAATGTTAAGTCGGCAGTGCTTCACTCTTCAAGTTCTCTTCTCTTACAGGATACTGTTTCCTTATTCTCCTTATACTTCTCTGGAAGCTTCTTAGTCACCTGTTCAGACTTGGCTTCTGCCCACTATAAGCAATTAGGTAGCTACCGCAGTGTTGAGCAACCTTGAGCAGTAGGGTCCCTCTGTCACCAGCAGTGTCTGTGAGAGACATTGTAGACAAATTCCCCCACACTCTGCATGAGGTCCAGGTTGATTGTCTCTAACATTCTTTCCAGATCTTAAATGTTCTGTGTCTGCATGCTCAGCGCCAACTCAGGAGTACTGAGAGCAGGGAAAGCTTCCCTAGTTCTAAGCTAACTTAGTCTAAGGGAAAGTTGGCAAATCCTAGAAGACACAATAATTAAATGAAGTAGACCCACTTCGGTCTATCCTCAAATAAAAGCTTTCCAGAACTGTTGGCCAGGGCTTTCATGATAGCTTTATTTGATGAACAGAAGACAGAAGGGAGAACTGGATCTCACAACTGAATTACCTACACAATTAAATATCTGTCGCGGCTGCCTCTTTCTTGGGTGCTCTGAGCTGGTGGAGAGTAGGAAGGAGTGAACTAAACCAGCTCCAAAGCCCAGGCTTCCTTCCATTGCTCTGCCATCCATGGACCACATTCCGCTGCACATCTCAGCATCTTACAATTTTCCATCCATGGTCCCACCTCTGAGCATCTCATCTAGGGACTGAGAAAATGATGATAAGGAATCTGGCCAGACAGGATTGTGGTATTATATAAGACAGCCCTGAGTTTGACCCCTGGGATCCACACGGTGGAAGGAGACAACCTGAAAGTCTAGAGGAGAGCTGCAATTCTGTTAAGAGATTTGACCACCTTCGAGTTGCACCGAGGCATCTTCAGAAGCTCAAGAAGCTCTCTCTGCATCAGCGAGACCACAAACTCAGTCACTGACTGTGAGGATGGAGTAGAGACAGATTCAAGACTTATGGAAGAATTTAAACCATGGGTGAAGCGGGAGGCCTGGGGAAAAGCCAGGCGAGTCTTGCACAGACCTGATGCAGGCAAGCACAGTGTGACCATATTTGCAATGGCTATATCATGACTTAAAAAGAGCATTCCAGAGCTGGAGAGATGGCTCAGTGGTTAAGAGCACTGCCTATTCTTCAAAAGGTCCTGAGTTCAATTCCCAGCAACTACATGGTGGTTTACAACCACCTGTAATGAGATCTAGCGCCCTCTTTTGGCTTGCAGGTATACGTGCATGCAGATATACACAATAAATAAATAAATCTTTTTTAAAAGGGAGCACTCCAAAGTTGTTCTCCTTGTCTTCCAACTCTGACATTCTTTCTTCTCTTTCTTCCTTAACGCTGCTAAGCCTCATGAGAAGGGGTGGTACACAATGCCCTATTTAGGACTGATGGCTCAACACCACTTATTCTCAGCACTATAGCAGCTGTGAGTCTGCATTCACTCTGTTTCCTACAAAGGGAAATTACTTTTATTTTAAATTGTTTTTTATTAAACTATATATATTTTTCTTCACTCCCCTCCTTTCCTCTCCCCTTCCCTTCTACCCTCTCCCATAGTCCCCATGCTCCCAATTTACTCAGGAGATCTTTTCTTTTTCTACTTCTCATGTAGATTTGGTCCATGTATGTCTCTTTTAGGGTCCTCACAAAGGGAAACTTCTTTAATTGAGTATGAGGGTAGTGTTTGTCTATAAAGACAAACAAATATTTAGAAGTGGAATCAAATAGCTTTTGCACCACAAAAGAAACAATCTACAAAATGGGAAAATTTCTTTGCCAGCTACACAGCAGATAAGCAAAATAATATCTAAGAAATACACAGAGCTGAAACAATTACACACTAGAAAAATCAAATTATCCACTTAATAAATGGACTAATAAACAATTTAAAACATTCAACATCCTCACCCATGGGGAAACTCAAATTAAATGCACTTGAGATTCTATCTCATGCCAGCCAGAATGGCTAAGCAGAAAACAGCTACAGATGCTGTCAGAGATATATAAAAAACACTCATTTGCTTCTGGTGGGAGTGGAAACACAGGAATCAGTATGGCGGTTCCTCAATAAAAGAGAGAAAGAAAGGAAGAAAGAAAGAAAGAAAGAAAGAAAGAAAGAAAGAAAGAAAGAAAGAAAGAAAGAGAGGGGGGATGGATGGAGGGAGGGAGGGAGAGAGGGAGGGAGGGAGGGAGGAAAAAAAGAAAGAAAGAAAGAAAGAAAGAAAGAAAGAAAAAGAAAAAAGGAAGAAAGCTATCTTGTTACTCACATGTATGAGTCCTGGGCATATACTGAAAGGATTCTCTCTTTTTTTTTTTCTTTCAAGTACTAGGAATTGAACCCAGGGCCCTGCAAATCAAGCACCCTACTACAAGTCAAAACCACAGCCTTCACACCCAAAGGATTTTATATCCCACCACACAAAAACTTGCACATCTGTGTTATTGTTCCTCTCTTCACAGTCAGAAGGCACTGGAATCAGCCTGAAATCCATCAAATGATGGAAGGATAATAAATACACAATGAAACTTTTCAGGCATAAAGAAAAACAAAATTATTAAGTTTTCATGAAAACGGATATAACTGAAAATTATTATGTTAAATAAAATAAAATTCAGAAAGACAGACACAGTATTTTCATTTATATTTAGAACATACATGTATTCATAAATGTGAGTGTGTATATGTGTATGCATGTGTGTCAATGAATTAGAAAGAGAGTGTGAAAAGGAGGGAGAGACTGTAAGGATGGGAATAACAGAGCAAAGTGAAGTCTGTGTAACATAAAAATAGAAGGCAGCACTCTCTGGGAGAAAGAGAGAGGCCAGTTGGCAGGAAGCACAGGGTGAACATGAGGGAGGGTTCAATGAGAACGAAATACAATGACTCATATATACGAAAATGCCATAATGCAGCCCATTACTACATATGCTACCCTAAAAGTAATAATTTAAACATGACTTGACACTCATACAAAATAATTGCAATATTTTACATTTAAACTAAAAATATTTTCATAATACTCATAGGTGCTTCCAATATACAAAATTGTTATTGCATTCTAATAATTTTTCCTATTGCTGAAACATGAAATATGTGACTTTTAAATGAGAAAAGAAAGCTCTTCCACAAATGAGCACTCTGCTGGACATGGTGATGCATACCTATATCCCATGTTTGGCAGGCTAAGGCAGGAATGATGATAGAGACTACATAGCAGAAAGGTAGGAAGGAACGCTAAGCATTACACCTTTGCTTAAAAAAATCACTGCAAACTTTTCTCAATAAATAATACAAACCATATAACTCAATTTTTCTTGATCCCAGTGTATTTGCATTATTTATCCACTTGTTTTCAGTTGACAAATAAGATGTATACAAATTAGTTTCCATCCATTGGTGAGATCTCAGTTTAAATCTACTACCATTTTTATTGGCTTTATTTTCTTGTTGTTGATAGTTAAGAATTCTTATATTTTATTTATTTTAAAATTTTGAACCAGAATCTCACTTTTACTCTGGCTGGCCTAGAACTCAAAGAGCTTCACTTGCCTCTGGTGTTGGGATTAAAGAATTACACCACCATGCAATCTTTCTTCTTACACTAGATGCCTGGATTTTATATGGGTTCTTGGGATTTAAAATCATGTCCTCTTCCTTGCACAGCATTTATATTTTGCAGTGTTCATGGTACTGGAAGGTAGTCTGCATGCTACTGAAGGAGAAAGGTAAACACCAACCCAGCTATAAACTCTTCAGTCTGCAGTTGTGACCACCATACAAGATGTGCTAAGACAATATGAGCACAAAGATTGTGGAACTAACCAACCAAAATCTTATTTGACTTAAGGCCCATTCTACGAATGGATCCCTTCCCTGATGCTGCTCAAGTGACCAAAAACCTAAGATCGATAGGCCAGGAACCTAAGGGAAAACCAAATACTACTGTTCAGCTAAAGGAATGGCCATAAAATGACTCCTGATGACATTCTGCTGTACGCATAGATGAGTGCCTTGCTCAGCCATCATCAGAGAAGCTTCTTCCTGCAACAGATGGGAACAAATACAAAGACCCACAGCCAGACAATATGCAGAGCGTGAGAGACCTTGGAACATTCAGTCCTAAGTGGGTTATCTCCATTAAATCTCTCCCCTCACAGTGCAGAGAATCCTGTAAAATAGGAGAAAAGATTCAAAGAGCCTGAGGGGACAGAGGACATCAAGTAAACAAGGCTCTCCAGACAGAGCATGACTCATGCCCATGTGAACTCACAGAGACTGTAGCTAAGTAAACAGTGTACGCACAGGTCTGGTCTTGATGGGGTCTCAGTGCTGAGAGGGGAAGTGGACATATGCCCGCATCCCCCCATCCCTAACCCAGAAGCTATCTCCAACTGATAACTTGCAAGTGAAAACTGAGTTTTCTCCAGCTGAGTCTCACTGGGGATACAAAGAACTCTTAAGGCTAGGTCCCATGCCCAGCAGGAGATGGCCAACAAAAATGAAGTCGGTGGTATTTTTGGAGTATTTTATTTTGTTTTTGTAGCATACTTTGTATGAGCCGTTTTTTTTTTTTTTCTTTTATCTTACAGATCTTTTGCTTCTATATTCTGGCTTCCAGTTTTGTTGTTTTACAGGATTTCTGTTCGTGCCAATATGTGTGTCCCTGCATCTGTATGTGTTTCTTGTTCTTTCTTTCCTTTTTGGGGGGTGGGGGCTCTTCGTTTTTCTGGTCAGTTGTTTGTTTTGTTCTATTAAAGTTTGTTTGTTTTTATTTTATCAGTTTTAAGAAGCCTTTCTAATGAGAAAGAGCAAGAAAAAATGTGCATTTGGTGAGATAGGAAAGATCTGGAAGGAGTTTGGGGGGGACCATAACCAGAATATATTGTATTAAAAAATCTATTTTCAACAAAAGATAATTTAACAAAGAAGAGGAGGAAGACAATAATGAAGTGGAAGAAATAGTAGTAGCAGTGGGGATTCAGCCAGAAATGTACCTCCTTAGGAATAGGATAACAACCCTCATTTTTAAAATATCCGTTTTCTTGTCATTTGGTCTTTTGTCCTGGCATCTCTGGTAGTGTTAAAGCAGTACTCCTAGAAGATGCCAGAGTCCACAGCTAGTGATACTGCAGTGCACTTGGGAAGCTAAGACAGAGGAGTGCTGTTGCTTAGCTTGCTGGCTTCCTTCTATTCGTTTCAAGACCACGCCCTCTGGGGTGGGGGATGACCTCACTTAAGGTGGGCCTTCCCACCGCAATTAACACACTGTAAATAGTCCCTCGGGGCAAGCTTGCACAAAGGCTAACCTAAGGTGGATAAGCAGTTCCCCCTAGATGATTCTAGGTCATGCCAACTGGACAAGCAAATTAACCATGGCATCCCCTAAGCCTAGAAGAATACTTCACTTTTTAGACATTCAAGGGCTTTGGCAAGTACCTTGTCTGTACTTCCTCAGAACCTTTCTGTTGACTACAGTAATTATTTTCCCACTTTCCTGTTTCCCATGAGACTTACTTGTACTTTATCATTTATTCTTTTCCTGCCCCTTGAGACTTAGGAAGCTCCCACATCTTCAGTATTATTTCCTAGTAACCATAACAACACTGGCGTTTTTAAGCACCACTTTCACAATACTTCCAAACTTTTCAGTTGTGTTTTCAGTTTTCAAGTAGTTCAAAATATTTTAAAATGTCTATTAAAACTTTTTGTCTGATGCCAGGCAGTAGTGACACATGCCTTTAATCCCAGCACTTGGGAGGCAGAAGCAGGCAGAGCTCTGAGTTCGAGGTCAGCCTGGTCTACAAAGGATGCTCCAGGACAGCCAGAACTACACAGAGAAACCCTGTCTGAAAGAAAAAAGACTTTTTGTCTGTGAATTATTCATATATTGCTTAATCTCTATAAAGCACGATTAATAAAAACTTAGAGACTGAAATTAGCGTTCAACCTGAAGATTCGAAAAGCAAAACAGCCACTGGCTCTTACCTCGACCTCAGTCTGAAATGGCAATCCTGCTTCCAGGAATCTCAGAATGAGACTGTGACTGAGAGCTGTCTCCTCCCGTCTTATATTCCTTTCTAGGGTTGGGATTAAGGGCATCCACCACTAGTGCCTGGTTTCTATGGCAAACTAGTGTGACTACTGGGATTAAAGGTGTGTGTCACCACTGCCTGGTCTGTAAGGCTGACCAGTGAGGCTGTTTTACTCTCTGATCTTTAAGTAAGCTTTATTTATTAAAATGCAAATGAAATGCCACTACATCTTCGGGTTGTTTAGGGTTTTCTATCCATCTTTTTGCTATTGATTTAACTTTACCATGATCCGAAATGATACTTATATATGATTTGTATTCCTTTAGACTTATTAAGGTATAATTTTTTTCGCCAAGAGCAAGATAATGTATTTCACACACGAGCTTCTGAAGGATGTATTCTGCCTGCTCTGAAGAAGTACTGCCTCAGTGTCAATTAGACTCATTTGATTGATGGCACTGTTCATGTCAACCATGTCCTTATCGACTTTCCACCTGCTGACTCTATCAATTACTGATACACGGTGACTCTGTCAATTACTGATACATGCTGACTCTATCAATTACTGATACAGGGATAACTCTATCAATCACTGATACAGGAGTGACCTATCAGTTACTGATACAAGGGTGACTCTATCAATTACTGATACACAGTGACTATCAATCACTGATGCAAGGTGACTCATCAGTCACTAATACAGGGTGACTCTATCAATCACTGGTACAGGGTTACTCTATCAATTACTGATACAGGGTGACTCTATCAATCACTGATACCAGAGTGACTCTATCAATCACTGATACAGGATGACTATCAATCACTGGTACAGGGTGACTCTATCAATCACTGATACAGGCATGACTCTATCAATGACTGATACAGGGTGACTCTATCAATCACTGATATAGGGTGACTATCAACCACTGATACAGGGTGACTCTATCAATCACTGATACAGGATGACTATCAATCACTGGTACAGGGTTACTCTATCAGTTACTGATACAGGGTGACTCTATCAATCACTGATACCAGGGTGACTCTATCAATCACTGATACAGGATGACTATCAATCACTGGTACAGGGTTACTCTATCAATTACTGATACAGGGTGACTCTATCAATCACTGATACAGGGTGACTCTATCAATCACTGATACAGGCGTGACTCTATCAATTACTGATGCAGGGTGACTATCAATCACTGATACAGTGTTACTCTATCAATCACTGATACAGGATGACTATCAATTACTGATACAGGGTGACTCTATCAATCACTGGTACAGGGTTACTCTATCAATTACTGATACAGGGTGACTCTATCAATCACTGATACCAGAGTGACTCTATCATCACTGATACAGGATGACTATCAATCACTGGTACAGGGTGACTCTATCAATCACTGATACAGGCGTGACTCTATCAATGACTGATGCAGGGTGACTATCAATCACTGATGCACGGTGACTATCAATCACTGATACAGGGTGACTATCAATCACTGGTACAGTGTTACTCTATCAATCACTGATACCAGGGTGACTCTTTCAATCACTGATGCAGGCGTGACTCTATCAATCACTGATATAGGGTGACTCTATCAATCACTGATACAGGGTGACTCTATCAATCACTGATACAGGCGTGACTCTATCAATGACTGATGCAGGGTGACTATCAATCACTGATACACGGTGACTATCAATCACTGATACAGGGTGACTATCAATCACTGGTACAGTGTTACTCTATCAATCACTGATACCAGGGTGACTCTTTCAATCACTGATGCAGGCATGACTCTATCAATCACTGATATAGGGTGACTCTATCAATCACTGATACAGGGTGACTATCAATCACTGATGCAGGTGTGACTCTATCAATCACTGATATAGGGTGACTCTATCAATCACTGATACAGGGTGACTATCAATCACTGATACAGGGTGACTCTATCAATCACTGATGCAGGATGACTGTAACAATCATTGATACAGGGTGTTGAAGCCATCAGCTTTAGTTTTGGATTGCAGTTCTTCCTTCTTCCCGTTCCACTAGTTTGTAATTCACTTATTTTGACAGCATGCTATTAGGAACACCAATTTATTTATTCCTGTTATTATACCATTAAACAATGCCATTCTTCACGGAATAATTTTTCTTGTCTGAAACTGTTACAGAGATTGACAGCTTTCTTTCAGTTAGCAATAACATGGTGGGTTTTTTTCTATCTCTTTATTCTTAATCTAGCTGGTTCTTTATATTAATGCTAATGTGTTTGTTGTAGAGAACATATGTGACCCTTACCCTACGTATATGCCCAAGAAAGCTAGTAGAAACTTAAACAGAATTCAACACAGCAATGTTTTGGTAGGTAAATGCATGAATAAAATGTACCTATAATAGAATATTATTCAATCTTAGAAATGAATGAACTCTTGCTACATGCTACCAACACAGATATATCTGAAAATCTCTATGCTTAGGAAAAGAAACTAGACACCAAGGATATATATCGCATGATTCCATTCATATGGTAGATCCAGAATGTGTAAATTCAGTCACAGAAAAAGTAGTAGTCTCCATATGGAAAGAGGGAAATGGGAAATGGAAGTCAGTGATTCTGGGGGTTTCTTTGGGTCTGATAAAAATACTTAAAAATTGGATAATGGAAGAGTGTCTTGTAGCACAAGTTTGTGGATATACAAAACACACAAAATTGAATACAATGAGGAAATTTGTCATATGTGAATCGTGTCTCAATATAAAATACAATACGAAGATGTGAAAAGGGACGGACATAGACACCTTTACTGTAGACAGTGTTAAAATGTTAGTTTTGCTAATAAAAATACATGTTACTTTATTAGGTGCCTATTCAACTTAATAGAGATAGAAAATACTCAAAATATTTAAATATTCCTCTGAGGCATTAAAATTGGTTTGTTTATTAATATTGTGTATATACAAAGGTGGTCAGGAAAGAAGTTTCTGGAGTTGGTTATCTTCTTCCACTGTGGGATCTGGTGATTGAGCACAGACCAGCAGGCTTTCAGGAAGTTTACCTGATGAGTCATTTTGTCAGTGCTCTCTGAAATCTTTTCAAAAATATTTTTTAAAGATTTTACTTATTTTTATTTTATGTGTATGTGGACTTAGCCTACATGTTAAGTGCACAATTTACATGCAGTATCTATGGAGGTCTGAAGAGGGCATCAAATCCTGTGGAGCTGGAGCTACAGGGTGGGTTTAAGAGGATGGATGTGGGAACTAGGAAATGAACCTACATCCCCTGTGAGTGCTTTTCAAACGCTGAGCCATAACTCTACCCTCCCTGTGAAAACCTTGAGGAGTAACTTCCGATGCATCAAACAACGTGGATACATCTCCAAAGGAAGGAAGTGAGGCCCAGAAGCCTGTGTGTTGAGTTACTTTATGTGAAGTCTAGGCCAAACTAGAGGCTAACCGAGATATACTGAGCTAGGCCATGGATATACAGAGTTGCAGTTTGGAAGATGAAGAGCTTAAGTATATTAACAGTTGTGGCCGTCGAACAACACTCAGAATACAGTTACAGTGACTGACCTGTATGCTGAAAATGCTTCAAATTCTGCTGTGTATGGCTTATCAAGCGTTATCACTAAAAGGTAGATGCAATGGTTTGGTTTAGACAAAATTCTACAATGGGCAACAGGAATGTAACTTGGTCAGCAAAGGGAGCCTACAGGAAGGCCCGGATGGCTGCTGCACCCCTGCACACGAAAGGGGAAATGTCCAAGATGGCCCTTTACAGTATACACTGTATTTCAGTTACAAGAAGAAAGATTAGCATCCAGGGAGACCTGGCAGAGACAAGTTGCTTGCTTGCTGCTAAGTGTAATGTGTATCTAAAATTCTAGCAGTTGGCACTCAAGAAGACTCAAGTGAGGGAGCTGGGATCTTGAGTTCAAGGCCAGCCGGGCTGCATTGTGAGACCCTGAGCCAAATGAAAATAAATAAACAAAATTATCTGCTTGCAAGGATTCCTTGAATGGGAGGCACATTTGTGGTTAGAGTAAAACAGAGAACTGGTCCAGTGGTTGGGGGTGGGGAGGTTGGGGAATCACAAGGCATACATATGCAAGGTCCCGGGAAAACAAGGACACTCCCTGCATTTGAAAGAGAAAACAGCTTTGTACCTAACACCAGCCAAGTGAAAGTGTTAAGCCAAACCCTGAGTTCTGGGACGGAGGGAACAAGAGCACTTCTGGGATTCTGAGCTCCCTGTGAGCTAAGATGCTTGGTGGGGGGTAATGACGCAAAGGGCAGAACGGGCCTGCTGAGCAGGGACTGTGCCTTCCTCCAACTCTCCAACAGAAGTTGAGGCTGAGGCTGAGGCCCTTGAAGGCGAACTTTGGAGCTTTGCTGTTTTAAAGACTTCACCCCTTCCATTTCCTCTTGGAATCCAGCACCACTAAGGGCCTGGAGAACAGCAGCTTGGAGCATCTGACCCCAGTTCCTTTAGTTTGGACACTTCGCAGTCTCTCCCAGAGCAATTTTTTGGCAAGGTAAGTTGGGGGGAGGGTATGGGTAGGAGGACGGGAGGCTGACTCTAGGCCAGTCTGTAAGCACATGTGTAAGCATCCATTTCAGACAACCACGAACACTTAGCAGGAATCCTGTGCTCAGTAGGGGTGCAGGGTGTGGCACCTGAAGCCCAGCAGTGCTGCTTGAGGACTGGTGGGGAGCTAAGCCCACCGTAACTTAGGGATTGATGGCTCAGGTGAGCTCAATCTGCCAAAGCCTGGATAGGCCAAATGAGTGTGCACTGCTGACAATGCTCACTATATATGCATGTGTTAAATGTGCATATCTTTAAAAACAAATCAAACTGGTCTGAGATGATGGCTCAGAAAGTAAATGCATCGCTGCCAAGACTGCTGACCTGAAATTGCATCCCTAGAAGCCACATTTTAAAGATATGGTGTCCACATGCACACATATTCCCCCCAACACAAAGTAAATAAAATGTTAAGTCCTCTAGGACTAGCAGAGGTTTACTTAAAATAAATTAAAATTGACATCTATATTAACACATATCATGATGTCCTAGTACATATTTGAAGTTTTGAACATTCTTTTGAGACCGTGTTCCTGAGAGCAGGAGGTTTGTTCAGTGCTGGAGTCCTGTCACCTATTCCCCACTCCTCTGTGTCCTTTACTGTCACATACAATTTCCTGCTTGATACCTTCCACTGTGGCAGGCTTGAGGGCTGGCTTTACTCCTTCCCCATGAGAAGAAAACTGCAACATCTGTGTGCTTCCCTACCCCAACTCCTCCAGTGTACCCCCCAACCCTTCCTCTCCAAAGTGTGCTAGTTAGTTAAAATAACTGAGGTGTGAGAGGTCACAGGATGCTTCGGGCTTGTGGAATTGGTAGTCAAGTCTTCTTGTTCCTCCAGGCCAGTGCTCCCCCCATACACACCCTACACCCCCCCACAATAAGTAACCGAAAGAAAAAAATCCATGTGTGAAGAAGTTACATACTACAGCCACAGAAGCACTTTTATTTACTCGCTACAGAAACGCAGAACAGAATTAAGACAGCATAATACATTTTGCTTTCGTCTTATAAGCTTGTATACAGGAAGCTTTGATTACAGTGTCGATTTGAATCAGCAACTGAAATTTCAAGCAGTTTCTTCTTGGGTCTTACAGGAAAATCACTTTCAGAGCTGACAAGAGACTGACTACTTCACAGATTTATTGGTGCTGGCAGCTTTTCCTCCTTGGCCCCTACCCCCAAGTCAGGGGTCACAAAGACAAAGCTTTTTAATACTTCATTTGCTTCGCGCTTTCAGGTGGCACCTCAAGCTCTAAAGGAAACACAAAGACGTAAAGCCTGATGGTGTCAAAACATTGAGGTGTTTAAAAGGGTGATTATGAATTATAATATTACAAACATAACTATAGTTGCCACTTAGGGTTACCAACCATAAAAAAAATTACTTGCACATGAATCTATTTCTGTGGAAATAAAAGAATGTACGGGTCAATGCTTGAAAAACTCAAATGACCAAAAACGGGCTAAAAACATCTCATCATTTCCAACCGAATGCATAAAAACCAGCACCAAAGCTTAACTTTACACAAACTAGGATCAACTTAGTATGACATATCGTTTGCTACTTGATCTGACAGACTTTAATAAGAACTTATCTAATTCTGTACTTCGGATAGGGGTCATTTTTTGTCAAGAAAATCTTGAAACCCAACTTTCAAATGTTTGAACTTCATCATAAGTCCTTTTCTGACTGCTAAAAAGTTACAACACAAAGTTACACACTTACAGCATAAAGCTGTGAGGTCACAGTCACATTACAGAGCTGACCACCAAAATGGCCTTGACCAGTGCGCATGCACTCCTCCCCACCCTTGGGAATGGGAGAAGAAAGCTGGAGGCAGAAGAAATCAGGAATTGGGGTAAGGGTGGGGGCTGAAAGAGTCGGTGAGGATCAAAGCAACAGATACTTCAGAGATCACTGAGGGCTGAATCACAGGCGTCACACTTGGAAATTTGTTGTCTAAGATAGCAAGAATATACAGACACTTTCAAGAGTACAAGGTGCCTAAGAGGAGGATGCCTGAAAGGTGGATGGAACTTGTACTGTGTCTGCGGGTTCATGTCTGTGTGTGTCAGGTGGTGTGTCTGTGCCGTGGAGGTGTCTCCCTCTGGACTGCACAAACAGGGTGAACTGTAAAGAACACTTTTCACACAGCCATCTCATCAGAACAATCGGAATCATCAGAGTCATCATCAATAAGCACAACCTTACGGTAATCATCAGCGGGAATGGGGATTACAGTGGAGTCGGGAGGAGAGGCAGAGGTGGCAACAGACTCCGGGAATACAAAAGGAAAGTTGGAGGCAGTAATGCCTGGTTTGAGGTGGCCGATAGTGGTCATCTCAAGGCATTGGGAGGCTGAGACCTCAGGGAGGTCAACAGCAGTGAGCACAGAACGGCTGGTGGTAGCAGGCTCGAGATAGTCAACAGTGGTGGTTGCAGTGTGGCTGGTACCAGGCTTAATGAAACCCGCAGTGGATGTAGGATGGGTAGGGGAAGAGCCAGCAGAGGTAGGGTGACTAGTGGCAAGCTTGGAACCAGCCCTGAAATGAACAGTGTCTCCCTTGAAATAGACAGAGCTGGGTTTGAAATGGACAGAGGAGGCTGGCTTAGGGTAGACAGAGGCAGACTTGGGGTGGCCAGAGAGAGACTTGTGGTGGATAGAGGCAGGTTTGCGATAGACAGAAGTAGACCTGGTTTGGGGCTTGGGGTGGACAGAGGCAGAATCAGAGGGGGCTGCTGCCTCATCACCAGGCAGTAGAACATTCCGGATGTTCCGTGGGGTTCCCTCCTCAGCAAGACAGGCACGGGCACGCTCTTGCTCTCTGGCTTGATCACGGGCACGGGCACGGGCACGAATGAGAGCTCGGGTCTCCCGAGCCTCCCGAATATCAGCGATGACCTGAGAGGTGAACAGGATAGGGTGCCGCAAAGCATGGAAGATGGTCCAGTATTCTCGTCGGAAATTCTCATTAAGGATACCATAGACGACAGCATTGAGGCAGCTGTTGAAGTAGGCTACGGAGTAGGCTGCAAGATAAAGCCAGTTAGGGATCTTGCCTGCCATATCCTTTGGACTGACAGCCACCAACACAGTGAGCACATTGACAGGGCACCAGCACACTGCAAAAAGGAGGAAGATCACAAACATGGTTAGAAAATTTCGAACCTCAGCAAACTGATTTTCGGGATTCTGTCCGGCTGGGTCACGGGCTTCCAGCACTCTGATCCAGATTTTGGTGTAGCAATAACTAACTATGATGAGAGGGAGGACGAAGTGGATGCAGACAATGGTCACAGTGAAGGAGGGGTTGTTCAAATAGTTGAAGATACAGGAGTAGGTGCGAGGATCATACTCAACGCCGGAAATGTACATGTTAGGCACGACAGCCAGGATAGTCATGACCCAGGTAACGACCAGGTAGATGCAGGTATTGCGCAGGCTGAAGATCCGCTTGTACTGGAGGCTGTGGCAGATGTAGCAGTAGCGGTTGATGGCGATGGCCGTAATGTTGAAGATGGAGCCGACTACACTCAGTCCAGAGACGAACCCGACGAACTGGCACTGGAGCTGACTCAGATCCCAGTCTCCAACTGACATGGCATACAGCATCATAGGGTAAGGGTAGATGGCCACCAGCATGTCTGCCACGGAGAGGCTGGCCACGAAGAGGTTGCCTGGAAAACATCAGAGGAAGAAAAAGAAGGAGAGAGACAGAAATCAGTGGTTAATGTTTGGAAAGCTACCTCCCAAAAAGGAAAAGACCAATTAGATGGGTGACAATTTAGAATACTAGATTTCCTTTAAACAAAACCAATTTTCTTCCTTTCTTCTCCCTATTCACCAGCAGGTCCCAAATGGCTCTGATGCTTATAGCAAGTTCTGTGCTTTGCCAACCTGTTGTTTGTTTGCTGTGTCATCCTTGCTCTGAGGAAGAAGTGAATATAAGACAGAATGAGAGAGACAGCACATAAACATTGTGGGGCAGGGGTGGGGAAGAGTACTGTGGACGCCATTTTAGAGAAATACAGCTACGCCACACTTTCCGCAGTGGAAAAGATGGAGAAGTAAGAGTGGGAGAGAGGGGAGGTAGATGGAGCTGTCCAGAAGGAGAGTCAACCTAAAATTAACAATGATAATAATAATTTATTAACTCTCTTCCTTATGAAGGAAGGCCTACCTGCCAAGAGACCACCCTGAGAAGGCCTGGGAGGCTTCTTCAAAGAGATCAAACAGCCCAGTGAAATACTTACCATTTCCCCAGCTACCTTCAGAGTAAAACTTAAGAGAAGGAAACCCTGTAATAGCAAGTATGAGGTCAAAGAGAGTGATCAGGAGGAAGGAGAAATCCCTACAAGGGCAGTTTTACCTCCAGCCATACACAAGCATCCTGCACAGACTCCCCTTGAGCACAGGAGTCTGCCAGCTGAACAGGGAAACAGCCTGGGGAAACCCTGCCTCCTCCTGCCCTGCCTCATTCAAAGGACAGCAGGAGCAAATGTGTGTGTGTGTGTGTGTGTGTGTGTGTGTGTGTGTGTACGCGAGCGCGCGCGGGGGGGGGTGTATATTTTTGTAAAACTTTTTACAAAAAAGTAGACGAAAGAGGCCAAGTGCAGGCGCAGGGTCCTCTTCTTTAAGAACACCTTGTTGCTAATTAGCATTGGTTTGGCAAAACACTGAACTTTGTCCTGGAATGGAAGAAAAAGAGGGCTTTTTTAAAGGGCACCAAGACTTCCCTCCGTGCTTTTTGACAAAAGGGATTCTAAGGCTTTGCCTCAAAGTAATGAACTTCCAAAAGAAAAATAGAAAAGAAAGGTCAAAAGCCTTAAAAAATAAAACCACAACAACCACAAAACAACTTTTATTTGCAATTTATAAGAAAAGAGATAAGAAAGAAAAGGAAGAGACAGAAGAGAGGAGCTTTGCAGGTAATTCCCCACCCTCCATGGATATGCCCTTAGGTACCTAATCAAGAGGGAAGGAAAGGTGAGCTCCCAGGCTCAGCCGCGGGTCTCTGGGTTACCGGGGGAAATCGGAAGCACTCACAGTAGTTTGAAAAAAAAATATAATGACTCTGAGTCTGTCACTGAGTTTTGAAGCTTGTCCTGCACCAAGCAATCCGCTAGTACGCTGCCCTGCTCCTTCCCCCAGTCCCAGTCCCAGGCCACTAAGGGTCTCCGTGGCTCCCAACCCTCCCAGATCTGTACATTGTCTCAAGCCTCTGAGATCTTGGGAAAGACGACCCAGGGTGCCACCATCACCTTCACCCAGGCGGAGAGTGGAGTTGGGGGTTTCACCACCTGTCCTCCCCTCGTCCACAACCTTCTCCCACCCACCCTGAAAACCAGACTGACAGCTTTCCAATCCTTTATTACTCACTCCCCTCCCTGCCGCACAGGTCTCAGTGCCCAGCACCTTCCCGCTCAGTCCCCCTTGGATCTGCCCTGGCTGGTGGCTAGGGGAGTCCGGCTCAGTTTCCACACCCAAGCGCTTTGCAATAGAAGCCCCTTGTCTCCCCCAGGAGCTCTCAAACTGCCTTCCCGCCGCCGTTCCTACTTTGTTCTGTCTCCTCCTTCCACCCGCCAGCCCGCCCGCCCGCCCGCCTGCCTGCGCGCCTAGGCGCAGAGCTCCTGAGCCCCTCCGCCGCCCTCCTTGTAACTCCCCAGAACAGACCTCCGGACGCCCGCTGCCGCCACCGTCACCACCACCGCCGCCACCACCGCCTGCAGGGTCCAGCCCGCCGCTCGCCAGTCCCAGCCGCTTGCTCTGGGACAGGCAGACTGAGCTCGGCTCTGGCGGGCTCAGTTCACCCTGCTAGAGGGAGGCGTGGGGTCTGCACTGCGCGGCGCCGCTGGGGAGCGATCCGGAAGCCCTGGAGAGGCGGCGAGCCGAGTCCCCGCCGCCCTTGGGGACCGCTTCAGCGTTGCGCTCCTCGGAGCGCCGCCGTGGCCACCGCGAACTTAACTTCCCAAAGCGGGTCTCAGCCCCGCTGCTCTCTCCGAGACAGTTAGGCTAGCAGTGCCTCAGCGAGGCCACCCGTTCTTCCGCTGTCCAGTTCGGCCGGCAGTCCCCGCGTGGCAGCCAAACTCTCCGCTCCTGTGCCGACTCCCTCCGTGTCCAGTCTCCGACGGGACAGGGGTTGGCGGGCTACCGCGCACCTTACAAACCTGGGCTTTGCATTCGACTGGCCAACGCTAATTTCCTGAGCTCCCCAGCACTACGAAGCTCGAAATTTAGGGGAACCAGGGAAAACGTCATTCCCACCGCGCCCCCCCCCCGCGCCCTCTCCCCGGGCTTGGGAGGAATTTGGGAGAGGGGATTCACCGGGTAGGGAAAAGAAGGGTGGCTTACCAGAATTTCGGAGCTTCTTGTTCTTGGTCACAGCCAAAATGACCATGGAGTTGCCGATCAGGTCTAAGATGACGGTGACAACCATCGCGCAGAACATAAAGGTGATTAGCGCTGGTGGGTAGTCCGGCTTTGGCAGCTTACAGCCAATGCAGCCGAATGGGGTGGGAACCGCCTTGGCAGGTCCCATGTTGCTCTTGGGGACCGTGGCCATCCCTCCTAAGCAAGCTCAGGATCCTTGGTGAGTCCGTACAACGAATACCTGCTCCGTCACCCGGAGCTCCGGGAGCTCTGAAGAAGCGTGGCGCACTGTCCGAGGCTCAGAGAGCAAATGACAGCTCCCCGCCCCTCTTTGGTGAGCTTTTAAAGCCCCGGGAAGGGGCTAGCCCCACCCTTAGCCCCTCCCCATAACCAATCAGAGCTCTTTGACCACCCCCCTGCCTTAGTCACCACCTTCCCCAGGACAAATCCAATGCAAGGTGTCGTCTTGCTTCCGACTACCTTGTTTGTGCTTCCCCTCCTCTCTAGCCAGCCTCCCTCCCGCCCCCGTGAATTCCCCAGGTACCTTGCTTCGTGACTAGCTCAGAGTCGAGTCGCTAAGCATCCATTTCTAGCAAGTTCTTCTCCCTCTGACACAAATACCTGTTAAAGAGATGCGGCTTGCAGAGAGGGCTCATGAGGTGCTTCTTGGGGTCTAGCGCCAGTCTGATCAAGTCTGCATTTTCCTAACTTGTAGGGAACAGCCAGCGACCCTTTAAACTCCCACATCCTTGTCTCACAGACTCCTTTGGAGGTTTACCCTACTCCCCGCCCTCTAGATTGTCCATACCTTTCTGTAACTGATAAGGAACGCATGACAAGTGCTCTCCCACAGCAAACTGGGGTCCCTACACTCTAAGGTCCACTCTGGGTCGGGTCATTCCAGGAGCGGGTCTCCTCCTTTAGCTGCTGGACTTGCACTCTCCATGGGGGAAATGTACTCTGTGCTGTACTCTAAAAGCCGGGACCAGGTCTGCACCCCAAGAACTGGGGAGAACAGATGATGGTCGCTCAGACTCAGCTTTAGGACAGGTGGGAGCGGGACCTCTTATCCTCCCAGTTACACACAGCCTGTCCTTAGGAATTTAGGAACTGCTTTAGGTAAACATAAAATGGATAAGTAAGCCTCTCTCTTGGGCTCCTGCTCTTTGAAGCAGCCCAGGGAGAACCGGTCAGGCTTCTCTCTCCTTCTCAGTGCTCTGCCTTTCCTATCTGGTGGTATCTAGCAGTCAGACGGGCGAGGGTCGGCGGCGCTGTCGCTGCAAACCTGTTGCGTAGAAACCTGGCCCGCGGCAAAGAAGCCAGAAGCCGCAGGAGCGTCCGCAGCCCCCAGCCTAAAGTACAACATTTGCTGCCCTTCTATTTTTCCACTCCTAGCCAGGGACTCTCTTTTCAAACCCTCACTTTCCTGACTGCACTTTCACACCGTGGGTCTCCTTCCCCAAAGACCCAGGCACCGCTCTAGAGATCTCTCAGTCCCTGACCCTTGACCGAGGGGGATTTGAACGCTGAGGCTCAGGCACAGGGGCGCGTTTCAGACACTGGATGGCTCAAAAAATCTGGTCAAGGAAGTGGATTTCAGCTGACTACTAAAAGTTATTGATCATTTTAGAGACCCTTGAAGGGAAGGGGGAAAATAAAACCAGAGGTTAACACCTGGAAAGTCGCTGTGCAGAGCAGCCTTCTGCTCTCCTCGGGGCTAATTGATTGCAATGGCCGGGAGTGCAGCCATCTGGACATCGCAACCCCCTACCCAGGGGCGGGGGGGGGAGGGGCGTCACAGGGACGAGCTAGGGCAAATTTTGCATTGGACCTCAACACATATACTTAACATTCAACGGAGAAACAAACAGCGCTGGTAACTAAAACCGCACACCTTGTCTAGCTAAAACGCTCGAAGAGAAAATGCGTGTCTGAGCTAGAAAAAAACAAAAAAACAAAAACAAACCCAAAGACCCCATCCCCACCCTCGCTCACAGCTGAGAACCACCACCTCCTGCCAGGAGCTTTTTCGCATTTCATTGTCTGCTTGACGGTTGCAGCCCCGGCCCGAGCTCTCACACTGCCAGCCTCAGCCAGGATTTTCCATACATACAGAAACCGCAGCCCAAGACTCGGCTTGCTGTACTCGGCGCCCTACTGTGCACCTGGACAAGAGGCTAACAGCTCAAAGCCTGTTCATTTCGTACACTACGTAGGAACGATGTTAGGCTCAACATAACAGATGAGTCTGCGAGAATGCAGAACCTTTCCCTTGCGGGATCCGAAGCGATTTTGAATTCAATAAACAGAATAGAATGGAAGAAAAACGGAGAGCAGCTTTGTAAGGGCTGCAAACACCATCCTCTCCCTGCACTGCCAACAACTGAAAGGTTGTTCCAGGCTATTCGGGCCACTTATGCTCCATTGTGAGGACTGTGAAGCTGTTGTGACCCTGAAGCTGGCAGAGTCCCTGGCGCTGGAAGCTAGCCTTGAAAGCGGACTAGAATGCCTAGGGACTGAGGAGCGAGCCTGAGAGGGAACTGAAGTCTGGCCCCTGCCCCATTTGGACACTATTTGATCATGACTTACTGGAGCTTTGATTTTCAAGAAGCAAATATTTTAATAATCGCTGGAGAAAGATTTCTGTTTCTACTTGAATTCATTGTTATTTTTATGAACTGGCTTAATACAGATTCTGAACATCACCTCAGAACTAAGAAAAGACGTGGATATTAAAGCTGTCATATGAACACATGTGGGGGAGAAAATTGGGACCTCTTCACAGGGGTAAGTAGGACAAGTCTCATGAACAGTAAATTTGATGACTTTGGGACATTTAAATCGTGCTTCCTTTGTGGGTACAGTGAAGAGTGTATGATTTTAGAATCTAAAGGCATTTTTTAAAATGTGGAAATCCTGCTTAGAAATTTTTATAACTGTGATAGGCAGAAACACTGAGACTTGGAAACTATTAACTATTAGAATCCCAAAAGGGAAACCTGGGACCTTCTCTCAGTGGGTACTTTCTGTTCAGGACAAAGTGACCTTTCTCAGTATATAAGCCAGCACCTGTGGGGTTTGAGCTGATTGTGGTGGAAGATAGTATTTCAGCCTCCAGGACACTGGAATAATGTCTTGCCTGTGGTTAGTTCGCTCGTTTGCTTGTTTGCTTGCTTGCTTATTTTAGTAGTGGTTAAACCTAGAACTTCCAGCACGCTGGGCAAACTCTTGCAATTGAGCTATATTCCCAGACCATGAATGCAGTTTTATATAAGTATTAGTATTTTACAATTTTCTCCCAATAACACCATTAAAAAGAGGGTGAAACCACTATCTGGAGGGATGAAAGGGTTTGCCCTAAGTTGTGCCAAAGCTAAGACTTAGGCTCAGTCCCTGCTCAGTCCAGAGCCTTGCTCCCAAGGGCCAGCTTCATAAGAAGTGTTCGCGTCCCCTGCTGGAGGACTTGGTAAGAGAAATGCTTTATTCTCATTTTCATTCTTTCACATTTTGTTTACTTGTTTTACTGAGATATAATTCACATACCATAATATTCTCTCTCTCTCTCTCTCTCTCTCTCTCTCTCTCTCTCTCTCTCTCTCTCTCTCTCTCTCTCTCTCTCTGTCACTTAGCTCCTGCCACATAGCCCAGTCTGGTTTCAAACTCACTGTCCTGCCTGAGACCCTCAAGGGCTAGGATTACAAGTATGTGCCCACTCCTGGATTTTCAAGTCAGCCCTTCTCTTTGTCACATATTTTCAAAGTTGGATCAGTATCATCACTGTAGAGTTTCACTCCTTACTTTCTTCAGCTGCTTCTCCACCTCCCAGAAACCACCAAGGTCCTGCCTTTATGGATTTGCTCATCTAAACACTTCACAGATACGAACTCACACAGGATTTGTCTTTTCTGTCTGGTTTCTTTCCCTAACTCAGTGCTTTGTGGTCCATCAGTGGAAAAGCATGGGTCAGGGCTTCATTTCTTTTTATGACTGAACGCCGCTCCATTGTGTTGTTAATTTCTTCTTTATCCACCCATCCACTGATGGACACTTGACTTCTTTCCACTTTTCTAATACCATACCAAGCGTTTCTAGGAACACTCTAGACTCTCTTTAGCCCAAAGAAGTTGTAGGCTGAGATAGATAAGCAAAGGGCCTTGTGGTCTCATTGCCACTATGCCCCATGTTTGCTAAGGGATGTTTTGGGCACTCCAACCTCCTCTAGCTAATGTGCTCTGGAATTTCCAAATCACTTGCCAAAGGCACATAGCACCATTGGATCTAATATGAAAACTGACGATTGAACATTTGCTATGACACCAATGACAGTGCAAAAAGTCCTTCAGTTTGAATGCAAATGGGGCATTCTCTGGTTTCACACTCTGAGATGTCTGCCTCCTTATAGGAAGACAACGGAAAACTGTTGAGGACCTGGGTGGGCCCCATCTTAGCACCAAGGAGATACTCGATGAATGGTGGCTGTATTTCACTTGATTCTTAGATAGAAAAACAACTTTGAGGCTTGAAGTGTGCTCAGTGGTAGAGCATAGGACCCTGGGTTTCATGTTCAAAGTCAGCTGCTCCACTTGTCTCAGAGCAGTTATTTAGCTTTTCTATATCTCCATTTCCTCGCAGTAGAATGCAGATAATCTGCAGTTCAGAATAAGATGCACACACTTAGAACACTACTCAGAGCCAAGGAGGCACTCAACCAGCTCCGGGTGCTGCAACAAGGGTGATGGAAGCTTCTAGGATTTTGTTAAAGCTGTATTTTATTAGACTTCCGTGAGCAGAGGCTCTCTCCGAGAGAGCAGAGACTCTGTACCCTGCTGGCTCAGGCTCCAAGACCTCTTACCTTTGGCCTGAAATTTCAAGCAGGGGTGAGCCAATAGGCACTGTCCAGCATCCCAGCTACTGAGAATATAACCGATGGACAGGATCCTACAGAGGAACTTGTGTTCCCTGCCATACAAGAAGCTTTCCTGCTATGGTTTCTGTCTTTTTCACAAGAAGGAACACATGTTTCCTGGCACCAGCCAGAAAGAGTGCACAGAGTGATGGGCCTAGATAGATGGTCAGACCCGTCCACTGCTGCTCAAGTCAGTTCAGACAGGGGAAACCGGGACCCCATGGAGCAGGGTTGGGGAATGTAGCCCAACCTAAGAAAACTGGTTCAGGGAGGTGTGGCTACCACTCTAGGGCTAAGACTGACTCTCAAAAGAACTGAGCAGGGACTTAGGCAGGATCAAGTCCCTAGATTAGCCACCTCAAGAGCAGTTTGGGACAGGTACTGGGTGGGCTATTTTGTAACCAGACAATGTGTGCTCACATTTACATTCTGAGCTTGGAGACAGTACTCACAATCGTTAAGTGAACAGAAAGAATGATTACCCTCTCTGAATCCTCGGGGTTTAATTCATCATGGTTAGAACTACTCTGTCTTCTCCCTCTGCTTGAGTCATCAGAAGGAGCAGAATGCATCCATTTCTTTTCACGCAGTCAGGGACTCAACAAAGTAATTAGCAGCCAGTGTTTCCGGGATCTTAGGGCCTGACAACGGCTGCAGCTTAGGTGGCCCCAATCAAAGTGTGGTCAGAGAGAACAGCAGCACATTAATTACCTGTAGTAACACTTGGACTCTCTTCCCCCTGCACAATTTACCTGCTAATTAAAGCTTAATGAACAGTATCCATTTTCCTGGTTTCTCATTCTAGGCCGACATTAAAAGACCCTCCCTTTTATTAATCACCCTTACAATCTGATGCAGGGAGCTGCCTGGTGCTTGCTGTGGGAGGTCTGTCCAAGTCACCCTCTTCAACACACAAGACCCGGTTAGCCACCGGGATCCACACTGCTCCAGAGCCACTGAGTGTTGGAACATGAGAACAACTGAGTAGATCCAGGCCTGCCCTTAGGGCTTCTGACTCAGCAGGTCAGCTTCTGTGCAGCCCCAGCATCTGCACCTTTCCCTAAGGGCCTGATGATTCTGACGCAAGTAGCCCAGAGACATGTCCTAGAGCAGGCCCATTTTTTTTCCTACAGCACCCCTAGACATTGACCATTTCAAGGGATCCAGGTGTGTCAGTTACTGCCTCTGTCCCCAGTTGCCCCAGAGGTTCAGATCTGTTGAAACTTCATGCATGTTTCCCAGTTTATAAAATGTACATTTGGTCCTCACACCAAACCCCACCCTATCTCTGCTGTGGCCATAGTGTTTTTTAAATTGTTTTTGTTGAGCTATACATTTTTTTCTGACTCCCTCCCTTCCCCCGCTCTTTCTACCCTCTGCCTTGACCCACACACTCCCAATTTACTCAGTAGATCTTGTCTTTTTTCTCCTTCCTCTGTAGATCCATGTATGTCTCTCTTAGGGTCCTTTTTGTTGTCTAGGTTCTCTGGGGTTGTGGGCTGTATATTGGTTTTTCTTTGTTTTATGTCTAGAAGTCACTTATGAGTGAGTACATATGATATTTGTCTTTCTGGGTCTGGGTTACCTCATTCAATATGGTTTTTTCTAGATCCATTCATTTGCCTGCAAATTTCAAGATGTCATTTTCTTTTTTCTGCTGTGTAGTACTCCATTGTGTAAATGTACAACATTTTCTTTGTCCATTCTTTGGTTGGGAGCATTTAGGCTGTTTCCAAGTTCTGGCTATGACAAATAAAGCTGCTATGAACATAGTTGAGTACATGCCCTTGTGGTATGATAGAGCATCCTTTGGGTATAGACCCAACAGTGGTATTGCTAGGTCTTAAGGTAGATTGTTTCCTACTTTTCTGAGAAATAGCCATACTGATTTCCAAAGTGATGGCCATGGAGTCTTAGCACAGGCTTTGACAGGGACCTTTGCCCTTCCAAGCCCAGAGCTTGACCAGGGCACCGTGCCACTGGAAAGTCCATCCTACTTATGCCTGCCTGATTTGGTAAACTAAAACTGCAGTGATCCGTCTGCATCTAAAACGCATGTGAAATCCTAACGGAAGTTCATCTCATACTGTAGTTAGACATGCTTGTCATAACTCACTTATTTTCCAGAAGTTTGTGTTTAACTGGGCACCTTGTACCTTCTCGGGTAACTCCAAAGCTGACAGCCACCCGGTATCGGCTGGTAAGGAGTTTTCCACACAGGATCTGTGGAACAAGGAGTATGAAACTGGAATTGGATGGCTTTGTTCTTTCTTGATTGGCCACCTTGTTCTGTCCCTGGGAGATATTAGTTCAGTATGTTTCTGACTCACTTTCACCAGCGCCCCATGGTACTGGAGACATTCGTGGTCTACCCCTACATATATGCCTACCTCCCCTTTACCTCATATTCGCAGCTCCACCGAGTAGTAGTCGATTGAAAATTGACCCTAGCACCTTGAAGCGTGTCCCCCTCGGTATTTCAGCTTGGGCTCATATTCCAAACTAATGTGTGTTTCCCACTTGTGGCATCTGGAAACTGTGGGGAATCTCCAGAGCCTTGGCATCTCTTTTCCAGAGCTCTCAGCCCCTGGAAGTCCATTCCAGAACTCTCTCTAATGAATTTGGTGTGTGTTACATAACCTATCTTCCATGGGAGGCCATCTCAAATCTCTTCATGTAACAAACACCCATAGAGCAGCCTGACCTGACTTTATAGACTGAAAGCAACAGGCAGTTTGAATCATTTTCCTTCTACTGAGGTGGCTAGCGCTGTAAACAGAGGGGCATGACTATCTTCTATTTGCTTCCATGTCTATCCCAGGCCAAGAAAGTCTCAGGAGTAGAAGGTGAGGAGAGTGGCTGTGTCCAGGCATCACTTCCGTCAGTGAGGTGTGAGAAACAAGAGGGATTATGTTGTACCTTGGGGAGAGTATGTGCCTGCCTGGAATGCTAAAGAAGCAAAAGGAACCTGGCAATGGTGGCACACAACTTTAGTCTCAGCACTCGGGAGGCAGAGGCAGGCAGATCTCTGTGAGTTTGAGGCTGCCAGTCTGGTCTACAAGAGCTAGTTCCAGAACAACTAGAACTGTTACACAGAAAAACCCCGTCTTGAAAAACCAGGAAAACAAAAGACAAAGAAGAAGCCACAGGATAAAGTGTCTAAAGTGCAGTGAGGCAACCCAGCAGCATCAAGCACCTGGCCCAAGAGTCACAGGAGGAAATTCCAGCATTTTCTGTAAGAGACAGCAATTACACAGGAGCCTGGCTCCAACGGCGCCAGGACCTCACCTGTTTTCTGTGCTGAGTTTCAGTGCTGGCTAGCCCCAGGGCTTTAGCTAGACAGAGCAGATAAAGTGCTTTGGAGATCCTGGGCTCCTCCTAAGCTCCTCTTTGAAGCAGAATACAAAGGGAAGCAGTTTCTGAGACTGCCTCTGTGTTCTTGCCCCCCATGTTTGCAGTCCTGGAGGATTCAGGTACACTCACTTTCACCATGGACTTCCTCCTTCTCCTGTCTCCACATCAGGATAGACCCAGGAACTGGACTTCTGGCCAGTGTGGTAGGAAAAATTTGCACTGAGAAACACCTGGTCAAGTGAACGATTTCTCTCCTCTGGAGATGGCAGATAAGACCCCAGGACTGGGGGGCCTCATTCTGGTCCTGAAAGGCGGTCAAGCTTCATCTAGTTCCCTTTGCCCCAGTGGCTCCAGTGTTAAGTGTTGATGTCATCAAAATGTCTCTAGGCGCATGCGCATGCAGCTTGAGACCTTTGCTAGAAGCCACAGGGGAGGGTTGTGCACACAAACTCTCCTTTGGCCTTGCTTTTGACTCGGGCTTGATTGAGCATGTATAATAAGAAATCTGTTGGGCTGTTCTTGTTCACAAGGCAAGCCCTCTCTTTACATGCAGGTTGTCAACAGTTACTCTTCGAATGTCTAGTGTATGGCCTTTTCGGCTTCTTTTGAGATACTCTGCCCTTTCCTCAAGTCATGACTACTATATCTATATCTATAATATATATGTTCATTTATATTATAAAAGCTTTAAGCTTTTTCCTCCACCTTAGGCTTTTATCAGGGTTTTTTATGCACTGTGAGTGAGAATCCAGAATCTAATTTCATTTGCATCTATGTATTCAAAAACCCTAGTCACAGAACCAGTAAGGAGTTCACGCTCACCCCACTGGCAGATAGCAGATAGCAAGTGGCCACATATGTACAGGTATGCTACTCTCTTTCATTAGACAATTTTCTACCGCCATGTCACTAGGACTTCAGATTAACTTGGATATACAGGAAGGCATTTCCCATCACCCTAATCTTCTTCCACAGTATCTTGAGCATGCTTGATCCTTTGCATTTCATATTTATTTATAATAATCTTATTAAACTTAAGACAAAATTCACATGCACCCACCTCTGCATAGTTTTATTGGGGTGCATTATTAAAATACATTAACTCTAGATGTCAATTAATTTAAAGAGATTATTTATAATTTTGTAGGTTGTATTTGCTTTAAATTGACACAGAATCTCATGTAGCCCAGGATCTTTGAACTTGATAAATAGCAAAAGATGAGCATGAATTCTGGTCCTCCTGTCTCCACCTGAGTGCTAGGATTGCAAGCATACTACTGTGTTGTTTTATGTGGTGCCGGGGATTGAACCCAGGGCCTCATGCACATTAAGTAAGCACTCTTCTAACGAGCCTGCATCCCCCAGCCCAATAGTGTGCTTATTAACCCACTAACATATCTTTCCATTTCTTTTTGTGTTTACCAAATCGAAGTTTTACAGACAGTTTGATTGTTTCACTTCAAGGCACTTCAATATTTTGATGCTAATTGTAAAGTCTAACAGGCTGACTTATCTCTTTAATACTCACGATTTATGTGTTGATTCATTAACATATAAAAATCCAACTGGATTGCATATGTTAATCATGTAATCTGAAACCTTGATGAATTTATGTATTAGTTCTAACAGTTTTATTGAGGGAATTCTTAAGGGTTTGCTATGCATAATATTTCTCTGTAAATGAAGATTATTTTGCTTCTTTCTTTCTAATTTACACGCCTTCTATTTCTGTCTTATAATTGCTCTGGTTTGAATTTCCAGGAGGAACGCTTGCTTTATCGTTGACATTAAAAGAAACGCTAGCAGTCTTGCACAGTTGAATGTGAACTTTATTGTGCTACAGTAGGTTCCACTGATCTTTGTTGAATGTTTTCATCAGAGCATGATCTTGTATTTTGTAAAATTCCTTCTTTAATATCGATTAAAATTTGACATAAAAATCAGAAAAATATATTATCTTGTTTTGTCTTCTTTTTGTACTGTATTTGTTGATTTATTTATACAGGGTCTTGTGCAACTCAAGTTGGTCATGAGTATGCTGTGTAGCCGAAGATGACCTTCAACCTCCAACCTCCCTGCCTCCACTAACCAATCCCTGGGATTAGGGCCATTACCACCATGTCCCGCTCCTTATTCTGTTAATTAGATGATTAAAATTGATCTATTTGCATACATTGATCCATCTTACATCCTGGGAAAAATCCTGCTCAGTTATGTTGTGCAATCCTTTAATACATTGTTGGATTTGGTTTGATAGTCTATATTTTATTTATCATTTCTGTTTCAGTGTCTGTAATGGGTATTGGTCTAGAGTTTTCTTAAGATGTCTTTGCCTGGTTTAGGTATTGGAATAGTAATGCTCATAGGCTCAGTGTCAAAGCAGTCCATTCTCCTCAGTTGTTTGGAAGAGTTTGAGAGGTAATGGTAGTGATGCTTCTTCCGATGTTTGCTAGAATTGATCTTTGGGGCCACCTGGGCCTGGCCTTTTCTCCTGCTCAATCATCTTCCCCAGGTGAGTACAGGGTTACTCTTCCCTCGACGTTATCAGCTTTTGCAGTCTCTTATTAGGCTCTTCACAGACATCCATTCTGGTCTCTAATGTATGTTTCCCTTGGCCTGGAAGTTGTCAAATGCTCAATCCAAGGTTGACTGAATCAGCAATATTCTCAAGTCAAAAGATGTACTCAATATTTTTTAAAATTTTTATTTATTCTATATAGTGTTCTACCTACATCTGTGTCTGCAGGCCATAAGAGGACAGCACATCTCATTACTGATGGCTGTGAGCTACCATGTGATTGCTGGGAATTGAACTTAGGAACTTTGGTTAAGAGCCAGTGCTCTTAACCACTGAGCCAGCCCCTATTTCTTAATTTTTAAAGTTTATGTTCACGTTTTTTTTTTGTCTGTGTCTATATCTGTGCACCCACCACATGCTTACACCCCTCAGAGGCTGGAAGAGAGCATGAGAGTGCCCAGAATTAGAGTTAAGGATGTTGTGGGCTGCCATGTGGGTTCTGGAAATCAAACTCAGGTCTTCCAGAAGAGCAGTGGTCTTAAGTGCTGATGTCTCTCCCCAGCCCCGCCCCCATTACTATGTTGCCTTCTGTTTCAGTCTTCTCATTTCTTTCTCTGATGTCAAAATGTTTATGCTGTTAAGATTTTAAAACGTTCTTCTCTGTTTTTCTTTTTCTTTTTTCTTTTCCAGAAGATCAGCTAATCCAATTAGGCTGGCCTCCATAGTTTCTGAAATTGGACGTCCTTGATCCATTTCATTTCCTTCAAGGATGAGCGTGCCTGATTCTAAGATCCCCTTCCTCCCATTTTACAGTCTCTCATCTCTTCACTCCTCTGGCTCATGCCTCAAGAACTGTCACTGGGTCTCCGCTATGAAACTATTTCATGAGCATTTTGTTAGTATTCACTTTATACTTTTTTCTCTTTTCTTATTTTTCTTGTAATTCCCCTGGGACTTGGTGTTTTGTAAGAGTTTTCAATTCAGCATCTTTAGCTGGTAGTCTTCACCCTTCAGCCCACCATAACCCATAGTCTGACTTCACTGCTCTTCCACAGCTGCCTCTGCCAGTCAGCCAGGCAGAAGGTTCCTGAAGCTGACTTCAGCGGCTGTCTTCTGTTTCTCACCTCCACTGCCCTGGACACAAGGGAGACACTCTGCTATGCTTGCAAACTGCTCTTGGCTCCACACTTACACACTCAGACCATGTGTTTGCCAGTGTTTTTTCCTCTCACCAACATGCACATGGACACCAAACCCAGGCTCCATGGGCCTGATCCCTATTTCTGGACCCATTCTGTTTGAACTTCAGTTTATGAATTCAAAAATCATTTCCAGCACTAGGATTTTATTTTTCCCTTCCCAATAATGTTTTATTATTAGTATTTTCTTAATAGCCTAAAATATATCTTCCAGTTTTTAAAAATGTGGGGGTTTTCCCCTTTTTGGTCCTTTTACTGGAAATAGATTTTTCTCACATTATGGTTTCTACTACTTCTCTCTGCTCCTCCAGCTCCTCCCCACCTCTCCTCCCATCCATAGCCACCTCTTTCTGTCTCCCATTAGAAAGCAAACAAGCTTCTAAGGGATAATAGTAAGATGAAAGAAAAAGCAAACACATTAGAGTTACAAGAGAAGACACAAGCATCAGAGAATCACTCATACACACACTCAGGAATCCCAGAAAAACACTAAATTGGAAGTCATAACAGATACACAGAGGACCTGGTACAGAGTGCGGCAGGCCCCATGCCACAGCTTCAGTCTCCGGGAGTTCCTATGAGCATTGATACTGTGGACTGGCAGGGCCTTGTTTCCTTGGTGTCCTCTCACACTCTTTGTGCCTCCCCTTCCACAGGGTTCCCTGAGTCCTGAGGGGAGGGATTTGATGGAGACATCACATTTAGGACTGAGTGTTCCAAGGTCTCACACTCTGCATATTGTCTGGCTAGAGGTCTCTGTATTTGTTCCCATCTGTTGCATGAGGAAGCTTCTCTGATGATGTCTGAGCAAGGCACTCATCTATGAGTAGAGCAGAATGTCATCTGGAGTCATTTTATTGCTGTGTTCTTTCAGTAGAAGAGTAGTATTGGTTTTGCCTCAGGTCCCTGGGCTGTCTAGTCTCTGTTTATTGGTCACCCCAGCAGTGTCCTGTATGGGTTCCATCTTGTGGAGTGGGCCTTGAGTCAAATCAGATATTAGTTGGTTCCTCCCACAAACTTCGTGCCATCGATGCCCTAGCAGATCTTGAAGGCAGGAGACCACTGTAAACTGAAGCGTTTGTGGCGGTGTTGCTGTTTATCTTTCTCTGTTGGCAGTGCAGTATTAGGATTTTAGAATTCCACATTTGAAGGTCTTTCTGGGAATAGAAATGATAGAAATAGTTTCCATGAGCAGGGCCATAGTAGTTTCAGCGAACACTCTGTGATGCTTCATTTTGAAGACGGGAGCTCCGTTAGAAAAACAAGTGCCCTTTAGGGGCAGTATATTTTGTTTAGCTGAGTATGATGTGTGATCAAAGGCAGTTTCCCGGAGCTCCATCTTGTGCAGAACTGAGGGTTGAAGAAGAAGCTTTTCCACACCTCTCTGAGGCTATGTTGGAATAAGGCAAGGGCTGAAGAGATGGTTTAATGGCTAAGAACACTTGCTGCATGAGCGTGAAGACTTGATTTCAGACCCTTAGAGCCTGTGGAAAAGCCAGATGGTCTACCCTAGCACTGTGGGAGGCATAGAGAAGAGAGTATCGTCTGGGGGGGCTTGCTGGCAGTCAGCCTAACTAAAATGGCCAGTTACGGGTTTAGCAAAGGGCCCTGTCTTAAAGCCATAATGCAGAGTGACAGTCCATTTGACCTTCTCCTCTGACCGCCACACACAGACACACAGTCACTCAGTTGCACACACAAGTCCATGTACAGCACTCACACAGAGCAGGATAAGAAAGGGGAGGGCCAGTGCCCAACCCCAAGTCTCAGACCTCTCTGAGGTTCTCACAGTGGGACACCCTGCTTGACACAAAGTTAAAGCTCAACCCCCAGCAAAGAATCCTGTATCTTCGGTACGGTGAAGGAATTCTGCTACCTTCCCTCTAAGAATTTAGTCTCTTCTATATGATCTAAAAATCAAATCATCACCAAACTTTATGGTGAGTGGAAGGTAACCTCTCCCAACCCCAGCAATGGTTTGTTTGGGTGGCATGGTATTCAAAGTTTTCAGACTCGTGGGAACAGGTCACTAGCTGAATTTCCTTTTGGGATCTGATTATCTGGGGAAAGGGAGCATTGCGTGGAAGCTTAAGTGGTAGTGATATGTGGCCGGCTGCTCTGTAGTAACGCCTCTTCTCAGAGAACTGCTCTGTAGTAACGCCTCTTCTCAGAGAACTGGCGGCTAGCTAGGCAACACGCTGACAGTGTTCTAAGCCTGATCTCAAAGGAGGCTGTGGTCAGGCAGGGTCCCCTTGAGGATGAGCATAGTCGGTGACACACAGCGATGCAGGCCAGGGTGGAGAAGACAGCAGTGAGTGGGGAGTAGCCTGAGTGAAGAGGAAAGTTGTGGCTGCTGAAGAGACTGAGGCTGCCTGAGCACCATATACATAGATGGCTTTGCCTCCACGCAGTAGCCTAGGAAATGCCAGAAGCTTCCAGAAGCTGGAATATCCACACCCAAATGTTGCAAAATGCAAAATGAAACCACCTTATACTGAAAATCTAGTAGCATAGCTCCGCGCCTGAGTCACTGTGGGATTTGAAAAACCGTGAAGACACCTTATGCCACTCTAACTTCCTAGTCTGTAAGATTTATACACAGTGATCTGTGGAGGACAGAGAAAGAGATCACATGGGGTTTGGGTTTAATTGTATATGCATGCAAAGAGGAAAGTGTTAAAGCAGCAAACAGGCTTTGGGATTTACATAAAGATCACATGAAGCCTTTCAGCATGACAGCAGCGATGAGCTATTTCTTCTCAGAGAAAATATTCCTTAATTTACTAAGAGAATATTACACCCAGATCCCCCAGGGCCGCGTGAGTGACAGGCATTCACTGAGGAAGAAAGGGTAAACAAGGGTCTGCATGCCCTCATCCAACAGTGGGCTTGCCTCTCTGCAAAAGACCCTCAAGTCTGCCAACTCATTTGAACAGATGACACCATACAAGTCATTGACCTGTAATAGCTGGGGGCAAATTTCTGACGTGGAAATGAACTGATTTGAAAGTCTTATGAAAGATAGCTGTGCAGTTACCAAATCACCTATGAGGACAACCAGACAATGAATACCAGCCAGGATGTGCGCCACACAAGTGGGCAGATGGAAGGGCGGGCAGGGAATCCAAAATCCTCCCCTGCTCCCCAGAGGAAATGTTGGTGCTCCCTGTCAGAAACAGTCATCTCCGTGGGTTTGATGCTCCTAATATTACATCTTCACATTTCTGGGGAGTGGGTGGAGATCCTAGTAAAGCAGAGGTTCATTTCCCTCATCTTTTGAATTATTTTACATTTTAAATTATTTTTTAAAAATTTTTAGACAATATATTTTATTATAGTCTTCCTCTCCCCCAAATCCTCCAAGATCCTCAGGTCCTCTCCACCTCCCTTCCCACCTAAATTCATGTCTGTTCTGTTAAGAACAAACAGAAACCAAGAAAATAAAAAAGACAAAAAATGCCAAACTAAAACAACAACAGAAGCACACACAACGTGGAGTCTGTCTTGTATTGGCCTGAGAAAGAGGCCAATCCCGCATGGTCAGTGTGGCCTTCGTCCTCCCCACCTCAGTGAACAGAGAATGTTTTCTGTGCAGGTGCACCTTCTGATCTTGTACTGACTCTGGGTCTCCCGAGTGCAGGAGTCAGTGCTTACTCATCCTGAGATGGTTCCAGAAGGATGGGCAAACAGCCTGTTGTGGCAGATGCCAGGAAGGCTTAGCAGCCAAGCATAATGTTTAAACAGCTCCAGTCTGCGCAAACAAGGCAACTAGTTAAACAACAGCACCCCTAGTGTGCAGAACGGCGGCGTGCTTGGCAAGAGCAAGCAATTAGGACTGAAGGCTACCGATGATGGCGGTCTCGAAAAGTACAAATTTCCAGCTAGCACAGACAGCTGCTGTTCATTACAAAGAAACCAATTACACTTGCCTCCCGCTGACCTCCCACGGATGCCAACATCCAAGGGCTCTGTGCTGCTGCTATTGGAGTTCAGACCAGAAATCAGAGCTTTGGAATTCAGGATCTGATCTGCCACAAACTCACTTTGTAATTCTGGGAAGTCGCTTCAGTCTTTCTCACCATAATGTGTTCTAATCTGCACTGTTGCTTTGGGAGCACGAGTGGAGGCCCCTTAAGCGCAATTAGGGCCTATTCTTTGCATAGAAAAAAAGAGAAGCAGCTTCTGACTAGGTACCTGCTCTCTCCTCCCACCTGCTGAGAAGGTAGACGTCCTGCAGCTACTTGTCTCCACTTACAAATAAGATGAGGTGGGGTCTCAGGTCTCAATAGACTATTAGGCTCTTCCCAGAGATTCTGGGGGCTCTCCAGAGAAGCTCTGATTTGAGGCAGTGAAATTGTTAGGGAATCCATTTCTCTGTTTATTCTCTGAACAAGGGGCCTTGGAGTTTCAGTACAAAGAGAAATATCCAACAAGCCAGGGGTCCTCCACACTTAGCTAAGAGAAAAACATGGTAGTTCTGGTATGAAGGGGGGGTGGTCCTAGCAGACTAGTCTGAGTCATCCTGAGAGGAGGGACGGGAGATTTGACCTTGACAGTGATTTATCTGTCGCTGCTGAGATGGGAAATCAGGCCTTTGGGGAACTCAAGGCAGTGCCTGCCTGGCTGTATAAGAAACTGATCTTTGATTCTCAGGGAGGCAACCTGTCATTCCTGGTGCTGGCGCGCCCTCTGGTGGCAAATAGGGAGCAAGGCCCCATTGAAGACAAAATGATTTGTTGATGCTTGGTCAGTCTCTCTCACATATGTAAAGAACATCGGTGTAAAAATGTCTGTGGGGGCAATTTTCACTCTACATTTTAGTTCCACATTCTTCTTTTCTATTTAATAGCAGTGGGCATTTATATGTACATTTCTTTGTATTCATTTCCAAATGCCGGTGTTTATTTTCAACAGTTGAGAGAAGTGAAGCCACCAGCCTGGAGGATGGCAGAGGACATGCTTTAACTGCTACAGTGAGTCACAGAGCTGGGTCGGCCTTGTCAGGATGGTACTGAAGCACCTGACTTGAAAGAAGCCAGAGGAGGAGCAGGGGATCATGAGTATGAAGAGGACCTCAGAACTGGGAAAGAGACAGAAACTGGGCCTTTCAGGCTTCATTAAAGGGGAAATTCAAAACAAAGATACCAATGAAAACTGTGTTGAAGGTAGGGAAAAGTGGAGGAAGGTCTTTGGCGGAAAAATAAAGGTGACACTAGCGATGATGGACCAGGAGCATACAATCAGGTCCCTGGGAGAGCAGATGCCCTGGTCTTCAAGACAGCGATAACACCTTTGCTTTTTATGAATGGTACTATGCCTACAGAGCACAGCATGGAACCTTTGTTTTACTTTGTTTCTCAAGACAGGGTTTCTCTGTAGCTTTGGAGCCTGTCCTGGAACTCCCTCTGTAGACCAGGCTGGCCTCGAACTCACAGAGATCCGCCTGCCTCTGCCTCTCGAGTGCTGTGATTAAAGGTGTGTGCCACCACTGCCAGGCAAAACTTTTTATGACAAACCTATATTTTCATTACTTTTGCTTTATCAATACAATTATGATTTACTAGTCTGTTGGTAGTCATGATGTATGTACATTTTTTTCATTACCACACTGTGGTGGTTTGAAGGAGAAATGTCCCCTATAAGCTCTTGTGTTGGAACACTTGGCTCCCCCATCCCAGACTGGTGGTACTGTTTGGAGAGGTCATGAATCCTCTGGGAGCTGGAGCTTTGCTGGAGGAAGCACCTCACTGGGGGCAGGCGCTGAGAGCTCCTAGCCTCGCTCCACTTCCAGTTTGCTATTGAAGATGCACAGCTTCCTGCCTCCGTCACTGTGCCATGCCTCTGCCACGATGGGCTCTCTCTGGAACCATAAACTAAAATAAATCTTCAACGGGCATTTTATCACAGCAGCAGCCTAGTGACTCACGCGCACTTTTCTTTGGAATTTCCTAAGATGTGATGGAACTCATTTTCTAACTTGTACCTTCTGCATTACACATGTGTGGGCAATGGTTAAGCATAAGTGCTTTTGCTAAAATCATTTTATCCATCAAATTTCAATGCTCCTTATAAATTCAAGAAGTTATAATTAGCTGAAGTATGAAGTGACAAAGCTCTCTTGAATGATAAGTTGATATAGCTGGAGATAACCCAGGGACCCCTAGCTCAGAGGCCGTGATTTGGAGACCATTTTGTTTGATTTGGGGACTCTGGGTTTTGGATATGGGTATTTGGGGCTATTTGATTGTTTGCTACATAAGCACATTGGAAATAGGAAGCAGAAGGGGAAAGTTCTATTCAAGAGCACAGTTCATGGTGGTGGGTCTGTTCAGTAACTTCATCCATTGACTTCATAGTGACTGATAAGATTTTAGTTTTGAAAGAAAAGTTGTTTGCTAAGTGCAGAAATATGCAGATGAGAACACAGTTATTTTCTTTATCCTCTCAGCAGCTTCTTTATGATTGCCTTCCCTTCTCTTCATTCCCCTCCTTCCACCCCAAAAGAAAGCAGGCGAACCTGTGGGTCCCAGAAGGTCTTCAGCCTCATGCCCCTGACACCTTCGCAGGGTTGTGTGGGCTTTACACTAGCAAAGATGACAGCGTGGAGAGTTTTCTGAGGCAGTGTTGAGCACGATACCCTTTCACGCACAGCCCCCTGCTTAGTGGAGCTCTTCTGTGGCAGAAACTGCCTGAGTAACTGGGAGATGCACATGGGAGACTTTTCAAAGGACCATTAGTGTCTCTGGTGAGTACGTGGGGGTTTGTCTTCTTTTGTTTGAAACAGGGTCTACTCTCTAGCCCCGGCATGCCTGATAGATAACACACTATGTAATCCAGGCTGCCTTGAGCTCACCATCCTCCTGCCTCAGCCTCCCAAGTGCTGGGATTGTCAGTATGTGTCATAATATCTAGCTATAGAAGTTAAAATTTTAAATTAATTTCCAAATTATTTGTATATCAGGAAGCAGTTATATTAAACTTGAAATTAAATAAATATTAAGATTATTATTTATTTTCAGGTGTATGCCTGCAAAAAAAATAACTGGGGTCTCCTGGGCTGGAGAGATGGCTCAGAGGTTAAGAGCATTGCCTGCTCTTACAAAGGTCCTGAGTTCAATTCCCAGCAACCACATGGTGGCTCACAACCATCTGTAATGGGGTCTGGTGCCCTCTTCTGGCCTGCAGGCATACACACAGACAGAATAATGTATACATAATAAATAAATATTTTTTTAAAAACTAAAAATAACTGGGTCATATGGTAGTTTTATTTTTTAGTGTTTGGAAAAATATCCAGACTGGGTTCCATAATGACTGTACTAGTTTGCTCGCCCACCTCCTTGCCAGCATTTGGTGGCATCTGGTTTTTGTTGTTGTTGTTGTTGTTGTTGTTGTTATTATTATTATTATTTGTTTTTTTGAGACAGGGTTTCTCTGTAGCTTTAGGTCTTGTCCTGGAACTTGCTCTGTAGACTAGACTGATCTCAAACTCACAGAGATCCACCTGTCTCTGCCTCTTGAGTGCTGGGATTAAAGGCGTGAGCTACCGCTCCGCTGGTATCTATTTTCTTGATGATAAAATTTTGACAAAGAAGAAATACAAATAATCAATAAACATACATAACTAAAAATCATTCAACATCCTTAGCCCTTCCTTGATGTCAGTTCAAATGATTTGTTCAGTTATTGATTGGATGATGACTTTGATGTCACTTATTTCTCTCCCCATCCCCCCATCCCCCCATCCCACCCCACCCCCTAGTTCCCATTTTTTGTCCGGCAATCTTGTCTACTTCCAATATCCAGGAGGATAACTATATGTTTTTCTTTGGGTTCACCTTCTTATATAGCTTCTCTAGGATCACAAATTATAGGCTCGATGTCCTTTAATTATGGCTAGAAACCGATTATGAGTGGGTACATCCCATGTTCATCTTTTTGGGCCTGGGTTACCTCACTCAGAATAGTGTTTTCTATTTCCATCCATTTGCATGCAAAATTCAAGATGTCATTGTTTTTTACCGCTGAGTAGTATTCTAACATGTATATATTCCACAGTTTCTTCATCCATTCTTCCACTGAAGGGCATCTAGGTTGTTTCCAGGATCTGGCTATTACAAATAATGCTGCTATGAACATAGTTGAGCAAATGCTTTTGTAGTATGATTGGGCATCTCTTGGGTAAATTCCCAAGAGTGGAATTACTGGGTCCTGGGGTAGGTTGATCCCAAATTTCCTGAGAAACCGCCACACTGCTTTCCAAAGTGGTTGCACAAGTGTGCATTCCCACCAGCAATGGATGAGTGCCCCCCTTACTCCACAACCTCTCCAGCAAAGGTTATCATTGGTGTTTTGGATTTTAGCCAATCTGACAGGTGTAAGATGGTATCTCAAAGTTGTTTTGATTTGCATTTCCCTGATAGCTAAGGAGGTTCAGCATGACCTTAAGTGTCTTTTGGCCATTTGAAATTCTTCTGTTGAGAATTCTCTGTTCAGTTCAGTGCTCCATTTTTTAATTGGGTTAATTAGCATTTTAAAGTCTAGTCTCTTGAGTTCCTTATATATTTTAGAGATCAGACCTTTGTCAGTTGCAGGGTTGGTGAAGATCTTTTCCCAGTCAGTAGGCTGCCTTTGTGTCTTAGTGACAGTGTCCTTTGCTTTACAGAAGCTGCTCAGCTTCAGGAGGTCCCATTTATTCAATGTTGCCCTTAATGTCTGTGCTGCTGGGGTTATAAGTAGGAAGCGGTCTCCTATGCCCATTTGTTGTAGAGTACTTCCCACTTTCTCCTCTGTCAAGCTGCTAAGCAGTGTGGCTAGGACTAAGGCTGATTTGCCTTTTGGCTCCACCCAGTCCAACATGGTGGAGGCATGTTCACCACCTCTACGAGCCATGCATCCCACCCCAGGTCCAGGTATACTATAGGTCTATATCATGCCATTAAGTAGTTTGCAACATGCCTCAGAAACCCCATTTAAATGTTCTGTATCTCGACCTCCTGAAAGAGTCATAGCTGTTTGTGCTGGTAAACCAGGAAGCCAGCTCCTTAAAGAAGCCACACAACCTTCCTTGCCAAGGCTGAGTCAAGAAGACCTGTCTTAAAGGAGCCACAGCAAGCCAACAAACAGAGAAAGAGGCTATATTAAACTCCGGTTTGTTTGTTTGTTTGTTTCTGTCTAGAATTCCTTCCTAAACTCTCTTGGGTTTTAATTGGATCTAGCTGGCACACATTTTGTTATATGAAATTTTACTATGTTAAAGTTAAAACCTTCCTTTTTATTTGAACAGAAAAGGGAAGATAGTATGGGAAGTCCTTCTGTCTATGTGTTGCTTTTATTGATTAATGAATAAATCTGTTTCAGCAAGTGGCTTAGCAGAATAGGGCAAGGCAGGGGTTCAAAGTAGATAGAAGAGGAAAGAAGGCAGAGTCGAGGAGAAGCCATGTAGCTATCCACACAAGACAGACGTACCAGAACCTTGCCAGTAAACCATACTCACATGGCAATATACAGATTAATCGAAATGGGTTAATTTAAGATATAAGAGTTAGTCAAAAATATGCTTAAGGTATTGGCCAAACAGTATTGCAATTAATACAAATTTCTGTGATATTATTTTGGGAGTCTGGGCAGCCAGGAAATGAACAAGCAGCCTCCCCCAACAAGCCTATCTCCAATGAGCTCTTATAACTTTAATTACCATTTTATTAATCTACGTTCTGCTACTTGGCTTTTACCTTTCTCCCATACTGTACACCCAACTTATTTTGAGTCTTGCTGAAATTTCTCTGCCTCTCTTCTTCCCAGAGTTCCTCTCTTTCCCCAAGAGTCCTGCCTATTCTCTCCTGCCTAGCTATTGGTCACTCAGCTATTTATTAAACCAATCAGAAGGCACCTTAACAGAGATACATCTTTACAGTGTACAAAAAGATTATCCCACAACACATAGCCTAAAAGTTGGTCTTGTGATTTTTTGATGAAGAATGTAACTGCTTTTTGCCATTGTCCAAAAAGTATGCCTGAGGCTAAAGTAAAGAGTTTTGGATCAGTTCAGTTGGTAGAGGAAATCTCAAAACAGCTTAGTATAGACTTGGCCCTGTGATTACTAGTGCTAACTCTAATGAAGATTTATAATGAAAATGAGTAAGCTGAACAAGGAGATAAAAATATTAAGAAATGGAATAAAGGGAGTGCAAGATTCTACTCAGTAAAGTGGATTAGAGTACTTATTGGTCCTGCAAAAGACCTGGGTTCAATTACCAGTACCCACAAGCTACCTCATGACCATCTGTAGCTCCAGACACAGGGAATCTTATGCTCTCTTCTGGCTTCCTCAACCACTGAAGGTATAAGGAACACTAACATATATTCAGGAAAGTTTTCATATACATAAAAATAACAAAATATTTAAAAATTCTTTAATTTTTTTTAAAGTTTCTGTCTTATAATCCAGCAATTCTTTTTCTGGAATACTTTATAAAAAACAATAAAATATTAAACAAGGGTTTTTATGTCCAAAAATACACTGGATGTTTGAGATTAAAAAAAATTCTTGTAGCTAGGCAGTTGTGGTGCACACCTTTAATCCCAGTGCTCAAGAGGCAGAAGCAGGACTGGTCTACAGAGTGAGTTCCAGGACAGCCAGGGCTGTTACACAGAGAAACACTGTCTCAAAACACAAAAATTCTTGTAATATTTACAGAACAGCAGAATAACTATGATTAATAATAATTAAATGGTTCAAATCAGCTAAAAGAGAATAACATTTTGAATATTCCTTGCACAAATAAATGATAAATGTCTCAGGTAATAAGTATGGTAATTAAACTGATTTAATTATTATGTATTATAAATACATTGGCATTATGTGTGATCATTAGGCTGCTACTCATGCTTGCTTGTTTTTTACAAGTCTCCTGAAATAAATATTGTTAACAGAAGTTTCTGTCCTGCCTGGTCCCACAGCCATTCAATCCCAAATAAAGACACAGAGGCTTAAATTCATTATAAACTGTTTGGCCTATTGCTCAGGCAGGCTTAATACTAAATAACTCTTACAACTTAAATTAACCCATAATTCTTGTCTATGTTTAGCCACATGGCTTGGTACCTTTTCTCAGTGAAACCTTCTTATCTTGCTTCCTCTGCATCTGGCTGGTGACTGACTCTCTGCCTTTCCTCTTCCCAGAATTCTCCTAGTCTGGTCGCCCCACCTATACTTCCTGCCTGGCTACTGGCCAATGAGCAATTCATTAAACCAATACGAGTGACAAATCTTTATAGTGTACAAGAGCATTATCTCACAGCTAAATATGAATTACCTTTATTATAAAATGTTTATTTAAGGAGCTGGAAAGACGACTCAGTGGTTAAGAGTACTGACTACTCTTCCAGAGGACTTGGGTTCAATTCCCAGCATCCACATGACAGCTCAGAGCTGTCTGTAATTCCAGTTCCAGCGGACCTGACACCCACGGCAAAACACCAATGCACATAAAATAAAAAAATAAATAAATTTTAAAGTGTTTGTTTAAGGATTTAAAAAGCTACATATAAGCCAGGGCCAGTGGATGATATTGCCCAGTCTTAAGGCAATGAATATAAACTGGAGAATGTTGACCAAACACAGGGTTTCTAGCTAAAAATGAAAAAAAAAAACAAATAAACAAGTTGCATTTAACACAGTGGTTATTTGTTCAACACACTAGTAGGCAATGCAAATTATAATAAAACTTTAATACTACTGTGCTGCTTCTGATTATTTTCCAACAGAAAAGAACAATAGTATCATGCTTAGGGGAACTGTGCACAGGTCTTTCGTCTAATCCTTATGGTCAGCTGGTGCCTTGGCCATTTTGCTGTTCAAGACCTGAGTGCTATTGGCTGGATAGTGACCTTTTTTGAAATAAATAAAAAAAAATAGGCAATCTGTAGTATTTTTCCTACAAGCCTCTTTTCTATACCTACAGACAATCATCTATACTTATAACCACCCTCAGACTTCTTTTTACTTCTACCCAGGACTCTGCCCTAAATTTCATGCCTTCTTTCCCGACTCTTTGAGGACCTTCTCACCTCGAGCTAACACTTACAGATTCAGTGTTGCATCTAATTCTGATTATGCTACTGACCTTTCCCAGTAAGAAACTAGTTGTCTGTAGTTATCTGAATGTAATTGGCCCCAAAATTTCATAGCAATATTTGGGAGGCGTGGCTTTGTTGGAGTGGGTATGGTCTTGTTAGAGGAAGTGTGTCACTGTGGAGTAGGCTTTGAGGTTTCCTATGTTCAGGATACCACCCAGTTTCACAGTTGACTTCTTGTTGATTGCAAGATGTAGAACTTTCAGCTATGTCTCCAGCACCATGTCTGCCAGCATGCTCCCCACTATGATGATAATAATCTAAACCTCTGAAACTTTAAGTGAGTCACCCCAATTAAATGTTTCCTTTATAAGTTGTAATGGTCATGGTGTCTCTGCAGTGGTAAAAACCTTAATTAAGATAATATGCATGTATGAAAATGTCAAAAGTCAACCAATTATCCTAATGAAAAGTTAATTTAAAATGCAATGGAAAATCATCAGGGATGCATTTAAAATATAATAAGAAGGCTAGTACACTTCCCTTTATGCAAGGAGCTCCACATTCGATGCATTGGTTTTTCCAATCAGGGCCATCTAGAATGCTTTCCCTTTGTTTAGCGTGGTTGCAATTTTTTAAGCAGTAGCGGCAAATTAATGAAGCTCTATGTCTCTACTGGGACACATTTAATTTACTGAGTAGAGTACTGCTGCTGCTTCTTTGTGGTTTAAAATGTATGACTTGGCATTTTAAAATAAATAGTATAACATCATTTGCAGGGAAGCTATAAAAATTATCCAACTGACTGAAATAAAGCAACTGGGGTAAATTTAGTGGGAGAACTGGAATCTCCAAAAAGTCACATTTTTTCTCCTAATTTTAACAACAGCTTCAATCATTAAGAACTTTCATTGCAGACTATGCCAGACTGTAAAATGCCTATTTTAAAATGAAATCTCTATATAAGATTTCTTAATAATCATCTTATTGTACAATCAAAATTAGACTTCATTGAACTGAAAACACAGCCTCCAGATAATGTTTGGGGCTTATTTGACATGATGGATAGTGTTTTCATGAAAATAAGTAAGGGTAGCCTTTCTGTTTTGAAGATATTTTAATGCTTAAATGTGTAATCCCAGTACTCACGAAGTTAAGGCAGGAGAAGTGTCCTAAATTCAAAGTTACTGATAGATCCAGGGATGGGGTGAGCCATTGCCTTGCCTTAAGCTGTGGACTCATCAATGACCCCACCAGACCCCAGTCACACATAGTTAAAGTGAATTAATTACAAAAAAGCAAAAAATCATGGATCTGGGGAAATGACTGATGGGGTGGGAGGTAGATACAAGAAGGGAAGAAGAGTGACTCAAATGCATTATGCACATGTAAGACTTTCCCAAAGCACTAACTTAATCTTTAGAATGCTTCTGGCCACACAGAAGTAACAGAATATTCCATAAACAACCACAAGCTTGACAGAATATGTGAAACAACTAATTTTAGGCATTAGACAAGAGTTAGTATACGCCCATTGTATCCAGAAAAGAAAAACTGGGGTGAGCCCAAAGTGGAGCAGGGAGGAAGGATACAGAGAACAGATGTTCTCGAGTTGAAGACTAGGTGATAAGTGTTCAAAGAGGTTGAGCAGCTGGGAGGTATGGAACAGAGCACTATAAATGGGGTACCTGCCAGGAGAACCCCAGCAATCTGAGAGGCTCTCCTGGAGGTTTTATTGACAACTAGATAGACAATTTGGTGCATTTTAGCTAGAATTATTCTCAGAGCTACTACCTCAATGGGAATAAGAGAGAGTTTAGTCAACACTGAAAAAAATGAGGAAGACATCAGAAAATGGAGAGACCTCCCAAGCACAAAGATTAATAGGATTAATGCTGTGAATATGGTCATCTAATCAAAAAAATCAATGCAATCCCATAAAAATTACAATGCAATACTTCACAGAAATTGAAAAAAACTCAAAATTCACATGGCAACACAAAAAACCCTGGAGAGTCAAAGCAAGAAAAACAGTGCTGGGGTGTCACAATTCCTGATTTCAAGTTCTACTACAGAGATGCCACATAAAAACAGTGTGGTTCTGGCACTAAAACAGACATACTGATCAATGGAGGATTTACGATACAGATATAAGCTCACACTACTACAGTCAAATGACTTTTGTTCATGAAGAGGTCAAAAACACACACTGAAGAAAAGAGCATCTTCAACAAATGGTGCTGGTCCAACTAAATAACTACATGTATAAGAATAAACCCTGATGGCTCCTTGGCCTGGAGAGGGAGGGAAGGGGGGTATGGGTGGAGGGGAGGGGAGGAGTTGGAAATTTTTAAATATAAAAAAAATAAACCATGAAAAAATAAAAAAGTATAGGGGATATTAAGGAATAAAACTTCAAGAAATGCTACAAAATACTAAAGGCTTTTGATTTTAAGGAAAAAGAGGAAAAGCTGTTAATATGGTTTCTTCCTATAAAGTATTTAGTGCAGTGTGAAATTTGCACATATATGCTTCTTGTAAAGCAAAATTAAAATTGAATTTAACATTGAAAAACAAAAAAGAATAAAACTTTATCGTTAGCTCCACACAAAAATCCATTCCAAGCAGATTGATTACAACTGGGCTATGAAAGTGAACAGAGAGTTCTCAAAAGAAACACAAATGACTAAGAAATTATATTTAATGTGTTCAACATCCTTAGCCACCACGTGTTGCAAGAAGGGCCCGCTTGTTCATCCTGGCCGTCAGGCTAGCTTAGCCCTGAAATAATCACACAGAAACTGTATTATTTAAATCACTGCTTGGCCCATTAGCTCTAACTTCTTATTGGCTAACTCTTACATCTTAATTTAACCCATGTCCATTAATCTGTGTATCACCATGAGGTCATGGCCTACCAGCAAAGTTCCAGCATCTCTCTCTGGCAGCAGATCCACGGCGTCTCTCTGACTCCGCCCTTCTTTCTCCCTGCATTCAATTCTGTCTTCCCCGTCTACCTAAGTTCTACCCTATCAACAAGCCAAGGCAGTTTCTTTATTCATTAACCAAGAAAAGCAACACACAGACAGAAAGACCTCCGACACCAACCAAGGAAATGCAACTTAACACTACTTCAAAATTTCATCTTATCCCAGGCAAAATGGCTAAGAAAACGAAGGCTAACAGATGCTGGTGAGGGTGTGTGGAAAGGGGAACACTTACTGCCTGGGAGTGCGAGTACAAACTGTGGCAGCCAGTACGGAAATCACTTCTTTGAAAAGTTAAAAGTAGGTCTACCGGGGCTGGAGCAATAACTCAATGGATAAGAGGATTTGTAGCTCTTCAGAGGACCTGGGTTCAGTTCCTAGCAGCCACGTGGTGGCTCATAACCATCTGTAACTCCAGTTCCAGGGGATCTGACACATTCTTCTGACCTATACAAGTAACAAGCATACACTTGGTGCTCAGACATACATGCTGCTAAAACATTCATACACATAAAATAAATAAATCTACGTTTTGCAGGAGGTTTGATACAGGGTTTCTCTGTGTAGCCCCAGCTGTCCTGAAATTTACTCAGTAGACCAGCCTGGCCGCCTTGAATTCAAAGACCAGCTGCCTCTGCCTCCTGAGTACTGGGATTGAAGGTGTGCGCCACCACTGCCTTCTTTAAATTTATTTTTAAAAGAAAAGCAATAGATCCACAATATAATCCAGATATAGCATTCGTAAATATATGGCCAAAGGATTCTATATCCTACTACAGAGATGTTTGTTCATCCACATTCATTGCTGCTCTATTCACAATAGCAGGAAGAAGAAACAGTCTAGATATCCTATAACCAATGAATGGATAATGAAAATATGCTACATTTATACAATGGAACATGATTTAGCTGTTAAGAAAAATGAAATTTGCAGGTAAATTAAAAGAACAGGAAAATACCATTTTGAACAAGGAAATTTTATGCAATTTGATATAATTGTACAGGGATTACACGTGCAAAACTTTCAGAAATATGAGCTGAAATGAGAATATTTTGCAGAAGTTATGCCTCAAATGAACCTCTCTCTCTTTCTCTCTCTCCCTCTCTCTGTGTGTCTAGCACACTTTTCTCTACACGTGGGAAACAGGACTTTAAGCAGATGAAGAAATTATGGCAAATGCCTTCAGGATCTTCATATAGGACACGACTGTGGGAAGGGTACAAAACCACAGGCAATGGAAAAAGAGAGTGATAGCCTAAGTGTTCCCTGAAACAGAGCACTGTTCACAGAGTTAAAAGACAAACTATGTGTCTGGAATATAAATAGTTCTAATGCATATGACAGGAAGAGTTTTAGTGTCCAGAATACAATAAATCACGCACAACTATGCAAAAAAGACAAATTCCCAGTGGGAAAAATGCTCTAAAAATAAAGTTCACAAAAAAGCAAGCCAATTCATTATAGATATGAAACAGTCAATTTCACTAGTAGACAGAGAAATGTGAGTTAAAGCTATAAATCCTCGTTGTAAACTCATGAGCTTAACAAAAGGATCTCTAGCCTGGTGCCAATGCTGACAAGTCTATGATGGAAGCAGCAACCTATAGGTTGTGGTGCTGGGAAACTAAATGCATACTGTCAGAGAATAATATGGCAATGTGAGACAAATCTGCAAAAGTTTATAAGCCCCAATTCTCTTCCCCCCCATAACTGAGCAGGCTCTTGGGAGGGATTTTACAGAGGTGCTGTTTGGCATTGCAAAATGATGGAAGCAGAACGTCCAGCAACTAGGAGAATAGTCAGAGAGCTGGGGAGCAGGGAAGGATGAGGGAGAGTTGGCTCTTTCACTGCACAGGGTGATGCACACCGATTGATTAACAAAGGGTCTTTTATTTATCATTGTTGTTGTGTGTGATGTGGGGGAGCAAATATGGCAGCACATTCATGGAGCTTTCTCTCTCCTTCTATGGTGACATCTGGAGAATGAACTCAGGTTGTCTTGCCTGCATTGCAAGCATGCCTGCATTCCCTGAGCCATTCCATTGGCCTTGAGAAGATTTTTGAGAAGATTAAAAGTGAATGGTGGTCTAGTCAGCCTGTTACTGTGACACACATCAGAGATAATCACATTATAAGAAGAAAAGGGTTATTTCCATCATGACATACTGCACATTGAACAGAAGCACATGGCCAAGTCTCAGGGATGAGAAGTGAAGAGTGAGGGTAAGAGAGCAATTTCCCAGAACCACCTTTGGCGGCAGGCTCCCCAATGACCGGAAAAGTCACCTATAGACTCTACCTCCCAAAGACTCCACTACTTTATGTTAGTGAGAACATGCTGAGAATCAAGCTTCATGAAGCAGGCATTAGGGGACACTCCAATGAAACGACCCAAAGGTAAAGAAAGACACTTTCTACCAGGTCTAACAACTGACTTTTATCCCTAGAACCTGTGGGTAGGAGAAAAGAACTGACTCCCATAAGTTTTGCTCTGTGTGTGTGTGTGTGTATATACAAATTAAATAAATATTAAAAAGTGTTTAAAAAAACAAGACCTACTGGAAAAGAGGCCAGACACACGTTCTACATAGGCATAAATAGTATAAGAGGCCACACCCCAGGAGGTGGGTAACTACTGGCTATAGGACTTCCTATATCAAACTTGCCTCATAATTTTATTCCTTGTGTCCCATAAGTTTGTATAATTTGTGTGTCCATTTTCATTCAATTCTAGAATGTCATTGATGTCTTTCTTAATTTATGTCTTGAAACATTTTTCATTCAGTTGAGATTTGTTTAGTTTCCCTAAGTTTGTAAACTTTCTGTTGTTTTTGATAACATCTTTAATCTGTAGATGGTAACTAAGAAAAAGGGTGTTATTTTGATTTTATTTGTTTAGACTTGCTTTCTGTCCATGTGTCTGGTTTATTTTGAATAAAGTTCCATGAGAAAAAAAAAAAAAAAAAAACAAGACCTAATCCAGAACTGGAAAATCAAGTCAGTGGTTAACAGCACTTGCTCTTGTCGACGACCTGCGTTGAGCTCTTGGTACTCGTACGTATGTGGCTAACAAACACCCCAACTCCATTTCCAGCTGCATATGCACACAGTAGACAAAGCATTCATACAAATAAAACAAGCAAATCTTTAAAAATCTAGGGGTGCTGGAGAGTATATCCTCACTGTTTAAGGGAATATTCTATTCTTATAGAAGACCTGAATTCTATAGTGATATTTCATTTGTATTTTAATAAATGAAGTTTGCCTGAAAATCAGAGAGTAAAACAACCCCACTGGTCATCCATACAGACCAGGCTGTGGTGACACACACCTTTAATCCCAGTAGTCCATAAGGAATCTACTGCTTTCTATCCTCTGTGGAAACAAGTTGTAAGGAAATCTCACAGGGGTTGGAGCAGGGATCTGTTCTTGTCTTTGCAGGAAAATAGAAAATACCCATCTTTGAGATGTCAGGAGACCTTGGACATCTAGATGCCTAAAGAAGAAAATATAGCTATCCAGAAAGAATCACCAAGTAAAGAAAAAATCTGATTTATGATACCAATATTCTCTGCAGGGTAAAGTCTCACTACCTAAACATACATGTCTCCTTACCTCTCAATATAATGGTAGTTCTGACTGACTTAAAATTCAGAGTTCAGTGCCCATCACCTAGATTGTGGGGTCTCACTTCTGCCTGCAATCCCATCTCTATGGAGATTGGATGCCTGTAATTTCCTCAGGCACCTGCATTCATGGGCACAGATTCTCTCTGTTTATGTATGTATGCACTATGTCTCTCCTCCTCACACACACTCTCTCTGTCTCTCACACACAATTAAAAATAATAAAACAAATCTTTAAAAATATATCTAAACCATACTCAATAGGTACCAAAAACAAAAACCAAACAAAGAACAACAAAATACAGAGTCTGTTGACCTTAGACAGAAGGCAAGGCCTCTCCTTTGACATGAAAGGAAAGATAAAGAGCAGTCCAACTCAGGGGTCCTTATAGGCTTGGTGCTAGAAGTTGTCATCTGAAGATCTACATTGTCCATGCTGACAACACAGGGTAAGGTGGATTGGAGGCCTGAAGGAGAGATGACCCTGTGAAAGGGAAAAAGATAGAAAAAAGCAGCATTGTAGCATGGGAGAGCTAAGACAAGGCACTGTTCAGTCAAGCAGAGCGAAAACCCATTTGAGTTGCTGAATTGTTGACTGTGAAGTTTAGTTTTCCCAATGTTTGTAGACCTCTGGTTTGACAAACAAAATATAACTATTGTGGGAAACAGGCATCCACCGAGGTTCTACAAATGGGGGGGCTGCTTCCTAACCTTGGGTCCACTAGACCACATGAGGTCACAACAGATGAGAGACAAGAAACTTACAATAACTTAAAGAAGAGAGGCTTACTAGAAAGAATGACTAACTAGTTATGACTTAACTAGCAAAGGAGAATACAGAGGACTATAGAGAATCTCCTAGGTCCTAAGAGTGACCAAGGTCAGAAGAAACCTGGGAAGGGAGAATTTCCCAAGGTCAGAAATTCAAATCTCTTGAAGTGAGTATGGTTTCTGTCACCACATTGTCACTGGGGTAGATGCCTCCTACTGCAGTACCAGCAGACTAAAGCTGGCTGGCAGGAAACCATCCTTTTGCCCAGAGAACATGCTGAACTTGCTGGAGGGGTCTATAAAACTCAGAAGGAAGCATCCCTTTTCCAGGTGCTACTGATTCTGTCTGGAAACAAAGTGAGTTACCTGCAGAATTCCAAAGGAATCCACTCTCAGTGGATGGAAAAGGTCGTTGGAATGAGGGAGCAGGATTAATTAGGGGAAACAGCAGTCACTGCTATAATCAAATACTTGCAATGATGAACTTAAAAAAAGAAAGGGGGCGTATTAGTTACCTGTTTTGTTGCTATGACAAAATACCCAGCTGGAAACAACTTAAAGCAAAAAAGTTCATTTTGTCTCACAATTTTGATGGTATGTCCACCATGGCAGAATAGTTACGGTTTAACTGTGTAACCCTGGTTGATCTGGAACTCTCTAAATAGACAAAGGTAATCTGAAAGTCACAGAGCTCAAACTGCCTCTGCTTCCTTGATGAAACTCTCATATCTGTAGTGGCATTTCATTTGTATTTTAATAAATATAACTTGTCTAAAGACCAGAGAGTAAAACAGCTGCATTATTCAGCCTTACAGACCAGGTAATGGCAACACATACCTTTAATCCCAGTAGTCACACTAGTTGCCATAGAAACCTGGCGATGAATGCCTTTAACACCAGTGGTGCATGCCTTTAACCCCAGCTTTAGAGAAGAATATAAGACAGGGGGGAAGGGAGAAGCTCACATTCTCATTCTCATTCTGAGATTCTTGGAGGTAGGATCGCCATTTTGGGCTGAAGTAGAGGTAGGAGCCAGTGGTTGGCTGTTTTGCTTTCCTGATCTTCAGATTGACCCCCAGTTTCTCTCTCTGAGTTTTTATTAATCGTGCTTCACACATCACCTTTGAATATTGTCACTTTGGGAACCAAATCATTTTGCATAATGCATGGCACATGGTGCACCATGTAAGGCAGATGTCTGTTGTGGAATATTCCTTTACACTGTGTAAAGATATGTCACTGTGATTGGTTTAATAAAAAGCTAAACAACCAACAGCTAGTCAGGATTTGGGGGAAAGAGAGAGTGCTGAGAAGAAGAAGGGAGGAGAAGACAGGCAGACATGGAATGAGTCAAACACAAAATGTGAAAGAGGTAGAACATATATTAACAAATATATGGGTTAATTTAAGCTATAAGAGCTAGTTAGACACATGCCCAAGCTATCACTCATGCTTTTATAATTAATAAGAAATCTCCATGTCATTTTTTTTGTGAACTGGCAGTCCTAAAAGAAAAATCCATCTACAGTCATCAGCATCATGATCTAATCTATTCTAACTGAAATGCATAACAAAAGCTTGAGACCCCTTTAGAGACAATGAATGAGAGGGATCCTCAGGCATCTAACTGCATGAAGGCTGCCAGCATTCAAACCTTTAACTACAGATAAACCTTTATTTACAGACCCAGGATCTGTAGAAGAGAGAAGACTGTTACTGACCTAGGAGTACTCCTCACACAAAGAGTTCTGGCCAGTGGAGCCCCTGTGTTTTTCTCAGGAAGATTAAAATGGCAGGAGCCTTGACAAGCCCCTTGACACCATTTGGCATAATTCAACAGGACAAAACTTTTTATTGTTGATTATAAATTCTCTTCGTCCTCTAAGATTTACTATTAGTAACTGACTATATATAGTACAGCCATTGTGCACATATGCTTGGAGAGAACCTGCAGTTTGATAAACTAGAATACTCAAGGCCATATGCTATGAAACTTTCTTCCAACTCCCTATGATAGTTTTAGTGAGACCAGATATTCTGGAATAATCTGATACCCACGTATCAGAACTGGTCCCAAGATGCCATGAATCCTAAGAAAAAGGTAGAGTTTAAAAATACACAGAGTGTAACTTGTTGGAAGGACTTACAAACAGAAGCATGAGCTTGGATGGTAGCAAAAACAAATGTTTTCCCACAATTTGGCTCAGAGGTAGTGGTGCAAACTGGATAACAGTCACTAACACACCATCGTCTGCTCATAAAGCCTCTCCAGTGGTGCTGCTCACATTATCATCCGGAAAACTGATGGAGAAAACTGACCAGGACTATCCTGGGACATTCACAACAAATGCAGCTCAAGAAGGGGTTTCCCTTGGGCCAAGCCAGCACCACTTAGAATGCTTTTTCTGTGAGTGCTTTCCTTCCAGATATGTGGAAAGGAAATATGGTCTTGTATGGGAAGAATGGATGAGCACCTGTTATAAGGAGGCTGTTTGTTGGTTCATGGCTGCTCAGCCCCGAAATAATCACACAGAAACTGTATTAATTAAATCACTTCTTGGCTAATTCTTACATCTTAATCCAACCCATCTCCATTAATCTGTGTACCACCATGTGGCTGTGGCTTGCCGGGTAAATTTCCCAGCATCTGTCTCTGGTGGCAGCTCCATGGCTTCTCTCTGACTTTGCCCCCTTTCTCCCAGGATTCAGTTTAGTTTTCCCCACCTGTTTAAGTTCTGCCATATCAACAGGCCAACGCAGTTTCTTTATTAACCAATGGTATTCTCAGCATCCAGAGAGGAATCCCACATCAAGCATCGTAGCCTTCCTCTGGGTCTTTGAGGGGCACACATGTGCTAGACCTGGGCAGTGGCCTTGCAGACCTGGTCAATTGCATGATTTCCCCCTCAGAGGTATTGTGTCATGGCTGACCTGCCTACAATGACTTCAGATGGTTCCTGGTGCGTGAGTGGTACATGAAGCATGGATGGAAGTATTGCAGGAAGTGACTGAATTGTAGGCTTTTGGTTAGAAATGTTGGGGCCTCGTGGAAATAAGACTGGGCTAACAGCAGCAGTTTCAATGCGTGCATGTCTGCCCTCATACGCTGAGGACAGGCATGTTTGATATCAAGTATTATAGGAATTTCCAAAGGCTGCTATAAGAATTTATTTTAAATGTAGCAGCCTCAAACAAAGCAAAGATGGACAGTACAACTGGGGATGTAGCTCAGAGGGAAAATGATTCCTTAGCATGTATAAGGCTCTTTCCAACATTAGGAGAAACAAAGAATGACACATCCACAAGCCAGAATCTGGGAAAGCGGCAAAGATCAGAATCCATTAGAGACTCTAGAAAAAAACTGCCTTGATTTTGGCCTTCCATAACTTGGAGGGCACAAGCATCTGTTCCTTGCCCAACTGGGGGTTCATAGAGCAGTAATAGAGGCTGCTGGAAATGAGTGTGAACACAAAGACTGAGTCACTGTGTGGGAGTCTATAGGCAAGTACCAGAAATTCTGTGACTTATGGGGCCACAAAGGTGCCTGCATCACAATCACTGACTACTTTTCATAGACCTGTCTTGTGAGAGGGAGACAGTTAGAAAAGCACTGCTTTTCTAACGGCCCCGGGAATGGGAAAGCAGCCCAGACGTGGGAGCCAAATCCAAGCCCGACAGTGATCCAAGATGAACACTGACAGAGCGACAAGGAGGTGTGGTCTGCCACTTCTCCTAGGAAGGAAGATGGATGGAGCATTGGAGAACTGACTCAGCTTGAGCCTTTAGCACAATTTTCTGGCCTCTCCGTCCTGCTGGAGGCATGTGTCACAGTAGTGACCGCCAGAGGGCACCCCTAAACCAGAAAAGAGTGAATGAAGTGAAACCAACCTGAACCGATTGGTCTGGGGTATATCTGAAGAGGCTGGGAGCACTTAGGCTCTGTGTTTCCGGCCACTAACTAGATCAGATGAATGAAACGGGATGGGTAAGGAGGCCTAGTAATGGGACTGTGAGGCTTTGCTAGCCATGTGAGTCCATCCTGGGTAGAGCTAGGGTTCCCACTTAGCCCAAGGAAAACAGCCTGGGACCTCAGGGGAACGATGTTGCGGGATGATTGTGAGCGAGAGCAGCTGAGGGCCTCCACACCTGAGGCAAACAGAAATCGACGGTGGGAAGGCTTTCCTAAGAAAAAGTAGGGAAGGACCACCTAAGCTGCCATGTCGTCTGGTCTGGGGACAGTAGGCGGTGGTAGAGAATCACTACTCAGGGACTGGTCATGTTCTTCACCTGAGTACTGGGTTCCTGTTAGTTACAATCCCCACACTGCTCTCCAATAATTATGCATTCTGATCCAGATAAAATTCCAACCCAAACTCCAGTCCCAGACTTGAATCATGTTCCAACTGTGGGAAAGTCCTCTTTATAGATTTCCATATCTATACCCATGTGTCTAGCTGCTGTCCTCCCAGTCACATTCCTAGCTCAACCCAGACAGTGGAGTCAGATGGAGTAGGTAACTCCTACATTGTCATGAAAACAGCCTTGCCCAGAACACAAAGTAGCATCTCAGCTGGAGCCGGGAGGATCAAGGTTTGGTGGCCTCCATGGCTATAGAACAAGCTTGAAGCCAGCCTGGTATCCATGAAGACCCCATCTGAAAGAAAGGTAGGGTGTGGGGTGAAGGAATGGGGGAGGGAATGAAGGAAATTACCATGCCTCATAATCAATAAGTAAACATATGAAATGTATAGAGTCCTCAACTCAAAGGGGGTACCAGAGAGAGGGCTGGGCTGTGTCGATGGGACCAGCCTGAGTAGGTTCAAAGCCAGATTCTGTCACTTATTACCTGTGCGATACTAAGCACTCAGTGTCGCTGACCTTCAGTTTTCACTTAAATGGGATGAAAATAGAACCCACCTCTCCTCATAGAGTTGTAATCTCTGTGAGGGGTGTGCTGTGTGTGTGTGTGTGTGTGTGCATGTGTGTGAAGCTCTAGAGTCCTTTTTTTTTGTTTTGCTTTTTTTATAGTCTTTGGCTGACTTGGAAATTGCTACATAGGATCAGGTGACCTGGAACTTGAAATGATCCTCCTGCCTCTGCATTTTAAACAGGGGAATGCAGTTATGTACCACCACATTGGGGTCTATATCTTACTTTCTGTATTATTCTAGTAAGTATACAAATAATAGTTTTCTCATGGCACCATGGATCACCACTCCTGTATTTCTTGGATGACACAAGTAGCCCATCCACTACCTAAGTGCTATTCAGAACTATAGAGGTAGTTCTGAAATAGTTCATTTTCTCCTTGCAACACGGTTCCTTAGCAACCATGGCTTTCCTGAAGCCCAGACACCTTTCCCTAATAATCTGCCAGCATATAGAAAAGTCAAGTCCCTTTCCCCCAGGACCCTAAGGACCCATTCCACACCCTAAGGCAAAGCAAGCACTTGCTGATAGCAGGCCTGTTCCTATTCTCTGTGCATCATGGCGGGGAAGGCATCCTCTCTGGAAGCATCTTCACAGCAGCACCAAGAGGTCTGCTTTCATAATCCCCTAGGCACTCACTCCTCAACGTGGTCAGCTTGACAGCCAAGATCACACAGGTGTGTAAATGGTTCCACAGGTGCATAACCATCCCTAAATTCACTGCAGTGCAGACAGATGTGTCTGACTTTTGGTGTGTCAACCCCACCATCAAGACTGTGGTTAAAATAAGAAAATGTTCCACAAATGATTTTGAAAGAAAAGGAGGAAGAGGAGGATTTGGGTCAGAGATGGGCAACCCAAGAGGAACTGAAGCAGGGGAGGAAATAGATATTATGGAAATGCGCTGTGTTCATGTATGGATTTACCAAAGAATACAATTTAAAATTCATCAAATTATGTACTAGAAAATGGAGAGTTTTATGATGTATAATCATGCTGCTTGTATGTGCCTGTGCACATGTGTGTTTTTGCATGTGGAGGTCAGAGGACAATGTCAACTGTTGTTCCTTTAGTGTCTTCTGCCATTTTATGAACCCAGAGTCTCTCACTGGCTTGGAATTTCACCGCATGGCCTAGGCTAGCTGGCCAACAAGCTTCAGGGATCCGTTAGGCTGCCTCTGGGTCTCCTCCTAGCTCACCATCCTTGTGATTGCAAGCCTGCCAAACTATGTCTGGCTTTTGGCATGGCTTCTGGGGTCTGAACTCGAGTCCTCATGCTTCTCTCTCCATCTCTCCATGTCTTCAGTGTTGAATGCTGAAAGTACAGTCAGAGCTGAAGTCAATTGGAATGAATTTTCCAGGTTGGTTCCTCTGGCGCGTTGTCATAATAGCAAATAACTTCATTGAACTCAGACTTCTCTATGCCTTCACTAGCCAGACCTGTAGCACAGGCTAGCCTGGAACTCACTGTGTAGCCCTGGTTGTCTTCAAACTCAAGGTAATCCTCCTGCTTCAGCCTCTCAAATCCTAAATTATAGTCATGAGTCACCCTGCCCAACCTCACATAAAGGATCTAGCTCAGCCCTCCTCTCAGGGTTTGGAGGTAATTTCTGACCTCTGCCTACATGCTCCTCTCTTGCACCACAATTAACTGCACAGAAAATCCCATAGTTACCGGTTGTGTGGACATCTCTGGTTTGGAGATTTCTCATTCCTCAATTTATTGCTTTCTTATCAGTAGCTCTAGCTACGAGGGCCTTCATTATATCCTAATTGCCAGTGCCAATTGCCCTTTTTTATATTAAAAATCCATTTATAAATGCATTTCAGCAGCTCCACCAGCTCAGCATCGTTGCTAATTTAATCTCCCTCCTCCTCTATTAGCGCCGCAGGGGTCTGAGCAGAGCAGGCGGAGCTGGGGCTAATCAGATCACTAGTTTGTCTGAACATTAGCTCAGCAGGAACTTAGTGGGATGTACTGGGTCAGACTGAGGGCAGATGGAATCTTCTGCCTGCTCTCCTGACCACCTAGAGGAGGGGCCTGGATGCAGAGATCGGAATTGAGGGCCCCATGTTGAAGGGACTGATTTGAACAGTTTGGGTGATTGCTAGGCAGAGCTTGGCTGAGGGCTACATGAAGGCACGGATGGATGAGAATTTCCTAGCTCACCAAACTGCTTGCTCACCACTTTGCCAGACCCTTCAGCACCAGGGAGTAGTAGCAAATGGCCAGAATGGAAAGTCAGGTAACTGGGCATTTGTCCCAACTTTGCTCCTCAGGAATGCATCTCAGTAAATTCTTTAACCTTTCCAACTCTCATGGTTTCAACGGGGGTAAGAATCCCCAGCTTGCCAAACATTCACCTCATGGTTTGAGGGGAACTCAATTGAAGGAAAAGGGAAAAGAAAAAAATCTGAATGAGGGCATAAAATTTGTTGACCACTGTCCTAAGGGACTCTCAATCTTTGCCCTTTGCAGACATTTACTCTTCATGTCGCCAGCCTCACGAGACAACAGGTGGCTGACAAACTGCTTCTTTTCCCCCTGAGAAGCAGGTGCCTCCCTTGGGCCCATTGGGTGACTAAAGATGCAGGTCATACACAGATCTGGCACCTCTGCCTTCATTTTATGTCTGTCTCCTTTCCTTCACATTGCCTCCGGCTCCTTCTTGACTCTGCTTAGGCCTGTCAATCTCTGAGGGTGTCTATTTACCTACCCTGACCATCCTCCTCCTACACAAGGCACTAAACCTGGAGTCACTTTGCGTTCCTGGACCAGAGAAGCTTCCAAAGACAGACTAGCATAAAATGAGGCAGTCATCTATGATGGTGAGCTGGCTCCCTGAAACAGGTAGGTACTGCCTAGTGTTATGTCAATTTCACACAAGCTAGGGCCATTTGTGAAGAGGGCACCTTAATGAGAAAATGCCCTTGTAAGACTGGCCTGTAGGTAAGTCTATAGTACATCTTCTTCTATAGTGATTGATGATAGTGCCATGCCTGGGCTGGTGGGTTCTGGATTCCATAAGAAAGCAGGCTGACACAAGGACATGTGCTCAACTATGTTCATAGCAGCTTTGCTTGTCATAACCAGAACCTGGAAACAATGTAAATTCCCCTCAACTGAAGAATGGATAAGGAAAATGTGGTACATTTACACAATGGAGTACTACTCAGCAGAAAAAATAATGACAGCTTGAATTTTGCAGGAAAAATGGATAGAGCTAGAAAACATTATTTTGAATGAGGTAACCCAGACCCAGAAAGACAATTATCACATATATTCACTCATACATGGTTTTTAAACATAAAGCAAAGAAAGCCAGCCTACAAACCACAATCCCAGAGAACTTAGACAAAAATGAGGACCTAAGAGAGATTTGCATAGATCTAATCTACATGGGAAGTAGAAAGTAGAAAAAGACAAGATCTCCTGAGTATATTGGGAGCATGGGAACCTTGGGGGAGGATTGAAGGGGAGAGGAGAGAGGCAGGGAGGGGAGCAGAGAAAAATGTAGAGCTCAATAAATATCAATAAAATAAAAAGAAGAAAGCAGGCTGAGTGAGCACCGAGGAGCAGGCTAGTAAGCAGCATCCCTCCATGGCCTCTGTATCAGCTCCTGCCTCGCCGTTCCTCCCTGTTTGAGTTCCTGCCCCGAGTACCTTCAATGGTGGACTATGATGTGGAAGAGTAAGCCAAAAAAACCTTTTCCTCCCCAAGTTGCTTTGGTCATGGTGTTTCATCACAGCAGTAGAAACCCTAAGATAAGTGGTGATCTTATGAGAATCAGATTCCATTCAAACCAACATAGCAATAAGAACTTCTGAACCATCTGGCAGAAGCAGAACTGCGACAATAATACCCAGACCACACCCTGATCATGACTGAGTACCTTTCAATTCTGCCCCAATTCTTCCTCTATATAGAGATGTCCCTTCATCTACCTCCTCAGTCCTGGAATCATTGGTGTGTGCCACCATGCCTGGCAGGAACAATTGGTACTATGATAGTCTCAACATATTTGTGGGAGTAACCGAAACCCAGAGAAAGCAGCTGATTTTTTTCCAAGGTCACACCATGTGCACAGATAAGCATTTGGCCACTCCACTCTTTGGCTTCTCTTAGTCTAGAAAATCTCTTCAGTCTGACTGTTGTAACTGTGAATGTTCTCCACCTCCTTGTCCTGAGCTCTGCACCCACCTGCAGTTCACTGGTCTCCCAACCTTAAGGTTGGGAGAAGGTGGCTGTTCTTTTTATTGCAGTGTGTTCTCTTCTGGAAACTGTGTGTGTCTGTATGTATACTATGCTTCATTTAAAAAGAAAGAGTTTAAGCCGGGTGGTGGTGGCACACACCTTTAATCCCAGCACTCGGGAAGCAGAGGCAGATGTATCTCTGTGAATTCAAGGCCAGCCTGATCTACAAGAGCTAGTTCCAAGACCAGCTCCAAAGCTACAGAGAAACCCTGTCTCGAAAAACCAAAAAAAAAGTTTAATCATACTTGTTTTTTTTTTTTTTCTTTTTTTTTTCTGGTTTTTCGAGACAGGGTTTCTCTGCAGCTTTTTTAGAGCCTGTCCTGGAACTAGCTCTTGTAGACCAGGCTGGCCTCGAACTCACAGAGATCCGCCTGCCTCTGCCTCCCGAGTGCTGGGATTAAAGGCGTGCGCCACCACTTAATCATACTTGTTAAGCAAGAGTTTTTCCATAAGAATTTTAAGTATAAATTTAGCTTACGTAGTTCAAATAACTTTAAAACTTGTTTTAAATTATTCTTTCCAAGTTACAATAATATACTAAATAGGACAAGTAGGAAGCTTCAACCTGAATTTTATTAAATTCTAAATGAGAAAAATATGAATACCTGTACTTTCCTTCTTGCTGTGACAAAATATGTGAGAACCATCTATAACTCCAGATCCAGAGAATCCCATACTCTCTCTGGCCTCCAATGGTACCAGGCACACATGTGGTGTGCAGACATACATGCAGGCAAAACATTCATGCACATAAAATAGATAGATAGATAGATAGATAGATAGATAGATAGATAGATAGATAGATAGATAGATAGATAGACAGGTCTTTTTAAAAGGTGTTATCAGCAAGCCCCACTCTGAAGTACTGATGCAGTGGAACATCACAGACCTCTCTGAAAAAAATCTGAGAAACCAAGCACACTTGCATGCTTAAGTCTGTGATAAAGGAAGGTTGTAGGCTAGTTGAAGCTCCTGCTTCTCTGTGGGATTCCAACCCATGGTCCGACAATGCATCTGAGGCCATGGACCACTGTTGAGAACTAGATGAAGAATCAGGGGAGGCAAGGAGGCCTGAAAGCGTCCAGACACCTCTGCATCTCTTTGTCAGCACATAAAGCCATGAAGACTTTCTGGGAGTAGCCAGCCCACTTCATACATCTGCTGGCTTCCCTCCAGTAACCTTCCTCTCTGTCTCTTCCACAGTCATGACCCAAACCTGCTCATCCACAGGATCTGACTTTAAGTTGCTGCCATTGATGTTCCCAACAATCTCCTTGTCATTCATCTATTCAGCAAATGTGTGTTGAATTCCCACTCTATGCAAGATGCTGTATCAGCTCAAATATTGTCTCATGGTAAGTTTCAATGGCAACCGAGCAAAGTATAGGGAAAGGCATGGACGAAGATCCTGAGACTTTCTGCCAGGATGTCACTGGTAAGGCAGCAGATTTCAGAGAAGTAGGCATAAAATGCACCATGCAAAAACTGTTTAGCCTGATAGTGCATGACTGAAACCCCAGGATTTCAGAGGATAAGGCAGTAGGATCGCCACAAGTTTAAAGCTAGCCTGGGCTACATAGAAAGTATCAGGCCAGCTTGGGTGCATAGCACGAACATGGAGAAACGGGAAACTAAGAAAGCAAGCAGGAATATAGATGTGAACAGGCTTGTGGTTTTTCCTATGAACTGAGCAAATAAGGAAGGACTTCCTAAGAAGGTGTCATCTGATAACAGACCAGACAACAGCCAGAAGAATAATATTCCAGGGAGTAGAGCCAGCAAGCAAGACTCTAATGAGGCAACGCTGTGCCTGGCATGTCTGAGAGACGTCAAGGAAGCCGGTGTGACTAGAGTACAATCATCATAGGAGGAATTGACGCTAAGCCACACCAGCTAGGACTTCAATGACTTTACTGAAGGGATTTGCAGAATCAGATTATGAATCATGGCTGCTGGCCTAAGAGTAGACATGTATGAGGAATCAAGGTTAGAAGCAAGAAAAATCTACTAAAGCAACACAGAAAAGGGCTGATGGTGGCTGGAATCCACATAGTGGCCATGGGGTTAAGTGTTTATATTCTGGAGATATTCTGGAAGGAAAATGCACAGAAATTGTTGGTTTGACGAAATTAATTAAAACAACCAGTGGGTTGATTATTAACAGTGTAGGAGTCCAGGAATCCCCCAAGGCTTGACTCTTGAACAAACAGAAAATAAAGGACAGGCATGGTGCCACTGGCCTTTAATCCCAGCATGGTCTACATGGTAAGTTCCAGGACAATCAGGAATACATAGAGAGACCATGTTTCCAAAAGCAAACCAAAAGAAGGAAGAGGAAGAGGAGGAGATGAAAAAGAAGGAGTTGAAGACGACAAGACAATGAGTAGTAACGCTGTTTACTAAATAGTAACTAGTTGGCACTGCAGAGAAGCCTTGCAGGTAAGAGGATCCAGGTTCAACTCTTGCAGAGGAACAAATTTTGGTTTCCAGCACCCATGTAATGTGGCTCGCAACTACCCATAACTCCAGTTCCAGGGAATCCAATGTCCTCTTGACCTCTGTGGACACCAGGCACACAGGTGGTGCACATAATACATTCAGGCAAACAATTCATATACATAAAGATTAAATATAAAATCATTAAAATATTTAACTGGTCATGGTGACACATCTTTCAGTCCTAGCACTGAGGAGGTAGGTGGATCTCTGTGAGTTCAAGGCCAATTTGTTCTATGTAGTGATAGCTTATATAAAAATAAATAAATACACATTTAATGGCATATCTGGAGAAATATCCCAAGAGTCTGTGGAAGTATTCAGTCTTCAGATGATACTGGACAGTGAAGCAATAAAGTTGAGGAAGCAGTTGAGGTGGAAGTGCAGAGCTCAGGAACGAATCTGAGCTGAAGATGACACACATTTGGGTTCAGAAGCATTCACTGTGTCAGAGTTAAAAGTCATGACACTAGTGAGAGAGTGTAGAACACAGTAACAGAAGAGTATGAAGACAATTGCTGAGCCTCTTAAAATGAACAGACCAGGCATATCCCCTTAACTACAAGGCTTGCATTCACTTGTAGTATTAGTCACAGATCAGAGTAGACAACCTCTGGTCTAGGATATACAATGCAGTGAATGTACCACAGCCACTAACATTCTGGAGACCAAGAAGAAAGGGTCAGAAAGGTAGAAGAACCAAGAAAAAAAAGCATGTGTAAGAAACCAAGGGCTAGAAGGAAAACAAAATTCAGGGTCACAGAGAAGCCATATAAGGTACAGAGTGACCCTGACCAGCATTTGGAGGTCAAGAAAGGCCATGGAGAACCTTTGGGAAGTCAGTGCTCAATGATTTGAGAAAGTCACGGATGCTGAGGAGGTAGAGACAGGGTGTTGTGCTGATATCTCTAAAGAGAGATCTTAATGTAAAATCAGTAAGTGGGGTTAATCAAGCAGTCAGTTCACAGCCCTTCATTGAAAACAATCTGGATCACCTTAACGGATCAGATGGCCTGTGAGGGAAACTACCCTTGTGGCATTGACTCTTGGTCTAGGCAGGATGTTCTCAGCTGCCCCTTCCTCATAAAGCCAAGATTTCAATGCTGCAAAATGAGATGACAGAGCCCTGTAATCTCTGGGGCAGATCCAAGAACAGGGGAGATCCCTTTTGGGAGCTGGGTTCTCTTGCTTTTATGCACCCACCTTGGGCTACTCTACTCCCCTGCAGCCACTGATGTCCTTTCTCTGCAGGGAATTCCTGCACCAGCTGCACCCTGGGCTTCTCCTATGGGATCTAAGCAACTGTCATCTGTGTTGTTACCTGACTTCCAGTTGGATCAGATGATGACTACGTAGTAAATGACAGACAAAATAGAGATAATCAGCTTTCATTTGGAGTTCCCATTTTCCCCCGAATAAGGGTCTTAAAAAGACTCACACGGCTATTGATCAGTGGGAACATGGGCTTTTGCAAAGAGCATTTTGAAAACTACATGTGGACTGTGAGTTAAGACAATTACTAGGGCTGGGAGATGGACTGTTAGCTTTGCAAGAAACATTTGGAAAAGTATATGTGGACTGTGAGTTAACACAATTACTAGGGCTGAGATATGGGCTGCTGGAATTCGGCAGCTGAAGGCCAGACAGGCTACAAGTTCTTCTCAAACATTTTCTTGGGAAGCAGCACTGCAACCGGCTCAGTAATAAAAGGAGATGCCCATGGGAGGGGAGGGTCCTCCAAACAGATGGAGCAGCTGGGCTCACGGCGCCAGTGTGAGGTCGCACTGCAGATATTGGGACACAGGGGATAAACTTATGCGGAGTGGATGTTGCAGTGGATCAGGAAGACAGTGGCCAAGAGGGGCTGATAAAGCACTAAGAGGAGCAGAGGTACAGAGAGAACATGAAGTTCTATTCAGAAGATCCCTAGCATGTTCAGCATTTCAGGTTTCGCACTGAGCTCTTTGATTCATTTGGAGTTGATTTTTATTTGGGGTGAGATGTGGGTCTAATTTCACTCTTCTAACATGGCCAACTGGTTTCAGCAGCACCATTTATTGAAGACTCCGTCTTTCCTCTAGTGTGTATTTTTGTTAAATATCAGATGGCTGTAGTAATGTGTACTTCTCATGTTTGAGTCTTTAACTTGTTCCATTGATCTATCTGCATGTTTTTGCCCCAGTTCCATACTGTTTTATTACACAGTTCTATAATATAGTTTCTAGACCCTAGAGGATAACTCTCTCCTGCCATCTCTCTAAACCAATATAATCTCTAGCTGTATTCTAAATACTTACATCACAGAGAGTTGGACTTCTCACTCCTCATCAAAGAAGCTTCTTTTTGCACCAAGTGGAGACTATTACAGAGATGTACAGCGGTCAAAATGCAGAGAACAATTGACTGTGCAGTGCTCAACCCCAGCAGATACTCGTACAACAGAACTCCTACCCTTAAGGTTCAGGAAACATTGTAGAAGACAGGGCACACAGATGGTAAGAGCCAAAGGAACAGGATGTCTGCTACAAGCTAGTGTTTTCTATATGTTACAGGGAAGCTGAACTCACGAATATCAAAAATACGGTCACCTAAACAAGAACTGCATAGTGACAGTACTAGCTGACAGATCAGCGTGGATAGGGGAAATCTCACAAGGCCTCACCTGGAGATGACAAGCTAGAAGCAACTAAAGGCAGGTGAGAGGGGAAGAGCCATTCCCCACCACGGGATGACTGCCCTGATAGGTTATCAGTCTGTGTGGCTCGAGGTTCATGTACACATGAGCAACATTAAATGGGCTCAGTGGGTTATATATGTGAGTATGCATAAATGTATGTATGTAACGGTAACACTTAGGGGAATGGTCATGGATTTGAGAGGGAGTTGGAGGAAGCATGGACGGAAATGAAGAGGGTATGGAAATAATGTAAACATAATACTTATGTATAAAATTCTCAAAAAATAAAATTGTAAGTTAAGAGAGACTGTGGGGCATGTGAAGACACAGTAAATTGAGGACAAAGGCAGCACACTGGCATGGGTTGGGAATGGCTTTGTTGGTCATAGTAAAGCGGTTTTACTGTATCTGGTTGACTGTGGAACACACCAGAGTGAGGAAGATTGTGAGATCAGATTTGGGTATGGTAAGTGGGTGTTCCCCGGGGCATCCTTATGGAGATGACCTCCCAGCGATAGCGAGGGAAAGTCAGTGTTGGGGTAATGGCATGGGTCCAGTCTGTACACAAGTTGACCATTCAAGGCCTGTTATGGGTGAACTCAGTGGGAAGGACAGGTTCAGCCCACAGCAGAACCCTGATGGACCAAGAATCCTGTGCAGGAGACTTGGATAAGACAAGAACACGGAAAAGCCAAAAGAGGGCGCTCTCCTGGAAAAGGATCCACAGGCCACAGCCACAAGAGATCCAAGAAGATGAGCTTGCTTTTGGGTCTAGACTTGGCCTAGTATCCACTGTTGTGCCTTGAATGAAAGAGCTCTTCAGGAGGGGCTGGGGACTTGCTCAGTGGGTTTGCCTAGCATGTGCTATAAGGGAAAAAAGGAACAGATGTAGTGGTACTCTCCTGTGTCCCAGGACTTGGGAAATGGAACCAGGAAAATCAGGAGTTTGAGGTCATAGTTAGCTACATAGGGGGTTCAAGGACAGCCTGGGCTACAGAAGATCTTGTCTTTAAAAAGGAAATGAAAGGGATAAGGATGGTAGGGATGCCTATGGTCTCAATAGGCAGGAGGGTTTCAGGCCAGCCTGGAATATATAATGAGACCCTGTCTTAAAAAAAAGATTGGTGGGGGAAACTGATTTATGGATTGAAGAGATTATATTTTCATAATCTTCCATTATAACCAGTAAAAGCAATAATTCCCCCTGGTATTTGTTTGCAAAAAAAAAAAAAATCCTTAGGGTTTACTGCGCTTCACCAAAACCAGCATGCCAGCATCACCTGATCTTTCTGGCATCTGCTAAATAAATAACTCATTGACCACAGCAAGCAGTATGCTTCCCAGACACCTTTCCTTACCCCAACCAAAGTTCCAATATGGGAGCCTGAGGTGACGGTCACAGGCAGGAATCCTGGAGCTTCTCAGGGCGTGGGGTAGAGAATTCTTGGGTGAGAGGGTGGAGGATGTGGGGCAGATGTGATGGGAGGAAATCAGGGTAAAAAACAATGTAGGCAGATGTCTCAGCTAAAGGGATCACTCGTCACAAGCCCAAGGGTCTCAGGAACTGGTGGGGAGGTTTCCTTCAGGGAACTCTCTACAAAGAATGCAGGCTCTGAGACAAGTGCCAACCTTATTCAGGTTCAAGGGCAGAACTGATATCACAACAACCTTGTGTGGCGACTATTAATCCTTGTCTTGAACAGTCCTCTTTGGTAAGATCAGGAAGGAAAATCCAGTTTGTAATTGTCCTGGGGGAGATTCCCTAAGAGATGGAGATGGTCAGAAAACGAGCATGAATAGACGCCTGAAGAGGTAGGCGGTAAGGACAGTGCAAGGTGCTCTCAAGGCTTTCCCTTCCCTTTCCCAGTCCCTTTGGAAAGCGACCCAAGCGGAGTCTGCAAAGCGCAGACCGGCCGCGCGGTGGCAGGCGCGCCCCGGGTCCCCGCCTCCCGCCTCCCTCCCGCCCGCGGCCGATTTGTATTCCGAGCAAGCCTTGGGTGAATTATTAAAGCCTCGACTCCGCTTCGGCGCATTTCCTTCTCTGCGGCTGGCTCAGCGCAGCAGGAGAAGTCAGCCAATGGCTAAGCCGCAGTCCCTCGTGTCCTGACTGGAAAGCCTCAGAGGTCACCTGGGCTGTGCTCCCCTACTTCAGGAATGACACTCGGGAGGGGATCACAGCCTTTCCTAAAGTCCACAGTGTTGCAGACAGAACTGGAGGCCTGGCTTCCTGCACAGTGACCCTTTGTATGATTACGAATACCCCAGGAACTGTACAATAGACTCATGATCCCCACTACAAAAGGACTAGCACGCATCCTGTTCCCTACAGTTTGCTGCCACTTGAACCCACAAGTCCCAAAATGCACTACTTCTTCCCCGTTTTAAAGTCTTCTGAACTGGTGTCCCTACAGCCCCTTCCTCAGCAACTGTCAGGACTCAACTAGCAGTCAGGAACTGGAAAGAAAAAAGACTTCCCACCTGCTAGGTAGGCCAGGGACCTAATCCTGCTAAGCAGCCAGGTTCTTCAGCAATTTCTCCAGGTCCCTGGAGGCCATTTCCAGCGTCACTCTGCCTTTCTAAGGAGAGGGTGAAGGAAGGACTGGATCTGGGGTCTAGGTTGCTTCTTCCCACAATGCAATGCACATGGCCTGGAGGAATTGGATACAGTATCCCAAACGTCAAGAAAAATGTCCATTTCCAGCTCCAAACCCATCCTGCGGACCCCTACCATTACCCCAGAGGCAGATTCTTTAATGCAGCTTCGAAACCCAGAAAGCCAAACAAGCTGCCCACCTACACTACACTAGCTTTCTAATTAACAAAGAGGCTGTGTTAAAATGCCCTCCAGGGCCTGCGCTTCCTCAGCTCCAAAGCTGGCACTGTCTTACATTTCACACAGTGTACATTCCCAAGTCCACACCATGACCTTTGGGGCTCTGTACATCATCTGATCCCATCATCCTTCCATTCGCCTTCTCCAGCCCCACTCCCCTTACTCTACTGGACTTAGCCACATGGAGCCTTTGCCAGTGCCTGCAAAGGGGCAAGGCACATGCCTGCCTTGGGGCCTTTGGCTGACCTGTCTCAGCCGCTTCCGTGCATCTTTCTGCCTTTGCTATCTATCAGCTTCGTCGTTCAGACTGCAAATTAAGGTCCTAGCTACTCCATTTAATATCCCAACTCCTCTCTCAAACCCACTCTTTTTCCTCTATGGCACCTGCTAGCATATATATTGCTTCCTTATTTACGCCGGCTGCTATGTGTCTGTCTCTCCTTGCTATCCTAACCTCAGGATGGCAGCAATCTTTGTTTTGGAAGATTTCCCATCTACATCAGTGTTAACTGAATGAGAGACTCACCAAGCAGCTGTGATGTTTGAGCAGAGCCTAAGAGCCAGGCTGGGTTATCCATACTGAGGCAATGCTGGGCATGCCTGGGGAGAATCGGAGCTGCTTGGGAGGAATAGACTTCCAAAGGTTCCCAAAAAGGCTCATGAATGTTTTTAATCACAAAGGGATTCGAATTCTTATAGTAAATAAATGCAAAATCAAAGGTGGGGACAATGTTGAGGGGAGACAAAAAATTCAGGATTCCAAAGCATGGCTTCTAGCCAAAAGGTGCTCCTGAAAACTCACTATCCCTGTTAAACTTGCTCTTTCAGTGTATGGGCTCTGAGGCTTAAAGAACTTGAAAGGAGAAGCACTTTGGAAGCACGCTCCCGAGCATTCCTGAGGATGCCTGCAGCGGGAACCATGCTGCTGCTCCACCAGAAACACCTGCGTGCAACCTGACCCGTCAACAACTTTCTCCGTTAGCAGCCCTAGACCCAAAGGGGACAGACAGGATCGCTCTGGACAGCAAAGCCTTGAATCAGTATCTTCAGAGTGATCTCAGTGTGTCAGCCTGCCCCACAGGCTCCCCTTCCTCAGCTTCCACAGCCTCCCCTTTGCTTTTCACAGGGCAGCCTCTGGCACCTCTGGTCTTCACTGGACTCTTTGTCTGCCTCTCCTTTTTGCTTGTGCAGAGAACAGCAAAGCGCCAGCTAGAGAAGTCTGTGTCCTCTGATTATGTATGGGAAAGCGCACTCTAGCAGGACAACTTCATCCTGAATAATGTGCAAAGGACAGTTCCTAGAGCAATTGATCAGCCCGCGTGCACGGCTTCATCGGGAACAGATGGGCTTCTTGTTTTTCTCATTACCATGATTTACTGGCTTCTAAGCTTATTAAAGACAGAGGCTCGAGCCCACTTTGGTGTGTGTCCTGGGGAGAATGTGCAAGGAAGGGAGGGAATGTGGGGGTGAGAGGAAGGGAGGGCCTGCTGAGGAGCTGGGGAGATTTCCACTGTGCTGTGGGGGTGGGGATTTCACTCCTGCCTCCTACAGCAGCCCTCACACCCAAGGGCATCCAGTGAGCAGCACTTGAGCTGGCAGCTTGGTCCAGAAGTCTGTCATCCGTACATGGACGGGGACACACACACACACACACACACACACACACACACGCATGCACATCATACACACACACACACACACACACACACACACACACACACACCAGCATGCATATGTGCAGGCATCCGCTTCTACCCAGTCAGACATAGCCTCATTTTGCTACATGACTAACTGCCAAATGAGCAGCTGAAAGCGATGACAGGGCTCTTCTTAGCTCCACGCACAATCGCAAAGATCTATCTCCTTGCATTTAACAGGCACTTGTACGTGAGACTTTTCTTCCACAGTCATATGAACCCAGGGTATTTTCCTCAAAGCATGGGCTTTTTCACATCCACACATGCACAAGCACACAGGCACATGTTTATTCACCAACATGTTCTCACATCTGTTCATTTCCACTCCCACATTTCCAGGTACACACATTTACATACAATCCTCTACACACACATTCACTTACTTAGACACACAGATATACAATAACTCTAAATGCACACATCCAACACAGACACTGCTATTCAAACATGTTCATGCACAAGATTAAGACTGTTGTAACAACACCGCTTCCTCCCTACTGTTTTCTCTGCCTGCACTGTGACATGGGTTGTGGACCTGGGGATGAAGGAGTGGGAAAAACTCAGAGAAATATCTAAGCTGACACATCTCAGTCTTTTCTAAGGATAATAATATAATAGCATATAACCTCTCAATCTCCATTAGAAATTTTAAAAATCACTTGTTATTTTTGCATGGTGTATGACAAAGAGATTATTTTAATCCAAAGTATTTTATTTAGATTTACACATGGCTATCAAATTCATAAAATTACAATATTTATACTCTTTAACAACTTTCCTAATAAGTACAAATAGAAATTTAGTTTTTGTTATTATAAAATGGCAATGTATATTATTTATGAAACACGGCACATATCTACATTTTGACTGGCACAGCTGATATATGACTAGGTTGATAACTAAATGCATGTTCAGATAAAGACTCCATTCAACCTCATAATAATGCAGCAGAAATTACTTTCATGACCATATTAATCCATCAGATTCTGAGGACTATAACTAGATACCTACGACAGAAAAGGGGAAGGTTCATTTTGACTCACAGTTTCTGAGTTTTCAATCTCTGACCTCTTGGCCTGTGGTAAAACAAAGCTGCTAACCTCAGGGGTGGAAAGCAAAAGGAAACAACAACAAAATGTCGAGCAAAGAAACAAAATAAACCAATAAAAACTTGATGGAGGAGGGTCATCTGTCTATGTGTTACTTTCATTGGTTAATAAAGAAACTGCTTTGGCCCTTTAATAGGACAGAAAATTAGGTCGGCAGAGTAGACAGAACAGAATTGTGGGAGAAAGAAAGCAGAGTCAGGCAGACGCCTCAGGCAGTCGCCATGCCTCTCCTCTCTGAGTCGGACGTAGGTTAAGATCTCTCCTGGTAATGCAAACTTGTGCAACGGCTTTGGAAAGCAGTGTGGAGGTTTCTCAGGAAATTTGGGATCAACCTACCCCAGGACCCAGTAATTCCACTCTTGGAAATTTACCCAAGAGATGCCCAATCATATTACAAAAGCATTTGTTCAACTATGTTTATAGCAGCATTATTTGTAATAGCCAGATCCTGGAAACAACCTAGATGCCCTTCAGTGGAAGAATGGATGAAGAAAGTGTGGAATATATACATATTAGAGTACTACTCGGCGGTAAAAAAAACAATGACATCTTGAATTTTGCATGCAAATGGATGGAAACGGAAAACACCATCCTGAGTGAGGTAACCCAGGCCCAAAAAGATGAACATGGGGTATACTCACTCATAATTGGTTTCTAGCCATAAATAAAGGACATCGAGCCTATAATTTGTGAAAAATCCTAGAGAAGCTATAAAAGAAGGTGAACCCAAAGAAAAACATATAGTTATCCTCCTGGATATTGGAAGTAGACAAGATTGCCGGACAAAAAATGGGAACATGGGGGTGGGGTGGGATGGGGGGATGGGGGATGGGGAGAGAAAAGTGTTAAGTGGAGGATGGGAAGAGCTTGGGGGAATAGGATGGTTGGGATATAGGAAGGGTGGATATGGGAACAGGGAATTATATATCTTAATTAAGGGAGCCATTCTAGGGTTGGCAGAGACTTGACTCTAGAGGGGTTCCCAGGTGTCCAGGAAGACGCCCCCAGCTAGTTCCTTGGGCAGCTGAGGAGAGGGTGCCAGAAATGTCCAGATCCTATTGCCATACTCATGAATATCTTGCATATCACCATAGAACCTTCACCTGGCATTGGATGGAGAAAATGACAGAGCCCCACATAGAAGCACCGGATTGAGCTCCCAAGGTCCTGATGAGGAGCAAAAGGAGGGAGATCATGAGCAAGGAAGTCAGGACTGTGAGGAGTGCGTTTACCCATTGAGACGGTGGGACAGATCTAACGGGAGACCACCAAGTCCAGTTGGAATGGGACTGATGGAACAGGGGACCAAACCGGACTCTCTGAATGTGGCTGACAGTGGAGGAGGACTGAGAAACCAAGGACAACGGCGATGAGCATGAACTCTACAGCATGGACGGGCTCACTGTGAGCCTTGTCAGTTTGGTTGCTCACCTTCCTGGACTTAGGGGGAGCTGGGAGGACCTTGGACTTAACATAGTGAAGGGAACCCTGATGGCTCTTTGTCTTGGAGAGGGGTGGAGTGGAGGTATAGGTGGAAGGGAGGGGAGGGAAGGGGGGAGGAGGGGAGGAGATGGAAATTTTTAATAAAAAAATGAGAAAAAAAAAGATCTCTCCTGGTAAACCACCACCTCGTGGTGCTACACAGATTACTAAATATGGGTTAGTCAAGATGTGAGAGCCAATAAGAGGCTGAAACTAATGGGCCAAGCAGTGTTTAAATGAATACAATTTGTGTGTTGTTATTTCAGGGCATAAGCTAGCCATGCGTGCAGGAGCCAAGCGGCCGGGAAGCAGCCCGCCACTCCTTCTACAAAAACTAGTGCTCCACAGTGCTCTTCAAGACACACTCCCGTTGATGTAGAGATTTCCCATGGAGCCTGGGATTTTAATAGTGCCACCCTGAGGACGTAGCTTTTAAGACATGAACCTTTGGGAGACATACAGGTCCAAACTTTCACAGTGACCTGATGTTTGTAATTTAATCCTTGTATTAAAACTTTAGTTTTTACTAATGTATTAATATTGGCTCATCAACTCTACCAAATATGCTACAATGATACAAGATGTTAATAATCAAGAAAACTAGGAGCCAAAGAGAATGCAAGTTCCTGTAGATCCACTCAATGTTAAATAACTGCTCTAAGAAAATCTATTTTCATGTGATGTAAAAAATCCGATCACTGTAAAGAAATGAGTAAAGTTAAAAGTGTCGGCTATGGTAATTATCCCATCACTACCCAGTATACCTACATGAAGCAAAGTACCACACTGTACTTCATAAACACGTACTCTGTGTCAGTGTCAAGATAAAACATCAAGTTGGACGGTTATTCTTCTAACTTGTGGAGCTTGTGGCTCAGCAATTAGTGAAAATAGAAAATTTGTGGATGTTATTTTTAAGTACTCTCCTCCAAAACTTGGTTGCTTACTTTTATTCAAAATAAATAAAAGACCAAATAAATCATCTTGTCTTTGCTAGTTCTTTTCTTAGCATTGCTATAGGAAGAGGTGATAGAAACTTCTTGATGTGTTTTGTAGTAACATACTGAGGTGAATATAATTTGCATATCTGGTATAAGCCATCTAGAAGTGAATTTGCAAAATAATTACCTTTTTATTTATCTCATTTACTTGTGGTTGGCTAGATCAGGTTCCTTCCACCTATGCCGTTAACCAAGAGCCTGTTGCAAACATGAAGTAAACGAGGCTTTATTTATGAGCACAATCAAGTGACACTGCATAATGAGCCAAAATAACTGGGGGTACAGTGGTATTTAGCTGAATCATAAACTGGTACTTAGAGGCTGGAGAGATGGCTCCAGTGGTTGAGAGCACTGGCTGTTTTTACGGAGGACCCAGGTTCAGCTCTCAGCATCTGTATGGTGGTTCACATTCTTAACTTCAGTTCCAGGGGACACATAATCCTATTCTGACCTCTCCAGGCGCCAGGTATGCATGTGGTACACATACCAACATGCAGGTGAAACATCTAGGAAACATAAAAAATAAAAATTTTAAAATAAACTTATATCTACAGTAAGCCTCACACATATTCACTCAATATTCACTGAATCACTTCCAAAATAACCCGACTTTAAAGGTGCAAATATTTGCATACTTCTTAGAAAAGTTAATTTTTACCAAAGTTGACCTGAAAGTCCAAGGATACAACAAGGGTTACATGACATTTCCTCAGGGGATGTAAACAACTGTCTATTCACCCATCAGGCAGCAACAAAAGAACAAAGAAAGAATTCCGCCCCAGGTATCTTGCTGAAACAACAAGTTTATTGGGCTTATTTTCAGGAGCATAGATGAGGGGTTACTTACAGCAGCATGGATGATTCAAAGGCAATGCATCACCAAAAGGCCCACCTCAGCATGAGAGACAATGACTGAGGAAAACTGGATCCGCACAGCTTCCTGCACAACTTGTAGCAGGCAACTCTGTACCGAGCCCTTCCTCTTCCTCTGCAATCATTTCCTGTTTGTACAGCCTTAGAAAAGAGCCCCAGGAGTCTTGTGACTTTCTGAGCATCCTGAACAGGACAAGTTTCATTAGCTTCCTGCTCTTTCCAGAGGGGAGGAACGCTTCAATTAAGAGGAAATAGCTACACAGCAGCAGGGCCTGGTGAAAGTCAGGATAACAGGGTCAAAAGAGCTGTGCTGGAGTCTTGACTGTCCTGTTAATGTCTTAGGAGATCCTGCATAGATTGCTTCACTAGGCCTCCACTTATGGAGAAGCAAAATGGGACTAGTAATAAACATATCTCTAATTGCTTTATAATGGTTTTATAAGTTCATCCAAGTTCATCATGTGGCCCCCAACTTTTCTGAGGACTTTGAATGAAGTCATAGTGACAACTCTGAATGAAGTCTGAGTACTCGGGTGCAGGGATTACAGCAGAGGTAATTTACTATTTTGCTCAATCCCAACTGCTCTTGACTGCTCCTGCATAGACCCCAAGACATGTAATCAGAAGGCTGAAGGTCAGTGACAAATTAGAAACTCCTTAAGCCAATAGAGAAAGAGACATACTACGTAAATAGGAACAATGATTAAACCAAAAGAGAATGGAAACAGGTCTTTAAGTTGCTGAAAGAAATGGCCAGTTTAGCAGTCTGTACCTGGGGATAACATCCCTCCAACACAAAGGTAGAATAAAGGTATGCTGAGATAAAATAAAAGCCTGCGACAACATGCCACCCACAACTTTACTGTAAGAAGCATTGCAGGTGGCTGCTTGGGTAGAAGAAAAATGGCCCTGGAGAGAACTTTGATCCACACAAAGAAACAACAAGTGCCAGAAACAGCCAAGTGTGGGGAAATAGAAAAGATTTTGAGAGCAGGGGCTTGGGTGGGGGCTTGGTCATTCACTGCTTTATCGGAATTCCCAGTACTGGGTCTAACTTGTTGAATGAAATGTTAGGCATGAGAAAAGGAAAATAATTTTATTTTATGTTCTACTTAAATGATAATGTATGATTATAATTATGATAAAGGTCCAGAAAATAGACCAAAGTATTTAAAAGGAACCAAAAGCATTACATGTAATCTTCTTATCCAGAGAAAATTATTGTGAATATTTTGGCATACTGTTCTCCAGATAGTCTCAATACATAATAGATAGATTTCTGGGGCTATAAGTCTCTAGTAGAGTACTTATATAGAATACACAAGGCTAGTTCAATTTCAAATAGTACCCAAAAGCAGGTAGATATGAATAAATGTACAATGCATTCATATGGTAAAAGTTATTTTGTGAGGCCTGTCTCGGTGAACATCCCTGTGACTAATTGTCTGAGGATAAATTAGTAGACCCAGAATTGCTCGGCAAAAGGAAATCAACAGTCACATGGCTTAAGCTATGAGCTGAAATTTACTTTTCAGAAAGACTGACCCTCCCCTGAACCAAAAGACAATGACCATAGTGATTATTGCACCATTTTCCAAATGTGTGTCATTTCCATAAGCATTGTTGCTTTCATTTGCATAGCTCTGCTCATCTCTGAGAATGAACTAGGCTCACTGTCTATGGGCCAGTTGGAGTTCACCATTCTTATTTTGGAGCCTTATCAAGATAGACACATGTCTTCTGCCAGTCTGTCTGCCCCCTGTACTTGCTGAATGGCTTTGGAAAGGATCTTAACTTTGCTCATGTGGTACTGCTGCTCTCATAAGATAGACACGAAAATTGAGTGATATTCAGGAAGAACACAGCACACTATCTAGAACTCAGTAAATTCCAATAAAAGAGGGCTAGCAAGATAGTCCAGCAGTTAAGAGCACTGGCTATCCTTGCATTGGATCTGAATTCAATTTTCAGAACCCTCAGACTGGCTCATAACCATCTGTAAGTCTAGTTTCAGAGGATGCAACACCCTCTTTTATCTTCTGTGGACACCGGGCACACATGTGGTGCACAGATACACAAGCAGGCAAAACATCCAGATGGATAGATAGATAGATAGATAGATAGATAGATAGATAGATAGATAGATAGATAGATAGACAGACAGACAGAGATAACTATGGTTGTTTTTAAAATCAGGTTTACTAAAATCTTTTTCTGGGGATATTGGTTAACTTTATCAAATACCTCCTTGGCACATACTGAAATTGATACGGTTCATTGCAAAGTCACTTTTCCAATGATGTGGGGTTTGTTTTTCTTTTATTGTATTTTAAGGTCACACTACCTTTCACAGCCCAGTTGTGTATGATACAAGGACCTAAAACATAAGGCACTCAGAGCCATCAAATACCAGCCTGGAACAATGGTTCTAAGTTCATTGTCTCACACCAGAGACTAATGACGGTATGGAAAGTGCACGCAGGCTCTATTAAGAATTATTACACAACAGTGAAAATTTAAATAAAAGTGAGACAAAACCCTTAGAATGGGAGGAGTTTCCAAAAGAGAAAAGAGCCATTGAATTTCTTTTGACTAGGAATCAATGAAGCAATGGTAGAAAGAGCACAAAGGTTGAGACAATTTCTCTTGAGATTGGCTACTTCTTTGGGCTGTCATAGGCCAAGTCATTGGAGGATCCATACACTATTCTAGCCCAACCAGGGAAATAATCTTGTGTCGTGATACCTTGTTTGTACTCTAACAAATAAAGCTTGCCTGAAGATCAGAGGGTGGCGTGAGCTACTAGTTAACCATAGAGGTCTGGAGATCTGCACAAACAGACAGGAAGTGATGTGACTTGATGTGGAAAGTAGCTGAGAGCATGCCTGCCACTCAGCACCCCTGCCTGGGAAAGCAGCTGGATCGGGTCAGCTAGGTGTGCACAGGCAGGAAAGCATGACTGATTCCTGTCACCAGACACGGAGACATTTACGGCCACACAGCATGTTACATGGCAGATTTAGCTTTTATTCAGACCAAAAGGGTTTATGTGCTGCATGGTGCTTCCCAGTGTTGAGGTGAGTACATGGTTCCTACCCAGCAGTCCTAGAGGTGGCAGTAAATCTACCAATGCCATATTGAAGGGCCAAGAGAGGTGGAGCCAGTATCCATGGCTGCTACAACCACACTGCTTACCATTTTAAAATGCTCCTTGTCAGAAAAGGATTTCAGATACACAATAGGCCAGATTCAGACATAAAAACCTCTAAACGAGACACAGTGTGTTTAAAGATGTACATAGACTTGGAAGAGAGAGGGAAAAGAGTATAGATGGTTATAAAAATAAGTCTTTAAAGACACAGTAAAGGATGGCGCATGCCTTTAATCCCAGCACTTGGGAGGCAGAGGCAGGTGGATCTCTGTGAGTTCGAGGCCAGCCTGGTCTACAAGAGCTAGTTCCAGGACATGCTCCAGAGCTACTGAGAAACCCTGTCTCAAAAAACCAAAAAAAAAAATTGATAAAAGTAATATAAAAAGAGTATAGACTGAGTCGTAGATTAAAGAAGTAAATAAAAATAAGCCATATAAAAATGAAAAACACACAGAGAGTCTGGATTATGCATATTATTGTGTTTTCTTTAATTTTTTTGACTGAAGAGAGACATTTGTTTCTGGGGGCTGCTAAATTAAACAAACATATCTTGATGCCAAAATTTGAGTCTAAGGATATGTTGCTTGGGAAAAGATGTTCCACTTTAGTTTCCACAGAAGATGAGAACCTGTGGATTTCTTCCAGGCTAATGCAGTTTGATGGAACAAGACTGCCCCCACCCCAGAAGGTCTCCGTGAACTCTATGAATACTTCTCCCATCAAACAGCAGGAAGCAGTTTTGAGAAAACTACACCCAAATTTCCAAAACAATTGTTTATAAATGTTTATTTTCATTTTCAAATGGTTGATTATAAGTGATTAATGGTCACAGCCAATTTCTTAAAAAAATATGGGAGATATGATATAGAGAGGACCACTTTGCATTGGCTCTTGGTCTACTGATACAAGTTTAAGGTTGATTTTGCTGTACTGTGTGTGTGCATTTCCTCTCTTATTTAAAGTATTGTGTTTATGCAGTTTATTTAAAAATGTAATGTATAATTTTAAAATTACAAATTAATAGTCATTTATAATAGTCAAACTTGTCTTGTTTGTTAGGTTTTCTGGATATACAGAGATATGCTTCAGTTAGATAATCTTCAACACTTCACAGATCTACAGAATATGGCATTGAAAATGTTTTAAGAACTTAAACTTTTTTCACCAGTGAGATATGTCTGCTTCTTGCAGGACCAATTGCTTCAGAGAGGTTGATGGGCATTAAAGAAACTTGTTATGAAATTTGACTTCAATGTGACAAGGCTAGCCATTTGGGCAAGAAACTGCTCTTGCCTGAACTGCTAGATGGAATGCTGTATGAACTAGACATGCAAGACCCACAGAAAAGTGACTACGGAACTTGACTAAAGAAAGTGAGACAGTCCTTCAGGGTTCCTGCTTCACAGAATAAACAGCCAGACATTCTGCAGGATACAAAAGAAAGCAACTGATGAACTTTGCCAGTACAAGGCAGAATAGATCTTCAATTGTCCTGCTTCATGAAAAAGTCTGCTAGACACTATGGGCTGTTAAGCTGAAAATGGATGCCCCAATTTTACAGAAGAACTTTGGGTGACTGTCCATGCAGCAAGATGCCTCTGTCAATTCTAAAGTTTTGGAAGTTGCTTACAATGCACTTCCTTTTTACTTAGATAATATTATATACTTCTCAGGTCTTTGAAGAGTTGAAGACAGATAGTTATATTTTTCCTTTGTTATGATAAAAGATAAACTAGATATAAAACTTTAGGGTCACAAAGAAATATTGTAACTGTAATTCTTGTTTGATAACTCTTTTGTTATATGTAATTTTACTACATTAACGTTAAAACCTTACTTTTTATTTAGACAGAAAGGGGGAGATTATGCGGGATGTCTTTTTGTATATGCGTTGCTTTTATTAGTTAATGAATAAAGCTGTTTCGACCAATGGCTTAGCAGAGTAAAGCCAGGTGGGAAATTGAAACAGAGATACAGAGAGTAGGTGGAGTCAAAGAGATGCCATGTTGCTGCTGAAGGAGAAAGTCACTGGAACAGAACTTTACCTGGTAAGCCACAGCCTTGTGGCAATACACAGATTAATAGAAATGGGCTAATTTAAGATGTAAGAGATAGATAAGAATACACTAGAGTCATCGGTAAAGCAGTGTTGGAATTAATATAGTTTCCGGGCAGCTGGGAAATGAACAAGCAATCTCTGACTACAGTGGCTGAGCAGAGAAAGGAATATAAGGTGGGAAGAGATACGAGGTTGGCCTCTTTTTGATCTGAGGATTTTGTAGTGGTAAACTAGTGGCTGGCTGCTCTGTTTCTCTGATCGTTCAGCTTTCGCCTTCTAATATCTGATTCCAGGTTTTTATAAATAAGACCAATTAGAAATCATGCTACATTCATGCAACTGTTCATGTTCTGCAGTGAGGAGTAGTTGAAGCCACTTTCATTCCATCTTTGAGTCCAGCATTGACCTTCACCATCATGACTTCTAACCATCTGAAACCATAAGCCCAACTTAATAATTTCTTTTAGAAGTGACCTTTGTCATGGTGCTTTGACACAGCAATAGAAGAATAACTAAGACAGGTTTCATTCCTTAAGTGTTCGCAGGATTCTAGAAGATTTGTTTACTTTCAATTTAGTTACAATTAACTGTACTAGTGGAAGAGATGCATGAATGTGCCCTGTGTGTGTTCTTCAGGGGCTTCAGAGTACAGCTGGTCTCCCAACACTGACCCAGAGTCCCATTCCACCTTCCATATATCTATTTAGCTTGGTTATCTCATACCCATCTAAAAGCCCTCTTATCTTCCTCACTGCTTCAGACTTAGCTGCTTTAGTTTTTCTTTTACCTCCAGTGTCTGTTCTCATTGTAACCTATGTGAGCAACTTGTAGTTATCACCATGAGTCCTTTACCTTTCTTTCACTGCCTACAGGGAGCTAGCTCCTGCCTTACTAATGTTGCATCGATCTTGCATTCATGTATCCTCTTGGAAACTATTTATGAGGCATGTAACATATCATCTTAGTTTCTTCCCTATTGTTGTGAAGAGACACCATGACAAATGAAATTTATAAAAGAGCATTTTATTGGGATTACTATTCCACAAATTTAGAGTCCGTGATGGTGGAACAAAAGCATGGTAGTAGAAACAACTGAAATCCACATATTCATTCACAACCAGGAGGCAGAGAGGGAACTCAAAAATGGCGCAGCTCTTTTCTTTGCTAACTTTAAAACCTTCGGCCAGTGGCATACTTCCTCCAGCAAGGCCATGCTGCCTAATCTGATTGAAACAGTCATCAACTGCCATGTATTTAACCATATGAGGTTATGGCTGCCATTCTCATTAAAAATTGCCACCTATATGGTGTAGGCTCTGGGAATACAACAGTGAACAAGATAGGATTAGTCCCTGGCCTCAGAAAACTCACACTCTAGTTGTGAAGAGAAGCAACAGGAAACAATAAATATAGAACAAACATGTAAAAGTCAGGGTGTGCTTGACATCCTTGAGGAATGGCAAGATGTATCACTGGGAACCCTCTAGAGAGTTTTAAGTGGGGGAGTTGTAGTCTAATCCAGGTATTAAAAAGAACCAAGTCTTCTGAGTGAAAAGGGGGTTGTAGGATGGACAGAACAGAAGCAGGGAGATGTTGAAGGCTGTTATACTCTTGTTTGTGAGACGCTTGAGACCTTAGTTTACTTCATTTAAGTATATGAACATGCATTTTTGATTGCTTGAGACAGGGTCTTGGATATCCCAGGGTGGCCTTAAACTCTCTAGGGTGACCTTGAACTTCTGATCTCTTGCTTCCACTTTTAGAGTGCACAGCCACAAATCCTCAGCCCAACCAATTAATTTTTCAACTGCGTCTGACGACTAATTCTCTGGCTTGGTCTTATTAATTATTCTTTATTTCCATTAGATTTTTTATTGTTGGTGTTTTACTGTGTTGTCTGTCAGTCTTTTTCTGTTCATTTATTCTTTTTTTATGAACCCAACTGGCTTTTAGAAGATATGATAGTATAAGTGTGTTGGATAGAAATCTCATACCACTGAAATGAACAAAAAATCCCTAATACCTGACAACATGGCTCAGCAGGTAAAGACACTTGTTACCAAGCTTGATGACCTGAATTCCATCCCCAGGAGCCACACGGTGTAAGGAGAGGACCAACTCCTGAAAGTTGTTCTCTGGCCTCTGCACACCATCACCACACACTCAAAATAAATGAGATAATATAAGAACATTTTTTAAGAAGAGAAAGAGAGAAAAGAAAACTTCTCTAGTAAGTGTACTAAAGCACAAGATGTTTCCAGGAGCTAATACTAAGTTCCTAGGCCCTAGGGCACAGAGCAATAAACATGATTCCAACTGATCTGAGTCATCTCCCTTGGCTTAGAGAAGCAAGTTATAAAAAGCACTTTGGAAAAGACAAGAAAGAAGTCAGAAGATGGCTCAGCAGTTAACAGCATTTGCTGCTCTTGTAGAGAACCTGAGTTCAGCTCCTGGTAACACATTGTGGCTCACAACAATCTGTAACTCTAGTTTTCAGGGAATCTGATGCCTTCTTCTAGCCTTTGTGGGCAACAGGCACACATGCAGTGCAGGTACATCCATGTGGGAAAAACATTCATATACATAAATGAAAATAAATAAATATTTTTGAAAATTCTTTACTTAAGTCATTTCCCACATATCACTGGGGAATGTAGAAAAATGGATAGTTAATCACAAACAGTTCCTATTAAACCTTGCTTATAATAATGATTGTTGGGGCTTTGCCACCTAAGCTGGGACAAGAGAAGGGTTTAATTACACACAATGTACCACCAATAAATTACCAGATAGAGTATATAGTAAGAAAAACCAGTAGACTAATAGGTGTGCTCTGAGAGATTTGAAAAAATATGCAAATGTTCTCCTGTGACCACTATGAAAATGAAAATATTAAGCAGGCATGATGGTTCATGGCTCTATTCCCAGCACTGGTGAAGCTGAGACAGAAGGATCACCATGAGCTTGAAGCTGCCCGGGCTATAAACTAAGTTTTAAGCCAGTCTGGGCTTAACAGAATGAAGTCCTGTAACAACAACAAACAAGCAAAGAGAAAATATGAGAGAATAAGAAAGCATTAGAAAATTAAACATCGGTATAAGAGCTATCATCCCACTAATCTTCACAGTTGTTTAAGCTGGTCTGGCTAGTGTTGGAGGAAGGCCCACTTGTTGGTTCCTGGCAGCTTAGACCCAAAGTAATCACACAGAAACTGAATTATTTAAATCACTGCTTGGCCCATTAGCTCTAGCTTCTTATTGGCTAACTCTTACATATTAATTTAACCCATTTCTAGTAATCTGTGTATTGCCATGTGGCTGTGGCTTACCGGATAAAGTTCTAGTGTCTGTCACTGGTGGGGCTACATGGCATCTCTTGACTCCACCCTTCTTTCTCCCAGCCTAGATTTCCCTGCCTAGTTCTGTTCTTCCCTGCCATAGGCTCAAAGCAGTTCTTTATTCATTAACCAATAAAAGCAACCAAGACAGGACCTCCCACACCATTTCCCCTTTTCTGTGTAAACAAAAATGAGGGCTTTAACATAGTAAAATTATATAAAACAGTTATCAAACAAGAATTACAGTTACAATATTTCTATTTTCTTTATCTTTTATCATAACTAAGGAAAACTATGACTATAACTATCTATTCTTCAACTCAATCAAAGACTCCAGAAGGGCATAATATTACCTAAGTAAACAGTAAGTGCATTTTAAGCAACTTCCAAAACTCTATAATTGACAGAGATATCTCATTGCCTGGACAGTCACTGAAAGTTCTTCTGTAGCATTGGGGCATCCATCTTCGGTCTACAGACCCATAGTGTCTAGCAGACTTTTTCACAAAGCAGGAAATTTCAAAGACAGTTCCACCTATATTGGCAGTTTTCCAGACACTTTCTTCTGTATTCTGCAGAATGTCTGGCAGACTCTTTTATGAAGCAAGAACCCTGAAGGATGATCTCACCTTCATTTCTCTGTGGGTCCTGCATGTCCATTTCATCAAGCAGTCCAGACAAGAGCAGTTTCTTGCACAAATGGCTAGTCAACTCCATAAGGAGCCTCTTCAATGCCCATCTTCCTCTTGAAGTAATTGGTGCTCCAGGAGCAGATGTGTCTCACTGTCATAAAAAGTCCTAAATTCTTAAAACATTTTAAATGCCATATTCTGTAGTCTTTGAAAGATTTGAAAAATGCCTATCCATCTGGAATACATCTCTTTCCATCTAGAAAATCTAACTAATGTGACTACAAGCTTGACTATTATAAATGATTATCGATTAACCTATACTTATTAATTATATATTAAATTTTTAAATGAGCTGTACAAACACAATACCTTAATCAAAATCAGAAATACACATATAACAAAATTGACTTTAAATTTGTATCAATGAACCAATATCCATATCAACACAAATTATCCATATTTATATCATATCTCCCTTTAAATGTAAACAAACATTTATAGACAATATTTGGGACTATGGGTGTAGTTTTCTACATACTTCTTCCTGCTGATTGTTGGGTGTAGTAATTTTTGGGAATGTTTACAGCAACCTTCTGGGGGTCTTGTTCCATCAAACCATACAAGTCTGGAAGCAATCCACAGGTTATCATCCTCTGTGGAAACAAGAGAAGAACATCTTTTTTAAAGTAACATATCCTTAGATCCAAATTTGGAAGTCATGATACCTTTATAATATATATGTTAGTTTAGCTTAGCAGCCCATACAATAAAATGTTTCTCTATACTTAGCTCATTTACAGTCAAAAATTAAAGATAACACAATAATATGCATAATCCAGACTCTCTGTGAATTTTCCATTTTATGTGACTTACTTTTCTTTACTCCTTTTAATCTATGACTATCTGTACTCTGTCTTTTTAAAGCCTTTACCCTTTTTAAAGCATTAACTTTATTTTATGACTCTCTATACTCTTTTTCTTCTCTCTTCCAAATCTATGTACATTTATCCAATACAATGACCCACCTGGATTTGTCTTTATTGCATGTCTGTAATTCTTTACTGTCCAGGAGCACTTTTTAAAATGCTAAGCGCTTCTAAAAACTTAAGCTGTTCAATTACTATGATATCTATAGTACTTCCTGCTTGCCCACCCAGTCCAGCATGATGAAGCCACTAACACCTCTGGGAGCCATGCACACAGCCCCATTCTCGGGCACACAGCAGTTCATATTGCCATTAAACAAGCTACAGCAGTCTGCTTAGAAACCCCATCCAAATGCTTTGTTTCCCAAAAGAGTCAGAGTTCATGCTAGCAGCACAGCCCATGACCAGGAAGCTGCTGTTTTGAAACCACACAGCTGCTACTGCTGAATCAGTAAGACCTCTCTTAAAGGAGCTGCAACATGCCACCCCAAGGAAAGCCCATTCAGAAAAAAATGAGCCTAAACTTTGGGGGTTTTTGTTTGTTTTTTTAGATTTATTCATTTATTTTGTTTACAGTGTTCTGTCTCCATGTATGCCTCCAGGCCAGAAGAGGGACCCAGATTTCATTACAGATGGTTGTGAGCCACCATGTGGTTGCTGGGAATTGAACTCAGGAGCTCTGGAAGAACAATGAGTGCTCTTAATCTCTGAGCCATCTCTCCAGCCTCCTAACCTTTGTTTTTTAGTGTTTAGAATTCCTTTTAAGCCCTCTCAGGTTTTACATGGATTTAGTCCACCATGTTGGTACGCCAGTTTGTTGAATGAAGGCCCACTTAATTGGTTCCAGCAGCCCAGCTAGGTCAGACCCAAAACAATCACACAGAAACTGTATTATTTAAATCACTGTTTGACCCATTAGCTCTAGCTTCTTATTGGCTAACACTTACATATTAATTTAACTCATTTCTAGTAATCTATGTATTGCCATGTGGCTGTGGCTTACCGGATAAAGTTCTAGTGTCTGTCACTGGTGGGGCTACATGGCATCTCTTGATTCTGCCCTTCTTTCTCCCAGCACACAGCCTAGCTTTCCCCACCTAGTTCTGTTCTTCCCTGCCAAAGGCTCAAAGCAGTTCTTTATCCATTAACCAATAAAACCAAAACATAGACAGAAGGACCTCTCACACCAGGCTAGCTAGGTGTGTGTCCTTCCTAAAGCTGTGTGTTCATTAGAAGAGAATAACTTCCTTCATAGATGAGGACCATTCTTTGGTAAATGAATATCTGCTCCCAGATAGAGCATCCAAACAACCTCTCAGGAAATAGTAAACTGAGTTGAAGAGACAGCTCACTGAGTAAGTAAGAGCACTTACTGCTCTTAGGAAAGACCTGGGTTTTATTCCCAGCACTCACATGATGGCTCACAATGGCTTGTAACTACAGGTCAAAGGGACTCCTTCAGACCTCTGTGAGCTCCTACACACACATGTATACACTCAGGTGTACAAGTGCACACATACACAAACATTTTTATTGGATTATTTGTTCTTGTGATGACCAATTTCTTGAGTTTTTTGTATATTTTGGAGATCATACCTCTGTCTGATGTGGGGTTAGTGAAGATCTTTTCCCATTCTGTAGGTTGTTGTTTTGTCTTGTTGACCATGTCCTTTGCTTTACAGAAGCTTTTCAGTTTCAAGAGGTCCCATTTATTGTTTCTCTCAGTGTCTGTGCTGCTGGGGTTATATTTAGGAAGTGGTCTTATTGGCATAAAAACAAACAAAGGACTAATGGAACTGAATCGAAGACCCGGATATTAATCCACACACCTTCGAACACCTGATTTTTGACAAAGAAGCAAAAAATATCAAATGGAAAAAAGAAAGCATATTTAATAAGTGGTGCCAGCATAACTGATATCAACATGAAGAAGAATGAAACTAGATCCATATCTATCACCAAGCACAAAACTCAAGTCCAAATGTATCAAAGACCTCAACATAAAGCCGGACACACTGAACCTTATGGAAGAGAAAGGGGGAAGGAACCATTTTCAAACATGTCGCTGCATTCTGCTCCTGCCAAGGTCAGCACTATAGCAAAACCAACACAGCAGAGGCTCAGCTGCTAGGGTTTTAGCGGAGCCTGCCCTTCCTCGGAGAGGAAAACACTTAAGCTCAGCTGGCTCCAGCCCTTCAAGTGGAGGAAGGCAAAGACACATCTGCGGACTGCTCTAGCTATCTTGCCACACTTAAGGAGGCAAATTCTGCAAGTGCCTTGGGTGGTGACAGGGCACAACATGGGCTTAGCAGATGACTAAGTGGTAGTTGTCAGGTGGCCAGTCAGAGATGGAGTGTTAGAGGACTTTAAGTGTGGACATGTTCATCATAAGCAGACTATAAAATGAGCGACTGGAAGTGCAAGACTAATTAACTACCTAAAGGGCACTGATAATAGTTAAAACCTGACTCCAAAAATGCTTAGCTTAGTAAGATTACCAGCAAGAGGCTTTACAAATGATAGTCCCCCTCCTATAAGAGTCACTCCAAATGAGCCTGTCAATCACCTATATAGGGAAGTGACAGCCCCCTAGAAAAGCTGTCTATTCTCAAGACTTTAAAAATCATATAAAACCTACCCAAACTGTAGCTCACTGACGCCAAATAGTCTCTTTGACCATTGCTTACTCTCATGCCCCAAAATGCTTTATATTACTCTGCAATAAACCCTACCCATCTTCTACACTGTGCTCTGTGGGGCTCACATGAATTCTTTTGACAGAGACCACAAAGATGAAAAGCCCTAAGGGATACCCAAATGAGATCCTGATGGCATAGTCACAGACCGATTCCCTCCCCATCACCTCACCCAACATCACTAAAGCTATTTGCTGTAGTTTTTCTCCAGCCCCATCCTGTACACTGAGCCCAGCTTACAACAAAATATATCAACGTAAACTATACGGGGAAGATCCTTTTTGAAAATCAAAATAAGCATCAGACCCAGGCTTAGACAGAACAAAGATGTTATAATCATCAGACAGGAGTTTGAAACAATCTTTATTAATATGTTGACAACACTGATGTAAAAAGTGGACAATAGGTAAGAAAAGGGATGAAAATTCTAAGGAAAATGATGCAGACAGGCCAGATGCAGAAAGACAAATATCAGATATTACATAAATTTCTTCTATATGCACAATCTATGTTGCAATACATATTCTTGTATAATGCATATAATATATATTATATACATTTTGTGTGGGGGTACTTGTTAGTTTTCCTGTTGCTATGATAAAAAATGAACTGAGAAGAAAGGGGTAAAAAGGTTCACATTGGCTCATCCTTGGAGGATACAGCCCATCATGGCAGAAGGAGCTTAAGGAAGCTGCTCACCTTGTATCCACAGTCAGGAAGGAGAGAGAGAAAGAGAGAGAGAGAGAGAGAGAGAGAGAGAGAGAGAGAGAGAGAGAGAGAGAGAGAGAGAGAGAGAGAGGAAAGCTGATTTTCAGCTCTATTTGTTCTTGATATTCAGTCCATGGCTCCACCCTATGGAACAGTACCATCCATAGTTAGGGTGAGTTTTCCCACCCCAGTTAACCCAATCTGGAAATGCCCTTACAGACATGTCCAAAGTTTGTCTCTTAGGTAGTTCTAGATCCTATCAAACTCCCTCTCTCTCTTTCTCTCTCTCTCTCTCTCTCTCTCTCTCTCTCTCTCTCTCTCTCTGTGTGTGTGTGTGTGTGTGTGTGTGTGTGTGTGTGTGTGTGTGTGTGTGTAGACATAGATGGTTCTGGGCCTCAGGGGCTGCCCATGACCCTGTCAATCTTGCATCTTTCATGCCTCCAAAGTCAGTGCCTTGTTGACAATCTTACATTGTTGAATTGTGCTGCTGTCTTGAAATGTAGCCTGGTCCCCTTGAACCACAGCTGTATCAGCTTCTGTGTGCTAACCCCAAGGAAACATTTTCCTACAGTCCCAACAGAACACAGAAGGTTTCACTTCAGTAGTGCTGATCTCTTTGACAACCACAACTGTTCCTTCAGCCTTGGGCTGATCAGTGCACACATGGAAAGTTCGTCTTCCTGTCTTTGTTCTTTTCTAAAGCTCCATGAGCCTGGCCTCAGTTTTCCATGTTCTTCTCAGCATTCTTATCTTCTAAGATCACATTGAAAGAGTCCCATTAAGCTCTGTTTCTGGCATCAACAACTTTTACAACCTGACGTATCACATGCTTCTACAAAACAGCACAGGGCTTAAAAACCACATGGTCAGGTTTATCACAGCAATGACACCATTTCCTTGTTACCAATTTCTATACTACTTACATTTCTGTTGCTGTGACAAAATATCCTGACAAAACCCACCTCTGAGGACACACAGCCAAAAACACAGAGGGCTTCTTCCTCCTCTTGCTTTCCAAATTATTAGCAGCCAACATGCATGTGAGGGACTCTGATCAGAGCATGGGCAGGATGAATCTGGAAGTGTAGCAAGGAAGAAACAGCAGGTTTCACAACTAATTTACACAAGCACTGAATATAAATGAAAAGTGTTCATTAAAATGCAGAACTTTGGTCCATCAAAAGTCACCTTATAAAAATAAAAATCCATGGGTGCTGATACACACCTATAATCCTAGCACTCAGAAGGTAGTTGCAGGGGGGGTCACCACAAGATTGAGGCCAGCCTGGGATACCCAGTAAACTCCAGACCAGCCTACATTATACCGTGAGACCCAGCCCTACCCAAATGAAAAACAGAGGGAGTAAAAAGAGAGGGAGAAAGGGAAAGAAGGAAGGAGAAGAGGGAAAGTGAAAAGACAAGCCACAAGTTGGGAAATATCTTTGGCAATGAATTTGATTGATAAAAGATTGATATACAAAGAACTACAAATCAATGAAAGAAAAATAAACAACTCAACAGGAAAATAGGCAGAAGACAAGATATGAACAGGCATCCCATAGAAGAGGAAAAGCATATGGTTAATTCCCATATGAGCAGATGCTCAACCTCTTTAGCAATCAGGGAAATGAAAATCAAAATCAAAATTGCAGTGAGATACCATTTTACACCCATTCAATTAGCAACAACTAAGAAGTCTGATGAGTGATGGGGAAGATGAGACAAGAGAGTCTCTTACACTTAGTCAAAGATGTTTTGAAATAGTGGGAAGTCTATGTTTTTATAATCTATAATATGCCAACTCCACATCTAGGTACCATAAGAGAAGAAGTAAGAAGCTAAATGGGAAACATCAAGAGGATGGGTGGACTAGTTATGGCATATTAGTTGGCAGTGAAAATGAACAAATTATATTCTCAAACAATAACAGAAAAATCACAATAGTGACATTGAGTGAAAACAGTATGCCATGAAGACTACATAATTCACATATATAACATGATCCAGTTTTTAAAATAAAATTCAAGAATTCAAACACTGGAGGTGTAACTCAGTAGGAGAATATTTACCTAGCATTGCAAGGTTCTAGATCCCATTCCCAGAATCACATAAAAGTAGCAATGTCAATGCATTGTCTAGCTACATATGTATGTGAATAGATGACAAAATTATGTACAGACATTTTTGATATTCAAATTTTATATTGGGAGTAGATTATTTCTCACCCATAAATAAAAATGAAATCCTTTGAAAGGGAGCAAGGAGGGATATATATATATATATATATATATATATATATATATATATATATATATATATGGGAGAACTTGAAGGGAGGAAAAGAAAGGCAAAAAATGATATAATTATATTAACTTTGAAAAAAAACAAAAGAAAGAGTTGTAAAAAGAAGAATGAAATCCAGCATTTACAGCAGAATGGATAGACTAGGAAGGCATCATGCAAACTGAACAAAGTTAAATACAAAAGGGTAGGAACCGCATGTTCTCGCTCACATGTGAAAGTTGAAAGCAATCAGCCCGACTGTAGAATAGTGGTTGGTACAGACTAAGAAGGATGTGGGGGTGAGGTGGATAAAGTGAAATTCGATTTTATTTTATCTGTGTATGATGAATGTATGTGTGGAAATACGACACTGAGTACCAGACCTTATCCTTCAGCTACTCTAAATCCTGAGCTGGTGAGTATCCAATTATATTACAAACCGAAAGAGACTCTCTCAAAAGCTCCCAATTCTATCTCCTGTATTAAAGCCTTTATTCTGTACCATTAGTCAGGTTTATTTTGGTTTTTGTCCATTGAGATGCTTGTGAGACTATTTTATAATGGAATGAGGAAATAGCCCATTGGAATGAGAGAAGCAGGCAGCTAAATGTGGTAGTCTCTGAGCCAAAGAGATGATGATGGAAGTTGATTGAAGGATTTTTCTATTAAAAATATTTATTAACCTTTAATCCCAGCACTCGGGAGGCAGAGGCAGGCGGATCTCTGTGAGTTCGAGACCAGCCTGGTCTACAAGAGCTAGTTCCAGGACAGGCTCCAAAGCCACAGAGAAACCCTGTCTCGAAAAACCAAAAAAACATATTTATTAACGTGTTAATTAATTGCACATATTAATAGGAATCATGGTAATATCTTTTACACGTACATACATGCATACAGTGTATATTGATTAAAGTCAATCACTCATTTTCCTCCCAATAGGTAACCCCAATAAACTCATCCACTCACCAAGCTTGCCTTTGGTGGAATCATTCCTCTGGTCTACTATAAATGCCTACCTGGGGTGAATAGACACTTGTTTACACCTCCCCAGGAAAAGTCACCCAACGACACCTAGGCCAATCTCATATTTCAATTGTTGAAAATAGTGCTACCATAAACAGCTACAGCACTTTTGGTTACATACATATCCAGAGGAATAGAATCAGTGTATCAAAGAAACACCTGCATACCCATGTTTATTTCTAAGCTTTGGGGAGCCTCTACACTGTTATCCATAGTGATGTGCTCATTTATAGTCCTACCAATCATGTGCCAAGACTTTTCTCTTCATTGCTTCTTCAACTTTGTGGTGACTGATTTTGATACTTGAAATGAGGCTATGTCGCATTGTGGTTTTGATGGCTAATCACATCACTCTTTTGAGAGTCTGTGAGAACATGAGCACAAGCTGCGCTGTGTTTGACTCCAGAACTGTGCACACATTTGCTCTCTGATTTTGGAGACACCAAAGAATAGCAGGGTTTTGTTTGTTTGTTTGTTTGTCTTATGGGGAATAGTCTCCTCATGGTGGTGCCACAAAGGAGAGCAGCATCTACCCCAGGGGCAGTAGACAACCTTATATGACAGCCAGAGCCACAAAGAGAAAACATAAATCAGACCTCACTGGTTGGGAACTTGTACCACTTTCTGCAAGACTTTCATACATGGCAGAAAAGTTATTGTGAATTTTAGTTGTTCTTCAGCAGACAGTGATATAGGTCTCATGAAGGCCCCTCTAGGACTCCAAGAAAGGCAAGAAAATGGTTGAAGAGTTGGGTTTCAGCCACAGCCTCAGGTGGTCAATGATGAAAATCTCAATATAAATAGCAGTGGGAGTCCATTCTGTTCATCTGATGAGGCAAGGGAAATACTTTGAAAATAAACTGTAAGTTGGAGCTGGAGAGATGGCATAGCTGTTGACAGCACATGTTGTTATTGCAGAGGACCTGGGGTTGATTCCCTGCACCAGCGCAAAACCATCTCTAACTCAAGTCCCAAGGGATCCAACACACCCTTTGGGCATCAACAGGTACCAGGGATGCATGTGGTCCACATGTATACATGTAAGCAAAATAGTCATATACATACAAAACTAAAATAAATCTAAAATGTTTTTAGAAAAAAATAAAATAAGCTGGGTGGTGGTGGCACATGTCTTTAATACCAGCACTTGGAAGGCAGAGGTAGGTGGATCTCTGAATTCAAGGCCAACCTGGTCTACATAGTGAGTTCCAGGACAGCCAGGACTACACAAAGAAACCCTGTCTCAAGAAATAAAATAAAGAAAAAATAAGCTAGAAACAAAATAGGTTTATATGCTGAGTTTCAGTCCAGCTGAGTTTTCACAGTGAAATCCTGTGTTGCATTCACAAAATGTGAAGTTGGAGCCAGGCATGGTGGTTCACAACTAAAATTCCAGCGCTCAGGAAATCTAGGCATGAAAAATTGGAGTTCAAGATTAATCGAGATATATAAATGAATTTGAGGCCAGCCAAGGGCAACTAAATACTAAGTGTCTATACCAGGTACCTTTGGCACAGCTCTATATTTAGGTGAAGAAAGAAGGAATTATTTTGCCTAAAAATTTGAAAGGATACAGTCCACTATACAGAAAAGGCAATGTTGCAAGAGAATGAAGCAGCTTGGCACATTGTATCCAAGATCAAGAAGCAGAGAGAGAGAGAGAGAGAGAGAGAGAGAGAGAGAGAGAGAGAGAGAGAGAGAGAGAGAGAGAGAGAGAGAGAGAGAGAGAGAGAGAGAGAGAGAGACAGAGAGAGAGAGAGAGAGACAGAGAGAGAGAGAGAGAGAGAGAGAGAGAGAGAGAGAGAGAGAGAGAGAGAGAGAGAGAGAGATAAGTGGCTGCTACCGAGTTCGTTTTCCCACTCTCTCTTAAGCACAGCAAATATAACCTTTATTAAGGGAAACTGAGAGAAAGTCCAGAGAGTGGAAAATTCCTCAGGTCAGAGCAGTCATTCTCTCCTATGTATTCAGTCTGGGACCCCAGCCCATTTGGATTGTGTCACCCATCTTCAGAGTGGATCATCCTTCCTCAGTCAAAGTTCTCCTGGGTGAATCTAGATCTCACCAAACTGACAATCAAGATTAACCATCACAGACCCACTCTCAAAAGCAATGTGTATTAAGGGCTAGAGAAAGAGCTCACTTGTTAAGGATGGGCACTGCAGTTGCAGAGGACTTGACCTTAGCTCCTGCCACCCAATACCTGTAACTTCAGCTTCTAAGGATCACACACCCTCTTAGAGCCTCCATGACACCTAGGTACACACAAACAGCATATGCTTAGATACATGCACATGTACAAAATTAGTATATTAGTCTTTAAGAATATATCCTAAAAAGCAATGTGCACACGGTCATAAAAAACACAGGGCATTGAGCTTCCACATTCCAGACTAGCTTACCAGAATTCTATAAATGAAGCATTGTTTTACTGTCAAGTTTGTTTAGTTTACAACCCCTAAATCCCCAGGAAGCTCGTGAAAAAAGTTGAAGAAAAACAATGATACCAGTTAGGAGGTGATGGCAGTAATCCAAAAGAGAAAGGACAGTTACTTAGGTCATAGCTAGAAGAGTAGCCACGAGGTAAAATAGTGAAATTCAGTTCAGTACATCAAAAGCAAGACAGCTAGATATGGATGTGAAGCAAAGAACGGTGCCAATACTGAGTGTGGTGGTGCACACTTTTAATCCCAGCACTGGGAGACAGAGGCAGGCAGAAGTCTGTGAGTCCAATGCCAGCCTGGTCTCAGTGAAATCCTGTCTTTAAAAAAGTAAAACGACATCTTGAAATTTGCAGGCAAATGGATAGAACAAGAAAAAAAACACATCATGAGTGAGGTAACCCAGACCCAGAAAAATGAACTTGGAATCCACTCATAAGTAGATACCAGCTGTAAAGCAAAGGATAACAGCCTATAGTCCACAACCTCAGAGAAGCTGAGTAACAAGGAGAACCCTAAGAGAGAAATGCATGGATCCCCCTGGGAATAGGAATTAGACAAGATCTCCTGAGAAAACCAGGAGGGGGTAGAAGGAACAGAGGAAGAGGAGGGGAGAAGGGGAAGGGCGGAGAACTTAAGGAAACTGAATGGCTGAGATGGGGGAAGGACTGAGACAGAGAGCAAGAAAAGAGATAACTTGATAGAGGGAGCCATTATGAAGCTAGTGAGAAACCTAGCTCTAGAGAAATTCTCAGGAATCCACAAGGATGACCACAGCTAAGACCCTAAGCAATAGTGGTGAATAGGGTGCCTGAACTGGTCTTCCCCTGTAATCAGATTGACACAGAGCCTTCATCCAGTAACTGATGGAAGCAGATGCAGAGACTGACAGCTAAGCACTGGGTTGTTCTCCCAGAATCCAGTTGAAGAGAGGGAGGAAGGATTATGTGAACAAAGAGGTCAAGATCATGATACCCCATGGAAACAGCTGACCTGAGCCAGTGGGAGCTCACCAACTCCGGCCAAATAGAGAAGAAACCAGCATAGGACCAAACTAGTCCCTCTGAATGTGGGCGACAGTTATATGCTTGGGGCAGACTGTGGGGCCACTGACAGTGGAACCAGGACTTATCCTTAGTGCTTGAACTGGGTTTTTAAGCCCATTACCTTTGGAAGGATGGATACCTTGCTCATCCTAGATATGGGGTGGCCATCTTGGTCCTGCCTTAAAGTGATGTGACAGACGTTGTCGAGTCCCCTTGGGAAGCCTTACCCTCTCTTGAGGAGTGGATGAGGGGTGGGGTGAGGAGAAGTGGGGAGCAGGAGAAGAGGAGGGAGTGGAAACTGGGATTGATATGTAAATGAGAAAGGATTGTTTTATAAATAAATAAATAAGAATGGAGCCTAGGATAATTTCAAGGTTTTTTTTTGTTGTTGTTCAAACAATTCGGAGGTTGAGGTCATGAATGCAGATGGGAAGATGGCAACAGACCACATTTGGGAACGTTCCCAAGTTCTACTTTGTGAAGGTTAAATTTGAGATTTATGTTAAACATTCAGCTGTAGATAATAAATATATACTTGACCAGGTAGTGGTGGCCCGTGCCTTTAATCCCAGCACTTGAGAGACAGAGGCAGGTGGATCTTTGTGTATTTGAGGCCACCCTGGTCTACAAAGTGACTTCCAGGACAGCCAGGGCTACACAGAGAAACCCTGTCTCGAAAAGAAAAACCATAGACTTAGATATGGACACCTGGAGTTTAGGGGACAGGTCTTAGTCAGAGTCGTTCTCAAATGTTACCTTTCAGTGTGGCCTTCTATGACAACTGTTTAGTGTTACAACACAGGCCATTCTCAACTCTACGGCCCTCTCATGGCATTACCCATGTCCAAGCTTGTTTTCGTCATTCATATGTCTCAGTTTTCCTACTCTCAGCTCCTGGAGGGAAGGGCACAGTGGCTGGCAGGTAGCAGGATCCTAATACTTATTGCTTGAGTAGATTAGCAGATTCCATAAAACAAGGACTTAAAGGGAAGTCAAATAGAACAGAAATGGATCCATGGGTCTGTCGTGAATAAATGCTGTCAAAATCAAGCTATGACTGAATCCACAGAGGAGAAAAGCATGCCACACCGCAAGGCAAAAATGGAGATTGTATCATTAACCTGGATACGTGTCCTGGTAAAATTATTAGCATTGAAGTACAAAGGAGGGTGTTCTTCTGCTAGTCAAGCTGAAAGAAAAAGTTCCCAAAGTGGAAAACCCTAGATGTCTTTTTTTATTTCCACAAAAACTACCAATGTCAGAAAACAGTGATCAGTGCCTATGAAGCTCAGATGGACAAAAAGCATAATCTACAAATATCACACCCTGCCAATCAATTTTTGTGCATCTTTCATCCAAAGCGAAGGGAAGGGAGTCTGTTTATAAGCACCCGTTACTTCTCATAGGCCTTCTTGTTCTATGGGTCAAGAAGCTTGCAGGCGTATTTGCTGAAATGAGAGATGGGTGTAGATGCAGCTCATTCTTCCATTCCATGAGAGAAGCTTGTATGAGGGAAGTCTGTGAAGCATCTTAGGGTCATCGTGAATGCAGCTTTATAAACACATGCTCTTTGTTGCTCATTATAAACCTAATTGTGATACCTATCATATTAGAGTATTTCTGAAACACAGTCATGTGGATGGGTGAAAGTGTGGAAGACCTTTCCATGAGAGAGGTTTCTACATGATACATATTGCTTCTAGAATAAATAACGTGTTTTATGATTAAAATTATCTGGTTTTTCTTTGCTTTTTAAAAACAAAGTGGTGGATTTCTTTATGCCATTTTCCTGCATGTATAACATCTTACTGGGCTCACTGTTGTCCCTATTACCCTTTCTTATCTCTTCCTCCAACCCAAACTACTTATAATTCAAGCAAACATGCTTTTCACAAACAGGAATTATAGAAATAAGCATTAATTAGTTCTTTGTAGAAGAGATATATTTTTATTATTTATTGTTTGTTTATGTGTATGTGTGTGTGTGTGCTTGTGTGTATGTGTGTGATTGCCTGAGGAGGCCAGAACAGGATATCAAATTCCCTGGAGCTGGAATTACAGACAGTTTTAAGAAGCCCTAGGTAGATGCTGGGGACTAATCTCTGGTCTTCTGAAAATGCAATAAGCTGGTTTAACATGTGTGTTTGCTTTTCTGTTTTGTTTCTTGTAGTGGCATTTCACTTGTATTTTAATAAATAAAGCTTGCCTGAAGATCAGAGAGTAAAACAGCCACACTGGTCAGCCTTACAGCCAGCCAGTGGTAACACACACTTTTAATCCCAGTAGCCACACTAGTTGCCATAGAAACCAGGCAATGCATGCCTTTAATCCCAGTGATGCATGCCTTTAATCCCAGAACAAGAGAGAATTATAAAATGGGAGGAGACAGTTCTTAGACACAGTCTCATTCTGTGATTCCTGGAGGCAGGATCGCCATTTCAGACTGATGTTGAGGTAAGAGCCAGTAGCTGGCTACTTTGCTTTTCGAGTCTTCAGGTTGAACCCCAATTTCAGTCTCTGAGTTTCTATTAATCATGCACCAGTTTCTCTTTTGTTTTTATGACAGGGTCTCCCTATACAAGTCTGGCTGACCTGTAACTCTCTATGAAGACTAGGCTAACTGTGAACTCACAGAGATACACCCGCCTCTGCCTCCTGAGTGCTGGAATAAGAGATGTGTACCAGCACACCCAGACCCAGCAAGTGCTCTTATCTGCTGTGCCATCTCTTGAGCCCCAGTAGCTAATAGTTTTTTAATGTCTATTGATGTAGGTGGGTCTTCTATCAATCTGTTGATTTCATTGGTTAATTAATAAAGAAAACTGCTTGGCCTGATAGGTTAGAACATAGGTGGGTGGAGTAGACAGATGCCATGACTCTCCTCTCTGAGACAGTCGCCATGAAGCCAGCCACCAGGTCAGACATGCTGAATCTTTCCTGGAAAGCCACCACCTTGTGGTGCTACACAGATTATTAGAAATGGGTTAAGCAAGATGTGAGAATTAGCCAGTAAGAGGCTAGAGTTAATGGGCCAGGCAGTGTTTAAATGAATACAGTTTGTGTGTTGTTATTTCGGGTGTAAAGCTAGCAATGCGGGAGCCGGGCGGGACAAAAAGCAGGCCTGCTCGTCTTGTCACTACAGTCTATTTTATGGGTATTTTGCCTACATGTGTGTCTGTGTACCATGTGCATTTTTGGTGCCCACAGAAATCAGAGAAGGGCAATGAATCTACTGGCTCTAGAGTTACAGACAGTTGTGAGCCACCATGTGGGTACTGGGAATTGAAGCTGGGTCCTCTGAAAGAATAACCAGTGCTCTTAACCACAGAGCAATCTCTCCAACCTCACTCATTTATTTTTTTAAAAAAAATATTTCCAGGTAAGAAAAAAATTGCCAATCGTAAAAGAGGTCAGAACTATTAAACAGATAATGATGAAAACTGAAACCATTAAAATATAAAACTAAGACTAACTACAGACACGACTGATTGGAAGAACCATACCACTGCTAAGCAGAACGCATCAAAGGCAAGCAAATAAAACCAACTCAAGCTGGAAAGTGGGGAACAAGGAAACCTAAAAGGAAGTCCATTGATAGTTTTCTTCATCAAGTTGAAGGGGTTGATATCCATGGGAGGCCTGACTGCTGTGGGATAATGGTTTGTACCCTGTCAATTATATTTTAAATAAACACTGATTGGTCAGTAGCCAATGGAAGTATAGGCGGGATAACCAGGCAGGCAGTAGAGGCAGGGCAATGAGAACAGAAGAATTCTGGGAAGAGGAAAGCTCAGTCTGCAGTTGTCATCTAGATGTGGAGGAAGCAAGATGTGACTGCCTCGCCAAAAAAGGTACCAAGCCAGGTGGCTAACAGAGACAAGAATTATGGGCTAATATAAGTTGTAAGAGTTAATAAGAATCCTGAGCTAATAGGCCAATCAGTTTATAATTAATGTAGACCTCTGTGTGTTTCTTTGGGACTAAATGGCTGTGGGACCTGGTGGGACAGAAACCTCAGTCAACACCTGACCTCTTCTGAATAGAAACTAAGGGGGAGTGGGTGGGGTGGGGCAGAGGGGAGATGCAAGAGGAACTGAGAGGAGCGAAAGGAGGAGAAACAGAAGTTGGGTTATAAAATAAATAAAATATATATTCAAAAAATATAAAAAAATAGTTTCTTCATATATGTTACAAGGAAAAAGAAGTCAAAGACAGAGAAAGCATATGTGTAAGAAATGGTTGATGTCTGTCCTGGTTAGTTTTTATGTCAACTGACTCATGCTATAGATTTCTGAGAAGAGGGACTCAGAATTGAGAAAAGACCTCCATGAGATTGGCCTGTAAGCAAGACTCTGGATCATTTTTTATTAATGATTGATGTGGAAGGGCCCAGCCCATTGTGGGTGGTGCCATCCCTAAACTGATGGTCCTGGGTTGTATTAAAAAAAGTAGGCTAAGCAAGTCATGTGGACCAAACCAGTAAGCAGCACCCCTCCATGGCCTCTGCATCAGCTCCTGCCTCCATATTCATGCCCTGTGTTAGTTCCCATCCTGACTTCCTTCAGAGATGGACTATAATGCAGAAGTATAAGCCAAATAAACCTTTTCCTCCTCAACTTGCTTTCTCTCATGGTGTTTTATCAACAACAATTAAAAACGTAACTAAGGTAATGCCTTAGTGTGTTTCATACCTGAGACTGTGTAATTTATGAAGAACAGAAATTTACCTCTCATCTCTCTAGAATCTGAGAAGTTCATGAATTTAGTGTCTGGAAAAGGCCTTCTCTTTCCTCATACGATAGAAGCCAGCAGAGCGAAAAGGGGTGAACTCCAATCTAGGGCCTATAGTAGCCCTAGTGATCCTAGCACCTTGCAAAGGCCACATCACATGATACTGTGGCATTGGGAATTAAGTCTCAATATGAACTTTTAAGCAATAAATATTCAAACCATGTCAGTTGGACTATTATTACCAGATGTTAACTGTATTTGTTTTATTCTGGGTAATAAAATTGTTAGTGATTTGTTTCTTCATTGATTATAATTCTCTTTGTTGGGTAATTTTTTTCTTTTAATTCTTAAATTGCTTCCAGTTCCATAATATACAATACCTACTTTATAAAAACAATAAAGTCACATTATTCTTTTATGAAATTAAGAGAGGAAAATCATCTTTTTAGTGTGCAAGTCAAGACATAGAAAGTTACCACTGCAGTGTTTATAAAAGGGAAAGATAAAAACAATATAAATATTTATGTTGGGGGGAAATGGTGAAAGAAACGTTGTGATATTTTCAGAATGTGCTACAATGTACCATCTTAAAAGAATAAAGTATAGCCACTTACAATGGCACACATCTATAGTTCCAGATACTAGAGAGAATGAGGTAGAATGATTACTTGAGTTCAGGAGTTCAAGACCAACTAAATAATATGATGAAGCAAATATTGAAAGAAAGAGGAAGGCAAGGAGGAAGGGGTTTCAAAGACACACACACACACACACACAGAGAGAGAGAGAGAGAGAGAGAGAGAGAGAGAGAGAGAGAGAGAGAGAGAGAGAGAGAGCTGATTGGGCTACAAAGTGAGTTTCAGGCTAGTCTGGACATCTAATGATACTCTGCCTCAAAATAAAAAGTAAAAAGAGGACCCTGGGATGGCACTCAGTCCCAGTGCCCTTGCCTAACATGTGAGGCCTAAGCTCAATCCCATATTGGGGAGGGAGAAACTGTTTTAAAATTCAAATAGTCGAAATTCCATTACTTTAGTTAGCTGCTTTACTTGTTGCTGTGACAGGAGCTATCTGGCAAGTCTTGGTTTTGGTTCGCAGTTGAACAAGGTGGAGAAGACATTGCTGGAAGGTTGCTAAGGCTTGTCACATGACACCCATGCAGGAGACACACAGGGTTGAATGTTGGTACTCAGACCACTTTCTCCTTGGGGTCTAAGACCCCAACCTATGTAATGATGCCATCCATATGGAGGGTACATCTTCCCACCTCAATTTGCCCAGTCTACTTCCCTCACAGGTTTGTCCCTTGGAGATTTAGTTTCAGGTTGACCATTAATATTACCCAGTATAATTGCTAAGTTTATCCAAACATCCCCTCACGGACTTTCAGAACTCATGTTTGACCAGATCTGAGCTTCTTGTGGACCAATCAAATTGGCATACAAAATTAACCACATCAAGGAAGCATGAGTTTTTTATTGCTCTTTGGTGCCTGGGATAGGTGTCTGTGAAAGCACAGGCTCTTCTCATTGTGAGGCTGGAGGGACAACAGACAGAGGCTGGTGACCCTTGGTAGCATAAGCAGAAAGGTCTACCTGTTGCTGGAGTCCTGACTCTGACACAGTTGACACTAGATGGTTACCAAGGCTCTCTCCAGAGCTAAGTCACCCCTCACCTGCTCCTAAATAGATTCTCTAATTTCTCTCCAGCTCCAAGATATCAGCCATCTGAGCCGTAGATGAAACAGTTAAGCCCCAGGGCCTTGCTGTCTCCTATATTTTTCCAGCCTCTGGTAAGACAGGGCAAGACAAGATGAACCAGCTCTCAAGTCTACTCCCTTGCTTGAAGATGCTCGAGGTCCCTGGAGGGAAATTGGTGACTGATAAGAAATAATGATTAACAGGACTCTGGATAAGCAGGCCCACAGCAGCTGCCACCCAAAGCCTGTGCCTCCGGCTCTAGAAGCCTTGCTCAACTATGGGGACTTGTTCCCACAAGTTTAGCTGAATTCCAGGTGAATGGAGGCTCAGAACTGTCTGCCCGTATCAGCCTTTCTCCTTCCACTACATACTTTGCCACCACTCACTACTGTTTCCCAAGTTTATTTAGTACTTGATGTAACAATTACTTTCCTTTTCTCTAATAATACAATAAAGAATAAATATTCAATATTTATTCATAGGATTTAGAAAATAGAGACAGCGACTCAGTTGTATAGCACTTGCCTGGCATACACAAAACCCCAAGTTTCATCTCCATTGACACAAACAAAAATAGGTGTGAACCAAAAGAAAGCCATAGCTATTAAAACAGAAAGGCTATGGAGCCTTCCAGTCAGGACCGTATCAGTATGTACTGGCTGAATTACACAAACAGCAGAAATGGGTAATTACCATTCCTCCTGGTTACATACATAAATGTGCACAAATAGGAATAGATACATATTAAATACTTTGAAAACTAATACCATTTCTACTTATTTGTTGACAACATTTTGTTATTTGAAATCTGTAATAAACGAAGTTACTGTGTATAGAATCTGCATCAGAATTTTAATGGCACCACTCCAATATATGGATGGATATGAGATAATTTCTTTAAAACTTCCTATAAAATTGAATGAGATACAACAGATCTTAGTGCCTTAAAATAACACTGATATAATTATCATGACTGGTGGTACACATCTGTATTTTCAACAATGGGGAGACTGAGGCAGTAGGATCAGAAGTTTCAGGTCAGACTAGTTTATATAATAAGAACTGATCTCAAGATTTTTTAAAAAATGAAAAATACTATATCTCACAATTTCACACATTGCCTAGGTATCCTTCTGTTGGCCTTTCCTGGACTTATTCATACAGCTGAAGACATCAGTAGCTCAACTAGGGCTGAAGGGCCCCAGATGTTCTCACTGGAGCATGTGCCAGTTAATGCTGGCTGCTGGCCCGCGCTCTTCAGTTCCTCTCTCCGCTTTAGTGGCAGGTGTCTCCAAAGCAGCCCGAGGCATGATGACTCACTAGAAAGACACACAGAGCTTAGAGAAGTTATCTTTGTGCTCAGGCATTAAGATAGGGAAAGGGTGCTGCTCAAAAGCAGGAAAGGGAAAAAGCCCATGGGACAAAGTTCAAGAGAAGCTGTTCCCAAGCTTCCAGGTGTCCCTCACAGTGCAGTTTCAGGGATACGTTTCTTCTCCCAGCAATAATTTGTGGTAACACATTACATGTTTGGGTAACGGGAGAAACTCCTCTGAGCCTTGGCATCCAGTTTGTGCGTGTGTGTGTTTGTGTGTGTAGTGCATGTGCATGTGCGTGTGTGTGTGTAGTGCATGTGTGTGTTGTGTAGTGCATGTGCATATGTGTATGTCTCTCTGTGTGTGAATCTTATAAGCATGCAACACCCCCCAACTGATCTCAGCCCCTGCCAGTCAACTGATACAGCAACGCAGAGTCCTGGGCAGATAGCAATGCTCTCAGGCAGGCATTCATATCAGGCAAGCTATTCTAAAGCATCACAGGCTGTCTCTTAGGAGCTAGGTCATGGCAACCTTGTCTTTGGAGTATAGAGACAGAGTCAGTGCAGCTCAGCCTGTGCAGCGAGCCCTTGGCTGAGCGCCTCTCACCATGTGGGACCGGCTGTCCTCACAGCATAGTGGTCTTGAAGCTGAAGAAGCCAGAGACAGAAACTGCAGGGCTGCTTCATCTAATCTCACAAGTCACCCCAAAACACAACCTGAGCAGTCTATCAACCAAAGCAAGTCATAAAGCCTGTCCAGAGACAGAGAAGGGAATGTTCACTCTGTTTCTTTGAGCAGCAATGTCAAGCTAGAACGAACAAAAAGGACCCTTCTAGTTTGAGGTTACTGTGAGCTATATATAGAGTTCCGAACCAGCCTGGCCTGCTGAGTAAGACTCAGTTTCAAAAACATACAAAAGTCAGGGAATGGTGGCACACCTTTGATCCCAGTGCTTAGGAGGCAGAGGCAGGCTGATCTCTGAGTTCGAGGCCAGCCTGGTCTACAGAGTGGGTTACAGAACAGCCAGAGCTACACAGAGAGACCCTGTCTCAAAAAAAATCAACAAACAAAACGAAACAATAGATGCATAGTAAAACTGTAGGGAGTTTTACTTTGCATTGGCCCTGCATCTGCAAGATACAGTGACAATATTTTCAATTGCTAATGGAGGTGTATATTTCTGTCACATAAATGTAGCATGTGTATTCCTAGATTGTCTAGAAAATGATATAAAATGGAAAACATGTCAATTTCCTGAAATTTTTTAATTAAGTGAATAGTCAGAAGAAAAGTAAACAAGAAAAATACCTTCATATAAACATGTTTTGAAATTATCTATATTTTTAAGGAATATGGAAGTCTGTTTTTAATTTTAAAAAAATCACCATCTAAGCTAGGCATGGTGGCTCATAGCTGTCACAGCAGCTCTCAGGAGGCTGAGACAGGATTGCTGCAAGTTTGAAGGCAGCCTGGGCTATCTTGTGAGTTGCAGCCTGATTCTTGTTTAGATTTACAAATAAGGACCTGAGGCTCAGGAAGCATGGGCTGGTACTAATGCAGTGAGGCCTTGCATCACTGAAGACACAACCAGGACTCTGTCTCCCAGTCCAGGGAGCTGCCTCAGCCCAGCCGGCACTTCCAAAGGATGCAACTTTGCAGAGGTTTTTTTCTTTTTGCAACACTGACATTCTACCAGGTGGGGTGACCTATGTGGGACTATGACCTGAAGCTTGCTGATTATCTCCCGCCATCTGGGCAGGACGTGCATAACAGCACAGGGACTTCCAGATCCCAGATTTGCACTCCATTGGCCCAGCAAAGGACTTCGGTGTGTGGAAACAAGCGGACTGGGTGAAGGTCAAGCTTTTAAGCCTCCATAAGAAAAGACCTGTCATGCTTTTCCTCCCCCAGAGCTCCTCTGGGGTGAGCCAGGGCTTTGCAGCTGCCTCTCAAAGGGCAAAGTTTGGAGAAGAGAAATCTGCTTTATCTTTACCTTTCTCAAGTGCTTTGGTTAACCTGTCACTAGGACAGACAATCTTGCTCCACTAGGTCGAGGACACCTCCACTGGGACGGTCAAATCTAGCTTTTGGCAGATTCAACTTGATCACTCACCAACACCCCACCTGCCTGCGGCCTACAACGCTCTGGCCTCCTGCTTTCCTGAGCCCTGACAGTGGGCCTCTGCCCTTCCCCGGCAGCCTAGCCTTTCGCACATGTTCCCTTGCATGAGAAGAGCCAAGAGAGGCATGTGTACAAACAGGAGGAGATCAGCTCTGTCCCCAGCGTCATATCAAGAATTATGAGAAGCCTCAAAACACTTTCAATCAGCCCCAAGTCAGTTTCCTCCATGAACCAGAAGAGGTTGGACCTGCCGTTCTCATAAGACACTGCTAGTGTTGACATACTGGGATTTCTACCTACTGCTGAGCTGAGATGTGTCAAAGAGTTGGGTATTTGGAAGCCCAGAGTCCCTCACAGTAGGCTGGTGACAGGAACATGTGCTGTACAGTGATGCCATGGAACTGTCAGTGACAGCAACAGAAAACTAGACAAGTCAGAAGGCCTACTCAGGGGTCATGACAAACGCCCAAGGGGCAGGTGCTTGATCCAAAGAGCCAAGACAGACTCTTATGTTCAGAGGACGCTCTGGCATTGTTTTCCAGCTTCAGATCATCTGATGAGAAGGTCCTGCCTTTAGCATAGGCAGCGGGTCTATTAGAGGGAAAGAGGCGTCTGGGCTGGGTGATGTGAGACAAACTACTCAACCTCTCTGTGCCCCAGCTTCCTCACCTAAAGAAACTGAGGTGATAGTCATTAGCAATAAGAGTCTCTATGCCATCAAATGTGACAAATAAAAACAACAGGGAAATGCCATCTTCTTCTCACTGAGATGGTTGGAATATTTCTAAAGCAGAGGATAACAACAGTTGACAAGAATTCGAAGCAACTCAATCCATTCTACCCTGGTCATGAGAAACAGTATGGCTGCTGGGGAAACAGTTTGGTGGCTCCCCAGGAAGTCAAACACAATTACCACATCGCCAGTGGCTCTGCTTCTAAGCATGCATCTAGGACAATGGAGAAGTGCACACTTGTACTTGAGTGCTCAGAACAGTGCTGAATGCCCAGCGATTGATGAATAGGTAAACACAATACACTCTGCCATCCATAGGAATGGGGGAGCCAGACATGGCAGTGCATGTCTCTAATCTGAGTTCTTCGGAAGCTGAGGCAAGATTTGCTGGAAATTTGAGGCCAGTTGGGGTTATGGAGTTAGACTATTGTTAAAAGGGATGGTGGTGGTGCCACAAGTCTTTAATCCCAGCACTCAGGAGGCAGAGGCAAGCAGATCTTTGAGTTCAAGGCCAACCTGCTCTACAGAATGAGTTCCAGGACAACCAGGGTTACACAGAGAAACCCTGTTTCAAAACAGACAAACAAAAATAACAACAGCAACAACAAAAAGGGGGAATGTATATGAATTTTTCTTTGGGCCACCAGCTCAGAAAAATGACATGGAGACAGTATTAATTATGAAAGCTTGGCAATTAGCATAGGCTTATCCCACTAGCTCTTATAATTTAAATTAACCCATTTATATTAATCTATGATTTGCCTCGTGGCTTTTTACTCTCTTCCATCTTGCACCTCTTGTTTCCTCTCTGTGTCCTCTGGTGTCTCTGTCATGCCCTCCTCCCCCTTTCTCTCTGACCACAAGTCCCACCTAAAGTCTTCCTGCCTAGCTATTGGTCATTCAGCATTTTATGAAACCAATCAGAAGGTGCTCTGGCAAAGACACATCTTCAAAGTGTTCAAAAAGATTATCCTACAACAGGGGGAAAAGCAATTCTGAGGCATCCTACAGCATGAATGAGCCTTGAACATGGTACATACACTAAGTCAAAGCAAAGCCCTTACAATCTACATGCCATGTGCTTCCGTTTATGTAATGTCTGTAACGGGCCTGGAGGGAGAGAAAGTCAGTTCATAGCTGCCACAGGCCCAAATAATTAGGGGCCAAGAGTTTACAACTAAAAGTTAATGGGTCTCTTTCTAAGGTAGTGAAACTATGGTCAATGTATCTGTATAAATCTACATTCACTATAAATTCACTATGAAACGCATAATTTAAAATCTTTTTATTAATTTTAATTAGCATAAAAGTGATGGGTTTCATTACAACCTTTTGTTGATGCTGTTTTGGGACCCGGTCTTACACTGTATCCCCAGTTGTCCTGGAATTCACTATGTAGATTATGCAGGCCTTGAACTCACAGAAATCTCCCTGCCTCTACCTCCTGAGCTCTGGGACTAAAGATGTGTACCACCACACCTGCTCATTTAAGATTGCCATGCATATGTGTCATTGTACTTTGCTCATATTTGTCCCCTTCTTCTATCTTTTGTGTCCTTCTCCTGGCTAGTTCCTTCTCCCAAATAATCCCTTTCTGCTTTTCTGTCGCAGACATATATATGCAGACTGTTCATTTGGAAAAAATGAATTGCCTGATACATGAAACATTAAGTCAATAAACCTGCTTACAGGAGAACAAACATCGCCTGAGCATGGTGGCCTATGCCTATAATCCTGGCAGTCAAAAGAAAGAGTTTTTGCCTAGCATTTGACTGCAAACTTGTTTTTCCAGACCAAGACACACCCTCTTTTCTTTTCTTTTTGAGATTTTAATATAATTACAACATTTCTCTCTCCCCTTTCTTCCCTCCAAATCCTCCCATATACCTTTGTTCTCTTTCAAATTCATGGCCTCTTTTCATAAATTGCTGTTACACACACACATACACATACACACACACGTGTGTGTGTACATAAACAAATATTCCTAAACATAACCTGCTTAGTCTGTGTAATGTTACTTGTACGTGTGTTTTTCAGGGATGACCATTTGGTATTAGAAAACCAATTGGAGTGCTCTTCTGTGGGAAAGATTGTTTCTCCCAATTCCAGCTTTTCTCATCTCATTTGTTCATAGTGGGGTGTGTGTGTGTGTGTGTGTGTGTGTGTGTGTGTGTGTGTGTATGTGTGTGTGTGTAGGATTGAGGCCTCATGGGCTTTTCCCCGCCCATGTTGTCATGTCTTTGTTGTTCAGCTAGTGTTTAGGTAATCATGATAGTGAGATTTTATGGCTATACTCCTTCTTCCCTCCCTCCCTCCCTCCCTCCCTCCCTCTCTCCCTCCCTCCCTCCCTTCTTCTTCCTCTCTCTCTCTCTCTCTCTCTCTCTCTCTCTCTCTCTCTCTCTCTCTGACAGGGTTTCTTTGTAAAGCCCTGACTATCCTGGAACTCACTCTGTAGACCAGGCTGACCTCAAACTCAGAGAGATCTGCCTGCCTCTGCCTCCCAAATGCTGGGATTAAAGGTGTGCATCACCACTGCCTGGCTTTAGCCACAATCTTTTTGTTTTGCCTTTTCACCAACTCATACACTTCTGCTGTACATCTTGAAATCTCCACATGCAAGAGCTTGAGCAGGATTGTGAGTCTGAACTTAGTCCCAGGCTATAGACTGAGACCTTGTCTGAAAACAATGTGTGTGTGTGCATGTGCGTGTGCATGTGTGTGTTCTCAACATCTCATCAAGAAATACAAAATTGGAAGCATCTCCCTTCTGCAACATCCTGTATTAGTCTTCTTTGGCTACAATAAAGTACCGTAATAGAGTGGGTGATTTTAACAACAGAGATGTAGTCTCTCATATTTCTGGAAACCCAAAGTCCAAGTTTAAAGCAGATAGGCAGATTTGGGTTCTTCTGGGGCTTCTCCTCTTGCTTTACACATGTCTATATTCTGCTTGTGTTCTCTATGATCTTGCTGGTATATTTCTGTTTCACTCTTGTCTTTTCCTAGTGATACCAGTCAGAGTGGACTAGAGACTACTCTAATGACCTTATTTTAACTTAGTCCAAATGTGGTCAGGTTCTATAAGGTCCTGGGAGAATGGGATTTCAACACGAGTTTAGGGGGAACTTGACTCACATAAGAGTCTTTACAGGCCGGGCGGTGGTGGCGCACGCCTTTAATCCCAGCACTCGGGAGGCAGAGGCAGGTGGATCTCTGTGAGTTCGAGACCAGCCTGGTCTACAAGAGCTAGTTCCAGGACAGGCTCCAAAGCCACAGAGAAACCCTGTCTCGAAAAACCAAAAAAAAAAAAAAAAAAAAAAAAAAAGAGTCTTTACAGTACCAATCTCCTTCATCCCTCACTGGGATTAAGTGCTATTTTGACTCCTACAGTAAGTAACTGCTACTTTCTTTTTTTTAGAGTTGAACTATCTCTGCATGTCTGAACAGTTTAATTTTATGTTATGAACTTTCCTTAAGTCAAAGCACCTCATTTCTACGCTCATCAGTGTGGGTTCAACCATGCTGCTGCGGTCACCTGATATTCACTCCCACTATACTAGAGCACTGAAAATTGCACACATACATGAGGGACATTAGGTTTCTACTTCCTTTAGCCCACCACTTTGTGAAGATGTCCCTTGGCCTTCTACTCGCCAACTAGTGCAGGCCGTGTTTCAAAGTGGCCAGACCAATACAAAGTTCCAGAAGTAGCCTAAGAGCTTCCCCTTGCTCTAAGTCTTGGGCAATGCTCAGAATTGTCTAATTCATTTTCTCCAATTTGATGGATTTCTGACTGCATCTCATTGCAATTTTCATTTTCGCTATTGCTAATGAGCCACACACCTTTACACACACACACACACACACACACACACACACGCACGCACACATGCACGCACGCATGCACGCATGTACACACTTGATGCCCTCTTTGTGAAGTAATTGCTCAAATCTTGAGCTCATTCCCCCTCTGGGGTCTCTGTCTTTTTCTTATTAATGAGTCTGGTACACCAGTGCCCTGGGCATTCTGGATGCGAGGCCATTGTGGCTAGATGTGTTGCAAAGCTTTTGTCTGGCTCTGTTTGCATGGTTGTTCTATTGATGCCTTAGAGTGAGCAGAAACTCCAGATAGAACATCCCATATTGTGTCAGTCCTCCATGGTTGCTGTTGGTTTTGTGTGAGTTGATTACAAAATCTCCCCTTGCCCTATGTGACTAAGCTACCCTTCTTTAGCTTCTAACCTTAGGTCGATAATCCCCACAATCAGTTTCTGTGTGTGTTTCCAGGCAGGCTTTGGGTTTTATCTTTCCTTAGACTAATTGTCCCAGCTCTGTCAGACATTTGTCCTTGAACAGTGGCACGAGGTTCACCTGTCGAGTTTCAGTGAACTTTGTATTGTGAGTTTTTGTCCTAACCCCTGGAGACAGGCACAGCTAAAATTTGGCCCTTTAGCAACTTCCTTCGAGGCAGCAAACCTCAATACCTATGGGCAGAAGCACTTACCAAGCTCAAAGTGAAGACTTTGGCCTGTCAGCCCTGCACGATAGAAAATAGCGCAGGAAGATAGCCATGGTTAAGGCCATACTGAGCTACATCGTGAGTTCCAGGCCAGCTTGAGCTACATGTACCAACCCTGTTGGTTGAGCCTGGCCTTGGACAGCACTTTATTTTGGCACAGGGTCACCATATGTATCTCAGGCTGGTCTGGGACTCATGGTGAAGCTCAGGTCTCTTGGATTTGGTTTCATTTTGATCTAATGAGTTCATTACTGTTTCGGTTTGGGCTGGTCTGGAATTCACTATGTAGACCAGGACGGACTCAAGCTCACAGACCTGCCTCTACCTTCTGAGTGCTGACATTAAAGGCATGCACCACCATGCTTGGCTCTCATTAATGTTTTTCAAATGATTTTAATATCTGATTTTTCAATGGGAAACTTGACCCAGATTATCTTATCTGTCATTGCAAGTTCAGGACATTTTCCTTTAAAGACACACACACACACACACACACACACACACACAACCACAGGATGACTCAGCACATAAGAGTGCCTGTTAGACAAGCATGAAGACCTGAGTTCAGCTCCCAGGCATGACCATACACTCTCATGAAACTCGAGCACTGCAGTGTGGGGAAGGAAGATTGCTGAGGCTTGCTGGCAGCCAGCCTAGCGGTTCAGTGAGAAACCCTGTGTCAGGGGAGGAAGAAAGATGGCTAGATCAGGACACTTGGTGCCTTCCCCTGGCTTCTGTGAACATGCTTGGGCACGTGTACCCCCACTCATGTACATCACACTGACATACATATGCACAACCCCCCCCCACTTCTTAATTAGGAGAGACTATATGTCCAGTGAATATGTGGTCCACTAAGCTGAGCAGGAATCCATCTTTGTTGTTGGGTTTGAACTTTATGTAGATGGACTCTCACAATAGGGTCTACTAAGGTCTGACGTTTTTCATTTAACGATGTGTCTAGTGCAATGAATTTGGTAGTTGCTGCTCCACATAAGTGGCGTCTTTGACTCTGCAGCCTTTAGACCTGCTACTTTCAGAAGAACATGCTTGACAAACACACTGCTTTGGCTCTGCTCAAGCAAAGCTTGCTTTTAGTGGCGGTTCTTTATACCATGCTCCTGTGTCACCCAGTGTGCACCCTATTTTAAGGCCAAGACTTGGGGACGTTATGGGAAAGACTTGATGCTTTTTTCCATCTTTCACACCTGTGTGTTCTACAGAAATCCTTCATTTTTACCGGCAAAGCAAACAGACTTCATGAGGTGAACTGTGAAGTGGTTGCAGTTTCAGTGGGTTCCGCTTTAGCCATCTTGTCTGGAGCGGTACCTCAAGGAATAGATCACCGTTAGCCTTGCCCTGATCAGGCCTGTAATTGTTTAATTGAAAAAATACATAATATACAATAAAAGTATATTCTATAGGCTTATGGGGAAAACATTATGTCTCCAAGATACCCCCATTGTTATACATACATAGGTTTCACAGGCCTTCACGCTTGCAAAAACTTCTGCTGCATGAACATAGCACAACTGAACTCGAATTTGTGTGTAGTTTGCGGTTGTTGCAAGTAGCACCATTATGAACATCCTGTCTGTTCATAGCAAGTGAGTATGGGCATATTACTGTTGGGTATTCATACCTACACCTGGAAGTGCTGCACTACAGGGTGTGCACACGTTTAGTTTCAGTAAGTTCTACCAGACTTACAAAACCCTTTCCCAGCTGGTGCTTTACCAGAAGCACACTGTCTTTTGAACCTGAAGTCACTCTGTAGTTAATGGTCGCTAGGGGAAGAAGAGACATTTGTCTGTGGTGTAGCTCCCAGTCAGTCAGCCATACGCTTGTAAATTGCCTCCCACCCACACTCCTGTAAGGAACCCTAATTAAACTCATTGGTTCACCCCATTTTTCTCTATTCTGGAGGCTATGAGGTGATTTTTCATTGTTGTTTCCTACTGGAAACTCAGTTTTTGTTTATAGTAGACCTTAAATTTCTTCTCTAATGTATTAACAATTTCTGTCCTCAAGTTTTCTGAATTTTTCTCATGTCAATACTATTATTTTTGGAGTCCTGAAAATGGAGGCCAGGGCTTTGCACGTATTCTATCATCAAGCTTTATTCTTTTGAGACGGGGTCTCCCTCTGTAGCCCAGTGAACCCCAGTCATCCTGCCCCACCTCGGAAGAGCTGGAATCAAAGGGTGGCATCACCGTGCCTGGCTTGGTATATCTTTATATTCTGCTAGGAAGTCCTATTTCTCATATAAATGCATATGTATCACATATCATACATTATATGCACACATATACAATACACGCAGAAGATAGTTCTTCATATAGAAGGAAAAACCAGCTCCAGCTCAAGCATACTTAACACATCATGACTAGCTCAATATTTTAAGTGACATATTTCTGCCTTCTGCTAATGTTTTCTAGCTGAAATATCAGCCCTTCTCCATGTAAACTAGGGAGGGTTTGGACAGAGGACAAGCACATCATATGCTCCCCACATCTTGAAATGGGAACTGTCAAACTTCGCAATCAACATTGCCACAGCATCACTATTGACACGCTTCCAAAAGTCTTTTAAAACAAAAAAGCCTTCACAGGCCTGGAACAAAATACAGCCTGGAAAATGCCTCTCCTTCTCCTGTGCGGCTTGCAACACTCAACCAGAGCCTGAGGGCCAGCACCAGGAGCTTCTCTGCGATTTTCCTGAAATGCTCTGAGGCTAGCCGCATATTTACAAGAGGGAGTGAGAAAAAGCGAAAACCCCTTTCTAGCCCAAGGGCTTTTGTTTTCCTCCGGGGAAATGTCTAGAGCTGCAGCAGACAGATTCTACTAGGGGTTTGGGGCTGAAAAGCTCCCTAGAGGGAAATTGCTGGGGAATAAAAGCATAAAAAATGAAAAATTGGTTTGGTCCCAAGAGTGAAAGATGGATCCTCTTAGACTGGAGCACACTGGGCGTGAGGGTTTGCAGTTACACACCTTTCCCTTTGGGTACCAGCTGGGCTTCCTGAGCTTCTCTATCTGTGCTTGATCGCCTCCTCGGGCTCAGCACTCCTTGAACTCAGGTCTCTCACTTCTGGAGGGCTTTGCCCTGGGGCGTGTGTTACTGTAGCCAGCTGTTAGCTAGTTTTAGTGCATGTTTTTCAAACGTACAACATCACAAATTTATTGCTTTTGCGGTGCTAGTGATAAAACCCTGGACCTTGCTCATGCTGGGCAAGTGCTCTACCACTAAGTTCTACCCCCAGACCATGTTATTTTGATACCCATATGCATACTGAAGGGATTACCATAGTCAAGCCAATTAGTATATACAACATCCCACATCGAGCGTATGTGTGTGCATGTGGAGAGAACCTAAAATCTACTCTAGTCACGATGCCATTAATCAACACAATGTATCACTTCTACAAATATAGCCAGGATATGACTCAGCAATCTCTTTCTGGGAGTCACTAGTTCATCACTGATGAACATTTATCTACATTATTTTCATAACTTGGCTATTGTAAACAATGCTGCACTGAGCATGGACTACAGGTGTCTGAGTTAGTGACCCCATGGCTTCTCCTTTAGTTCCTGCATTGCCTTCCCTGGATAGTGTGGATAGTGGACTCTAACCTGTAAACTGAGGTAAATGCTACTTCTCCGAGTTGCTTTGGTCACTGTTTTATCGCAGCAACAGAAAGCAAACTGAGAGGAGCAGACGACAACCTCAGGTGTCATTTCTCCTCAGCCCTTTTTTTTTTTTTTTTTTTTGGTTTTTCGAGACAGAGTTTCTCTGGAACTCACACTGTAGAGCAAGCTGGTCACAGAATCACAGATCTACCTGCCTCTACTTGTCCAAGTGCTGAGATTAAAGGTGTGTGTCACAGCCCCCCAGCCCATCTTATTTTCTAGGACCTAGGACATGGCCTCATCAAGTAGGCTAGGCTGGCCAGTGAGCCCTAAGGAACTGCCTATTTCCACCTCCCTAGCACCAGGATCACAAGCATGTGCCAGGACACTTGTCTATTTATTTATATGTGCTTGAATGTTTTGCCTACATGAATGTCTGAGTACCACATACATGCCATGTCTGTGGAGGTCAAAAGAAGATACTAGCACTGGAGTTGCAGGCAACAGTGAGCCAGCATGTGGCTGCTGGGAATTGAACCTGTGTCCTCTAGATGAGCGCCAGTACTCTTACTTGCTTAGCCATGCCCCAGACTCTCTGACTTGATTTGAGTTCTGGGTGTTGAACTCGGGTCCTCATGCTTTCAGACAACATTTTTCCTACTGAGCTTTCTCCTCAGCCTCTGACCACCCTTAAAAATTATTTTTACTAGCCAGGCAGTGGTGGCGCACGCCTTTAATCCCAGCACTCGGGAGGCAGAGACAGGCAGATCTCTGTGAGTTTGAGGCCAGCCTGGTCTACAGAGTGAGTTCCAGGACAGTTAGGGATGTTACCCTGTCTCAAAAAACCAAGAAGATATTTTTACTTAATAGTTTGCTGAATTTCATGTATTACAACATTTATTACTTTTTTGACCGGGTCACAGTATATAGCCCAGGCAAGCCCTGAACTTGACTCTTGTGTCTCAGACTCCCAACTGCTGAAAACACAGGCATGCCTTACTCTGCCTAGCTTTACTGCTGACTTGTAATAGTTCTTTTTCATACTGTAAACACCATATTATACACATTTTGCAAATACTTTCTTACTCTCTGGGTTTTTTCACTTCCCTGCTGGTATTTCAATGTAAGTTATAATAATAAACTGGCATGTGCTGTTTGTGCTATTGAGAGCTGCTTGAGAATAAGAGATAGGCCCCTTGCCTCAGATTCAAGTCTTCCAAAACTCCTTGTCCTGGGGCACACTGACCTCCTGCCTTTTTGACAAGGAGAAAGGATATTAACAACATTGCACCCCTGAGAACAGCTAAAAGGTAAAGCACTGTCAACAGCTCTTCTTTACCACATGGTAAAATAGCAAAACTAAACAAGCAGCAACCAAATCCTCCAGCATGGAAACAAGTAGAGAGGACGGTGCAGGCCTCTCAACCAGGACAGCATGTCCTAAGCTAAGCACCCAGCTACTTCATCAAACAGCACTCCATCAACAGCCTTCAAACTCTATGTGTATCCTGGCAGAAGATTCCAGATCCAAACCCCTCTATTCCTGATTGAAAGGTTGACAGAGGAACTTTAGAGCCTTTGTGATAGTATCAGTCTATCAAATGTTAGCTCAGACCAATGGCTGGCTACTGAGGTTGGAATGTGTTTACATCCAAAATCTCAGGACCTGAAACAGACTACAGACAGCCCAGTGATTACTTTTGGGGAAAAAAAAACTGATTAAAAAACTTTATTTCAGAAAATGAATGCACCCACCATCCTCAGGTATATTTGTGACCAGATCAAAACACAATAGACAATGGCTACTATATTATAGCAAGCTTCTTTCCAAAGGATAAAATGTCATCTTACCTCACAGGGTAGTGTTGCATGAGAGATCCTTCAAGGAAGCAGGTAGTGCTCTTTTGTTTAAAAAGCGTTAACAATCTGGGATTACAAGAATGCACTATTGTCTAGAAACCAAGTGAAGCTTAAACCACATTACAGCATCTCAGAAGCTTCAGAGGACATACATCTCCACATCTTACCACAGCATCAACACTTTTCTAAATCTTGTTGCAAGCAGCTGACAGGCCAAGCAAGCCTCAACCCACCTTTCTACCCAACTGTCTGACTCTCAGAACTCACCTTGCTATTTCTATGTGGCTACTCAAGAACCTGAGATAAACAGCCTAGTTGCTCTTCCGTGGGTGCTACAGTTACAGACTGAGGAGTGAGCACTGCTTAGCGAGAAACCATCCATGGGTGGCTTGAGCTTCTCTTATTTGATGACGCTGGCTATGGTTCAGCTCTTGCCTTGTAGTGTGTATTGGGCAGCATCAACAGCTGCAGGCTAAGATGCCAAGTAACATGGGCATGGTTGAAGCAAGTACCTCTGGACAACCTCATAACCAAGAGTTTTTAATGAGTGAAGAATTGGAGAAAGGACAAATTGTTCAGATGTGAGAGAATGTTCGAGGGTAGAGACGGGGCTGTGAGCAGACTGACTTAATCTTTGATTCGAAAGCATGGAGGGAACATCTCTAGACATGCATGTTCTGAATATCTCAGGCTAAAAGCTGCTGTTTACAAAATGCCACTAAAGCATCAGCAAATTCTACTTTTAAGCATACATATCCAAGTATTAATGCTGGGAAATATGAACACTCAACCACCACCCAGTCCTCCACGATTCTGTAGTGACAGACACATCAGCCTTCAAATGCAGACCTAAGGTGGAACCTTTTCATTCCTGAGGTTCTGAAGGAGTAAAACACATATATGGAGGATATATGGAAGTCTTCTTTCTACTCTGCCGCTCTATGCCATAGCACCTCATGGGGACCAGGAAACAAAAGCAGCAGCTTAGCACTTCTGTGAGCCCAGTAACTGTACCCCACTAAACATGCTGGAGTAAAGGTGAAATGGGGTTGAAATATTTTACACCCCACAAAGTCATGATGGCAGGCAGAGCTTTTTTTCCTAAAGGCTTGGTTTCCTGTGTCTCTTTAGGTTGCTAAACCTTATCTATGGCATGATCAGTACTTCTCCCTAATGCCAGACACAAATCAAGAAGTGTCTTTAGGTACAACCCCCCCAATCTGTCTGTAGCTGGAAGGGACCTTAGCAGCTTTAGGAGAAGAAGGCAAGTGGCTTCACTAAGCCTGGTGAGTCAGAAATTTAGGCCATTGTAATACAGAACAGTTTTAAAAATGTAATACTGTTTATTTAACTTCAAAAACATTTCAGCATTCTAAACATACAAAAAATAACAGAATGTTGCAAATTGCGTTTAGGTGCAGAGGGTTCTTGAACTTTCGTTGATGCAGTAGTTCTTTGCTTCGCTGACAATGATGAGCTCTACAGTTTAAAAACAGCTGAAAATCTACAGCACTTAACTAAAGAAAAAATCCAAACACTTCTCATGCCAGCTGACCCCTCCCCCCTTTCCACAGCTAAGAATGTCAGCAGAATGCTATGCCACTATATACAAAAACAAGACAACCTGAAGCTAAATGGATGCCCACCGCAGTATCAACAGGTCCAGCCTCACAGTGCACGCCCTGAGCTACGGCCTCCTCCAAAAGGCATCTTCCCTTACAGCCTCCAAGCCAAACAAGGAGCATCAAGAATCTGTCTGGGTTGTTTTGTTCTCTTTACAAACTATAGATATGTACAGTTGACAACTCAGGATTTCTAGCCAATAACCAACCATAGAGTTAACACTACCTTACGAGTTGCAAACAAAATGCCCGAAACATCTTCAAATGCCTTGTCACACCAACAGCAAAGTGCACAGAGTGAGGAGGACACGAGAGTGCCTTTCCATTTGAAAAATGTTTGGAGCTATGTACAACTTTGATACAGTTTCAGGGCGCTCCAGACACCCACGGCCACTTCATGTAAACCACTGACACTTTGAGAAACTACAATATGATCGTGATCAAATTTTGTAATTAAATCTAACAAGGGCAATAGACACGGCTCAAATAAGAGATGTGTCAATCACGGCGCTTTCCTACTCTAAGGTATTCACAAGGAGACAGAGTTTTATTCATCTTCCTCCTCTTCCTCTTCCTCCTCCTCCTCCTCCTCTTCTTCCTCTTCCTCTTCCACCTTTTTCCGGGCAACTTTAGCAGGACCCTTGGCACCATCGAACTTCCCTTTGGACTTATAGTCAGCAACATCCTACAAGGAACAGGAACACAGGGGAAATAAGAAGCTAAATTCTCCCAGCCCTTTGTAAAAACAGGTAAAAAGGGCATACAGGCCTCACTTGAGAAAGCAAAGGGGCAACAGTTTCCATATGTAAATATGTTCCTTGATCATTCAAATCTTCAAGTCAATGGGCATTCAAGTGTCCTTTTAGTCATGTTAATAACCCTAACAAATCCCTTTTCCCTCTAAGGGTGGGTGTAGGTACAGTTAGAGTACTAGTTTTAAATGTAGGGGGGGGGGGGGGAGAGGGAGAACTGCCAGAAGAAAGAACATCAGCAGACATAGCTTTCTTCTAGGGAACTGACTGGACTCTAAGGAGAGCACCCAGTCTAATCTAGAAGAGCAGCCACACACCCCAGCAACCAGGGAAGCTTCCAGTCCCCTCACCTTCTCATACTTCTCCTTCAGCTTTGCGGCCTTGGTAATGTAAGGCTGCTTTTCACTGTCACTTAAGTTATTCCACATCTCACCCAGCTTTTTGGCCACATCTCCAATGGAGATTCCAGGATTTGTAGATTTGATCTTGGGACGGAATTCAGAGCAGAATAAGAAAAATCCAGACCTTTCGGGAGAGATTTATATAGGTCAGATAAGCATACATGCGCGTGCGCGCACACACGTTCCTTGAGACAGAGGTGTTGCTATGTAGCACAAACTAGATTCCAACTTTCACTCCTACATCGTTGGGCTCCAAGCACTAGGCTTCTAAGACAGGTATGCCCAAACACACCACACCAAAATACTATTACTTCTTGCCCTGATCTCTCTTCTCTCTTGCATGGAATCCACATTCAATGCTATAAATCTGAAGAGTTTAGAATGTCTAGTGATCCTGCAATGTACGGTGTCTTTGTCTTCCAACTGCTGGGTAAGGGAAAAGTAATACAGCTAAGGGATCGAGTGGGTATGCTGAAGTCAGATGCCTCATTCTTAGTGAAGAACCAGTCAAGCTCTGAAGCTGAGACAGTCAAGCAGACAGCCACTGAACTGAAAGCTGAGTTTAGAAGCCTGTCTCACCACTTTTTAAAAAAGGCAATAGCCTTTGAAACTCTTTTCAGCAAGAGGAAAGCTTTCAACTGTTACTACATATTCTATAGCTACTCACGGTGGTCTTTTGGGGGCATTAGGGTCCTTCTTCTTCTTGCCTCCTTTAGCTGGTCCATAATCTTTCATTTCCCGATCATAGCGTACTTTATCTGCCTTTGCCATTTCATCAAACTTTGATTTCTCTTTGCCGGACATTGTCTGCAAACAAGAGAACCTGTTAAATTCCTGGATACAGTGGAGCACATACTGACCAATGGTTTTGTAGAACCCCTTGTGGGGAAAAAGGGCCTCTGCACTTATTTTAAAGGGTAAGAAGAGAACAGCCAGCCACTTGGGTAACTCTGCAAGTGAGCAAATCCCGAATGTAGCCTACAAACTGAACCCTCAAAATACCTTCCACCTCTCGGAGCACTTCTTGGAAAACTCCGCAAAATTGACTGGGACCTCGGGGTTTTTCTTCTTATGTTCTTCCCTGCAGGTCTGCACGAAGAAGGCATAAGCAGACATCTTGCCCTTTGGTTTCTTGGGGTCACCTTTAGCCATTCTGACTGATGTATGGAGAGAAGACAAAGAGAAGAAAACACAATGAAATAGGATGAGAAATACAAAGAGAAAGCAAAGGCAAAACCAAATTAAGTTTCTTGGTAGGAACTCTCCTCCCCCTCAGCTCCTGACAACGGTGGCAGCAGAAGGCGGAGTGGGAAAGAAATCAGCTTCACTGTTGCTTGTCATTTAACTTTTGACCAGCATGAAGCGCCTGGTTTACAAGTTACTTCTGTAGAGTGATCAAGTTCTTCAAATGGGGATAACCTAAAAGTGGGGTGCTGAGCACTCCACATTACTGAACTGCTACTATTTCAGAGTTTCTAAAACCAAAAGCCTGAAGAACTAATGGGAAGCCACGTTCGTAGAGAAGGTAAGCCATGGGAGATAGACTTCATTTCGACTAGGTGATTATCTCTTCAATTCTTACGTTTAGATGGGAAATCAAACGAAACCATAAATAGGAACAGATGTGAAATGCCAGTGTTGCTGATATATGTGCCTTATAAAAATGGCTTTTTACAGCACTGGTGATCTGGAAAGCAAGCAGGTATCCTTCATACTATTAGTTGAAACCTGTCACTTCATCACCAGGAAAAGGGGGAGGGGACATCAAAAGGACTAGTCTTTCCCCTGTGTAATGCAGAAATGCAGGTCTAGCAAGGAACACTTTCTCCAAAGTTTCCAAATAAAAATGCAGCTGTGGCGTGTCATCCTCCCTGTCCCCCGTTCCCCCCCACCTCACCCCCCCCCCGCGCCCGCTTCCCGCCATCTTTTCCTTTTCCCACACCCAAGGTCATCATGTAAAACTAAAGCACTCCCCTTGGCACCAAAGGCCCGCGGGGCAGCATTAAAACCCCTCCGCGGCATCCCGGGTGGGGCGCGCCCCAACACTGGGGCGTCCAGGCGTCCAGCGCACAGCCCGTGTCGGGCCACGTCCCCATTGCTCCGGACACCCGTAATTCACCTTCCATTTTGTCAAAAGCCTCGGGATGAAAGAAAGTGCCCGTGAAATCGATTGCTACCACCCCCGAGCCAAGCGCGGTGCCGGGGGCGGCGGCGGCGGGGGGGGGGGGGACGTGGGGCCCGGTGGGCGACAGTCGCGGCCGCCGCGCCTCCGAGCCCCGCTTGCTAAAATGGCTGATCCGCGCGCGGCCGGCGCAGGCGGCGACGGTGGTGAACAAAGCGGCCCGGGCCCCGCCACCGTCGCCCGCTCGCCGGCCCCCACCCCGCCCCGCCCCGCCCCACGCGGGCCGCCCGAGGGCGCCGAGCCGCCAGCCCGGCCTCCCCGCCCCCGACGCGGGCCGCACTCCTCGGGATAACAAAGGCGCCCGTGCAGCCATGACGCTCCGCGCAGCGGGGCCCGAGGCAGCGCCCCCGGCCCCTCACGTTGCCCGGCTCCGCGGTCATAGCCAGCCGCCGGCCCCCCCCCTCCGGCCTCGCCCGAGCCCCGCACCAGCCATACTCATCCCGCCGCTGCGCCGGCGACACCTGCCCCCCCTCCCCAGGCCACCGGGCGCTCCACGACGGCCATGTTCCTGCAGAGCCGCGGGCTTTGCCCGCGGAACCGCACCGTGTCCGCCTTGGCCTTCCCGCGAACTTTGCCCGCGCCTCGGCCCCCAGCCGGGCGACCGCTCCCAGCGGAGTCGCTCCCGGGCTGGGGCGCGCCCAGCACCCTTCCCGCCGCCACCGCCGAGACGCGCGCCGCCGGAGCCCGCAGCCGCCTCTTGCTCGCCGCGCTTCCGCAGCTGCGGAACATCTGGCCAGGGGCTGTGGAGCCCTCAGGCTGCTGCCCCCGGGGGCGACCGCCGAGCGCGGCTGTGCGGAGAGGGCCGAGCCCGGAGGAGGAGCAGCGGGCTGTGAGCGCAGGCACTAGAAAAGTTGAGACACCTGAATTGCTTCTTCCTTTCTGGCCACCCGAGCAGCAGAGGAGGAGACGGGGCGGCGAGGGCTCAGGGGCCGGGCCGGCGAGAGCAGTAGCGGCGCGCTCGCGGAGGCGCGGGCCGGAAAGTTGTGCGGGTGCCGCTGCAGCTGCAGGAGCGGCGGCGGCGGCGGGCGCGGGCGGTGCGAGACGTACCTGTATTGTTCGCGAGTCTGGGCAGCGCAGGGCACGACGCTTGGCTCAGCGCTCCCAGCCTCGCGCTAGCTGCCTCCACGAGAGCCGCCTGATTGGCCAACGGGCTCCGCCGTTTAAAACAACCTCCTCGCCCAGCCATTGGCTGCAGACCTCATGCATATTAAGCAGACTCCCGCGCCCATTGGGCGCGGCCTCTGGGCTCATTCATTCAAACACAACAACCCGCGGTCGCCTGCTGCGATGGCAAAACACAGAATAATGAAATTCTCTCGAACCCACCTCCCGCGCCGCTCCCATGGAGCCCAGGCGCGAGCTCTCGATCTCCAAGGACTTTGGGGAGGTGGCCCTGAGGTTCCTGCAGGCCTTGGCCTCTAGCGTGAGAAAGCGAGGTCGAGCTTAGCTGCTCTGCCCTCTGCCCCCGCAGCGTGACACTTTGGCCGCCTCTCGCCCTAGTTTGTGCCCCAGGAAACCCCCTGGGTCGTTTGGCAAGGGCCGACGGTCCACCTCTGCCCAGCAGTGACGCAGCAGGGGCCTGGCTGCAGGCCCCCACTCGGTGCCCAGCCAAGCTCCAACAGCCGCTGCTGCATCCTAGCAGAAGGCAGCAGCTTTCAAAGCCTACCTGAAAGAGGCCTGACTGTGCCTTCATGGATGGCATTCTTTGCCACTCTTTCCAGTAATTGCCAGTCTCTGTGTAAGTACCTGCAGTTGAGAAAACGGCGGGCTAGGATAGCTAGGAGAGGAAAACAAAGTCCGACAAGAGCAGAAAAAATGTGAGGAAAGGTAGTTTTGTGAGCAAGCAGTGTTACAGAGTGACACAGGTCCCCCATCACTGTCCTGTGCAGACATGCATTTCTTTCTTTTCCTGGCACTCCCCTTGTGAATAAAAGAGTACTTGGAATGACAGACTTAACGGCACTGGCTTGGTGGTATCAGTCAAAGTATCAGCCCTGCTTTAAAACTATCTGAGGAGACTGTTGTATTAGTCCAGCAGTACAGCACTCCGGGGTGTGTGTGTGTGTGTGTGTGTGTGTGTGTGTGTGTGTGTGTGTGTGTGTAGGGGAGTGGTTGATTTCAATAATGCCCCGCTAAAAAGTATTGAAAAACAGCTTCAGGTCCTTGCATCCTTGAGTTACCACAACTTTCAGAAAACGGTGGGAGAAAAAGGTAGGGTGCAAAGAACATTTCCAAAGTCAGCAAAATCTGGAGGCAGTAAACTCTCACCTTTTATAAATCTCATGGTCAGGCAGATGTTTCCCCCAGGTAGTCAGTCTCAGCTCTAACCAGATCCTAAACACCCCCTACCCACTCAAGGAGGGTTGCCTTTCCTCCAAGCCATGCTATGCTATCTCTGTGTAATTCACCAGCGAGTAGAGTTCTTTGTGGGATCTGACCTCTCCACCAAAGCACCCAAGCCTCTCATGGTTGCCAGGTATTTGTAGGCCTGACAACAGTTTAGACCCCTCTGTTGTACAGTGCTCTGGCCACACGGGGAAGTCAACCCTTCCAGAAGATCAGACCAAAGAAGAGTGTCTCCAAACAACAGCACAGCAAGACCCTCGCTTCAACAGCACCCCAGACTCCTCCTTCCCCACCCCTACCCCCTCCAGATTTATTCCTTTCCTACTGCACTGGTAACCCCCTTTCTGTATACATACTCCAAAAGAGGAAGGGTCTATTTTTGTCATTCATCTCTGTTCAAGAGACAGTCATTACTGTTAGGCATGGTAGTGCAAGCCTTTAATCCCAGCACTTGGGAAACACAGGCAGGCAGATCTCTGTAGTGAGGAGCTGCGGGCTGCGTTCCTGCCGCCCTGCTCCTGATCGCCGGCTAGCTTATGCCCCGAAATAACATCACACAAATTGTATTCTTTTAAACACTGCCTGGCCCATTATTTTCAGCCTCTTACTCACATCTTGATTAACCCATATCTAATAATCTGTGTAGCACCACGAAGTGGTGTCTTACCGGGAAGTTTCTAGCTTACGTCCATCTTGGGCTGGAGCTTCATCGCATCTGATCTCTGTGAGATTGAGATCAGTCTGGTCTATGTGGGGAGTTCTAGGTCAGCCAGGACTACATAGAAAACCCTGTCTCAAACGAACAAACAAACAAAGCCACCTGCAAACAAACAAACACAGGCAATTGTCAGCTTTGAAGGTGGTTGCCATGGTTCTAAATACACCATCCTCCTAGGCTCCTATATAGAAGATCTCCCTTGCCTTATTTCCTTCTGCGACAGCATGGTGGGGAACAGGCTGTGTCCTAGTGGGCTCCAACCTCACAAAAACGCTCATACTTTAGAGCCATGTATGTATGTTAAATACCTACTAATGGCTAGGCGAAGTGTGGAACACTTATAATCAGTACTTAGAAGGCTGGGAATTGAGGACTTCAAGTTTGAGGCCAGAGCTGGACTGGCTACACAGTGAGACCTTGGTCTCAAAATCATGCCTCCTACTAAATAGCAGAAGGGAGATGAAGTGGGAGGGGAGGGCTGGAAGGAAGAGACAGGAAAACCAGTGTCACATCCCTGTGCCCAGAGGCACAGCCCAGTCTGGTCTCAGGTACTAGAAGGTAGTGCTTTCAGAGGGTAGCAAATGGCAGCTGGTACCTGCTGGCTTGGCACTGACAGGAGAAGAGCCCAGGGCAACTGAACAAGTGAGTAACTGGCTAGGGAACAGGAGAACATTCCAGGCCTTAGCGATGGCCCTCCAGGGACCATCAGCCGTCAGTCAGCTTCCAGGCTCAGAACCAGGCAAGGCCTAGCCACAAAAGACAACCACTATCCAGAATCCTTTAAGCTGCTTCGCTGCCAAGAGAAGTTATGAAAACATCAAAAGTAAATACGAAAGGGGATAAAGTGTGGCAAATGCTATTTAAAGAGGGTTTCAATCCCTGTCAGTTGAAGGCCCTCACAAGATTAAACAGAATCTTCATCATTCAACAAAAATGAGTTCCTGGGCCCATGGCACAATCCCCACCCCACCCCCACACACAGACCCCAAACTCTTCACTTGGGTACCCAGGGATTAAATCCCCACCCCACCCCACCCCCACACACAGACCCCAAACTCTTCACTTGGGTACCCAGGGATTAAATCCCCACCCCACCCCCACACACAGACCCTAAACTCTTCACTTGGGTACCCAGGGATTAAATCCCCACCCCACCCCCACACACAGACCCCAAACTCTTCACTTGGGTACCCAGGGATTAAATCCCCACCCCACCCCCACACACAGACCCCAAACTCTTCACTTGGGTACCCAGGGATTGAATCCCCACCCCACCCCCACACACAGACCCCAAACTCTTCACTTGGGTACCCAGGGATTGAATCCCCACCCCACCCCCACACACAGACCCCAAACTCTTCACTTGGGTACCCAGGGATTGAATCTACACCCCACCCCCACACACAGACCCCAAACTCTTCACTTGGGTACCCAGGGATTAAATCCCCACCCCACCCCCACACACAGACCCCAAACTCTTCACTTGGGTACCCAGGGATTGAATCCCCACCCCACCCCCACACACAGACCCCAGACTCTTCACTTGGGTACCCAGGGATTGAATCCCCACCCCACCCCCACACACAGACCCCAAACTCTTCACTTGGGTACCCAGGGATTAAATCCCCACCCCACCCCCACACACAGACCCCAAACTCTTCACTTGGGTACCCAGGGATTGAATCCCCACCCCACCCCCACACACAGACCCCAAACTCTTCACTTGGGTACCCAGAGATTGAATCTCCACCCCACCCCCACACACAGACCCTAAACTCTTCACTTGGGTACCCAGGGATTAAATCCCCACCCCACCCCCACACACAGACCCCAGACTCTTCACTTGGGTACCCAGGGATTGAATCCCCACCCCACCCCCACACACAGACCCCAGACTCCTCACTTGGGTACCCAGGGATTAAATCCCCACCCCACACCCACACACAGACCCCAAACTCTTCACTTGGGTACCCAGGGATTAAATGCGACTCCCCAGAGGCCCAGGAAGGCCAGTTTCCTTTTAAGATCAATAGAAGCCCCGTGTAGAGGCACATTCTGGGAATCCAAATACTAAGGCGACTAAGACCTGAGGAGCAGGAGCTGGGGGGGGGGGGGGGCAGCGGCTTCACAACAAGACCCTGTCAGAAAATCCAACACAGGTGCTAGGCATGGTAGCACTCACCTTTAATCTCGGTATTCTGGAGGCTGGAACAGGCAGACCTGAGTTCTAGGGCAGCCTGGTCTAGATAGTGAGAACCTGTGGAATCAACGGAAGATTGGGGTTGTATTTCACTAATACAGTGTGTGTGTGTGTGTGTGTGTGTGTGTGTGTGTGTGTGTGTGTTGGGCTCTGGGTTCCATTCTACGGCTCACATAAAGAAAACAGAGATGAGCAAATGAAGCAAGCCAGAGTGTCTATTCCACAGGAAGGTGTGGGTTACGTTGGAATTGTCCAATCATTTAAAGTTTATTAAGGCTCTGAAGACCTCCGAGGAAGCAAAACCTTCACTATCAGCCACTGTAAATCAACCCAGTTCTTGACAGGTAGGGTCTTTGACTGCTAGCTGGCTTTCAGATCTTCCAGTCCTTGACCCACCCTGTTCATCCTCCTGTGACCAACAACAGCTCTCAAATATCCCACCCCTATACCTAGAGTTCCGGCCCTCTTCCCTCCTCCTCTGCCTTTCTATTTGCTCCCCTCCAGGGGGTAAGGTGTTTTCAGAGGTGATAGCACAATAGCTATCAGAAACTGTGTGTACCTTGTAAAGACTGCAGGGCCAAGCTTTCTGGAACACCAAACAACCACGTCCCTGCAAGGATCCAAATAAAAGCTTGGTCATAGGCGCCATAGACTTCGGTGAGCTGCAGCCAGCACCTTCAAAGAGGGGTTCCCAGTTGTGTGCAGCAGCTAGAGAGAAGTCTGCTGGGAGTCAGGCAGGTGAGTGAAACTGTGCCTCCTCTCCTGCCCTGTAGCACAGTACAAGTATTGAAGCCTCCAGGGAGTCACTGGCGTAGAACCGAAGTCTTGAGCCCTGGGGCTGTGTGCAATTTATCTCACTGCTTCAGCCAAGGTAGCCGAAGCAGTTGCCTCCACTATAGCCAGGCTAAACTGCTTCTCCTGGGACCACTGGAAAAGAACCCTGGAAGCCACAGTCATTTCCCATGACACAGCCCTCTTGAGCAGCACAGGGGTCACAAGAGCCCTGCTAAGGCCGCTTTCATGTTGACTGAAAGGCCACTAGAAATGGGCCAACCTGAGAAACTAGCACTCATCACACTACCTAAATCCAGACCCTTGTGGGTGGGACACAGTCCTAATCTACAAAAGCTTGAGGGCTAATAGCAGGCCAGGGAAGGTAAGGACAGACCCTAGACCCAGACCCTTGTGGGTTGGGCACAGTCCTAATCTACAAAAGCTTAAGTGTTAATAGCAGGCCAGGGAGGATAAGGACAGGCTTCTGGAGAACATTGCATTTGCAAGGCCTTGCTTTCCCACAATTAAAGCCCCAGGGAGGAGAAGGGGCACTACCATAGGGTCCCTCTACTGGAAACGTCATTCCCAGAACAGCCCTATCTTGCTGGGCCTGGATAGCTTCGCTAAGCTGTTAGCTGATGGAGTTGAGAATGTCTCACCCAGACCTGAATCGCCTGTCTGGAGTCTCATATTGGCAGCAGCTGAGCCAGCTACCCCAAGGGTATTTTTTATTTCATTTAATTTTGTTATTACTTTTGTTTGTTTGTTTGTTTGTTTTGAGATAGGGTTTTGGAACGTAGCTCTGACTATCTTGGAACTATGTAGACCAGGCTGGCTTTGAACTCACAGAGATCCTCCTGCCTCTGCCTCCCAAGTGCTAGGATTTAACCCCTAGCCTCCTAAGTGCTGGGGTCAAAAGTGTTCAGCCTATTTGTTTTGTGGTACTAAGAATTAGCTTCAAGACTTCATACATGCTAGATATATACTCTACTACCAAGCTATAGCTGTGATCTTCATTTCAAGACTGGATCTTGCTGTGGTCCAGGCTGACCCTGAAGCTGCTGCCATCCTCCTGCCTCAGCTTCCCAAGCGCAGGAATTCCAGATACATTCCTTGGAGTTTGGACAGGCTGAAGTGGTAGCCCTTCTGTGCCTGAAGGTATGTATAGTATTTAGCTCTGATCCTCAGAGGAAGAAGCTAATTGAGGCAAAGATGGTGGCAGGACACTGAAGAGGAAGCACTTTGGGGCAAGAGCTGCTTTTTTGAGTCAGGATTACACTGTGTAATGTAACAAAATCTCAGAGACACACCTGCTCCTGTCCCCCAAGTGTCAGGACAAAACTGCTCTTGGCTCTGACTCAATCAGTACTTGGCAAGATTCAGGACTTGATTTATAATCCCAAAACCCACATAAAAATGGGCGCTAAACTGGTCAGTGTGATGCACACCTTTAATCCCAGCACTCAGGAATCAAAGGCAGGGAGATCTCTGAGTTCAAGGCCAACCTGGTCTACAGAGTTAGTTCCAGGAGACTCAGGACTACTAACACGGAGAAACCCTGTCTCAAAAAAAAAAAAAAACCCAACTAAACAGAATCAAACCACGGGGCACCACCCTTGCATGTGGCTGTACCCCAGAGACAGTGAGATGGAAGAGTGGCAGGCGGGTCCCTGGAAGTTCACCAACCAGGTGGTCTGGCAAAGTTCCAGGCTAACAAGAAATCTTGTCTTTAACAAAAGGCAGAAGAAGGTACACAAGGATGAGCACTAAGATGTGTCTTCTGACCTCTGAACTCTAGCACCAACAAATATCCCCCACTTCGAGTGAATGCAAACTAAAAATACTGTTCCTAGAACAGGAGGTGAGGCTCAGTGGGAGAGAGCTTGAGAGTTCACCGGGGAACATACAAGTCCTGGGGTTCTTCATAGCCGGAACCACAAATTAAATATCACCCCTCATTTCTTTTCTTTCTTAATTTCTATTTTTTTTTTTTTTGCTTTTGTTTGTTTGTTTGGTTGGTTGGTTTCTTGAAACAGGGTTTCTCTGTCTAACAGCTCTGGCTGTCCTAGAACTCACTCTGTAGATAAGACTGGCCTCAAAATCACAGATCCGCCTGCCTCTACCTCTCAAGGAAGGGCTGGGATTAAAGGTGTATGCCATCACCACCCAGCCTGTTTTTTTTTTTTGTTTTGTTTTGTTTGTTTTTTGTTTTTTAACAGAATCTGTTTCATATAACCCAGGCTGGCCTCAAACTGGCTATGTGATGTGGGATTTCCCTCTGTATGCTGTAAATAAGCTTTACTACCAGTGCTTAATAAACAAGCTACTTTGAGCCTATGATAGCACAGAATAAAACACAACCCCTTAAATATAAGTGTTAAAGTACCCTAAAATCCAGTGGCGAACCTAAAGGCTCAGGTTATGTGCTCAGGCTTACAAGAAGAGCTGCTTTGTGAGCACAGAAATGGGGCACGGGTGTGGCAGGCCAATCTTGTTCATGGCAGCAGTTGTCACACACAGATACCTCATTTATGGCAGGCAACAAGGCGTCACCCATTCAAAACTGTATTTAACACTGTGTTTGAGACAGTCCAGCTGCTGTGGAAAATGTAAAAGAGGAAGAGAGATTCCTGATAGGCTCTGGGGGCATCCCATAGAGCTGCCTAGATGCTGTGAAGAGAACAGAGTGGCTGTATCTTTCATGAACCTCCTTCACCAAGCTGGTATGGACTTTTCAATGAGGCAGTTCCCCTTTTTCTTTTTTATTATTAAAAATGTCACATGCTTTCATTATATGCTCTTCCCAAGTCCACCTTCCACTCAGTACACACAGCTTAACAGATGACCCCCTTCTCTCTGGGAGAGAACAAAAAAATAAACAATGAAAAACAAACAAACAAAAACCCAAAGAAAATAAAACAAAGAGTACATAAAAGACACAGAGTCCTTTTTGTGTTGGTCAGTTACTCTCGGTTTTGGGGCCTGCCCTGGAGTAGGGTTGATATACCCAGTGACACTTCCTGATGCAATTCCCATTGAGTCACTCATACTCCTGTAAGTAACCCCAACTGAAGCACAATTAATAAAAACTCAGAGAGAGAAATTGGGGTTCAACCTGAAGGTCCAAAAAGCAAAGCAGCCAGCCACTGGCTCTTACCTTGACCTCAATCTGAAATGGCGATCCCGCCTCCAGAAATCTCAGAATGAGACTGTGTCTGAGAGCTGTCTCCTCCCATTTTATAATCCTTTTTACTGCTGGAATTAAAGGCATGCATCACTGGGATTAAAGGCTTGCGCTGCCTGGTTTCTATGGCAACTGGTGTGGCTACTGGGATTAAAGGTGTGTGTGCCACCATGTAAGGTTGGCCAGTGTGACTGTTTTACTCTCTGAACTTCAGGCAAACTTTATTTACTAAAATAAAAATGAAATGCCACTACCACACCCAATAAACTTACTAATTTACTAAACTAGGCTTGTGTGGAGCTGTTTGCTCATTCCCAGCACAAAATGAACCATTTGGTCCTAAAGTAGAGAAGAGTCAAACTGGAAAGGAAGTGAATTAGCTTGTTGTTTAGGGACGAGGACACACAGAGTTTGATTGTAAGTGCAGTATCCTAAGTCCCTGCTGGGAGTTGAGGTGAAGATAAGGAGAGGAAAAGAAAACTTTGCAGTGGCCCTGGGCTGCTGCTGCTGCTATTCCTGCTGCAGCTGCTGCCGCTGCTGCCACTGTCTGCCTGCCACTGTCACTTCCTCTTGCCATAGCTGGCTCCTGGAAGTGCTTCCCAATAGCGTCTTGGCTTTCATCTTAAAAGCCAGGTGACGATAATGATGATGAGGGCACACACTGAAGCCCAGCTTCTGGAACACTTGATTGGGGGGAGTAGGGCTACGGAGGGGAGAGCGCACCAAATCAGCCATTTACCCTCTGTCTTCTGATCTTGCTCCCCTAACATGGCTCCTGATTAAGTGATGAGCCAGCATATGTTGCTGGCTAATTTAAATATTTATGGTGGATTTTCAGATTACTTCTTAGCATGCCAGAGTGTTGACACCCTATAAATCTTATAACTTCCCAGGTGGAAGAGCCATTAGTGTCTAGCGTGAGTATTTCCTGCCTACCTCTCTGTGTGGAGAATTTGGTCCCCCAGAGAGCCAAATGGTGCGTCAAGGTCACATAGGCATTTGTGGCAGAGATGCTGGTTCATTTCTCAGGGCTCTGGTCATTGCACCACACCAAAGAGAGTGGGGACTAGAAAGATGCTGAAGCTTTGGAAACAGATGGGGACCATCCTGCACTTTTCCCAGGCAAAGGAGGCACACCATTTTCCGAGGACAATGAAGGAAACAGACAGAGATGGTGAGCCAGCCAGGTACAGGCTGAACATAGTACCTGTCATCTCCCATCATCCTGCACAACAGTAAAACTACTACACTGGGATGCTGCCACCCTGTTGTGCCAAGTGTGAGACCTGGCTCTCTTGGAATATAGCACCCTTCCAAATGGATGAAGGTGGGGAGCTAAGGTTCCTTAGGCTCTTCATTAACTCAAAGCTGTGCGAGCTCTCCACAAGCTGCACTCTACCGCCTTGGTATCACAACCTAGCAAAAAGAACTGGGAAGACAGTACGCATGCATCCTGCTGAGGATGCACCCTGCTGGTGCTGTGTAATGGTGGCCATGCAGCCTAGCTTCATGCTGTCTCGAAAGCCGAGAACACAAAATGTTCAAAACACATGTGGTGAGCACAGAAGTCAAAAGCATGGGCTTTCAAGTTAGTGGGATGAGTATTCAAATCTCAGGTCTGTCCCTTTGCAGCCAAGCGCTCTTGGGCTGACTGCTCACTGAATCTCTCGATGCCTGTTTCTTCATCAGTAAAATTGCTTCATACTGCTCACCTCCTCACCTGGAGGTACAATTCTGAGAAATGCAAAGGTCTAATTAGGCTGTGTGCTTAGTACTAGACACCCAAAGATCCGTCAGCAAATGCAATTGTTCCAGAAAACTGGAGTCTTAGGTAAAATTTTGTTCCAATTCCTCACAATATTTTACACAAAGAAGGGCTTACTTTCATGACCGGAAAAAAAGTATTTCATAGAGAGAGAAAGAACACTATCCTTACAACAACATAGTCCCAAACTGTTCTAGGTAGGTATTCTTCTATCCCCGGGAGAGGGACAGATGTTGCTAGCAGCCCACTTGACAGGAATGACCCCAAACTGTGATTCCAGCCTGATCCTGGGACTAGCACTTGCTCTTCGTCTTCGCATTCCTTGTGGGCATGCATGGCACACGTTATCATCTGGTGATAAAGCCAATCAAAGCAAAAGCAACTCTCAACTCCCATTTAACTTCTGCAGAAATAAGAACAGCAGTTTAAAATCCTGTCATGGAGACCTATATGGTTTGGTGAAAGTTTGTCTGCAAAAGGTCTAGTATATAGAGGCCTTATCTCCAGTATGACAGTATTGAAAGGTGGTAGGATTTTAAGAGGCAAGATATCACAAGAGGTGATGAAGTCACAGTCATCCTTGGAAGGGATTAATGTAGTTCTTTCTGGTAGGACTGAGTAAATTAGGGGTATGGCGGGATGGGACGCTATAAATTAAAAGCACATACATTCTCAGCCTTTGCTGTTTAAGAAAGTTTCTGTTTCCACTTGTTAGGACAAAGTCAGATATTGACAACCTGTTAGCACTTTCTAGTTTCTGAATCTTGAGCTCAATAAAACAATTTTCTTTATAAAGCAGTTAGTTACAGCAACATAAAACAGTTGAAGACTGGGAAGTTATCCTGGATTATCTTCATGGGTCCCAAATGAAGTCATATATACATATGTAACACATGTATATATGAATGAAATAATTGACATACACACAGGAAAATGTAATGCAAAGGTGGGGCAGAACGATTTGAAGATGCTAGTCTTAAAAATTGGGGTACCAAGGGATGCAGGCAGCCCCCAGAAGCTGGAAGAAACAAGGAATGGGTTTGTTCTTGGAGCCTCAGGAGTAAGTGGATCCCTATGAACACCTTGTTTTCACTCCACTGATATTTATTTTGGACTTCTGACCTCTAGAGACAGTGAGGGATTAAATTTCTACTATCTGCTCTTTCCAGTTTGTACTTCTTTGTCATGGCAATTCCCAGGAAATTAACATAAGATTTTCTGAGCCTATCTAGTCCTATGGTTTCCATACATTGTAAGCATCAGAATCCACCCCCCTTAAATCATCGTCTCTAGAGACAGCAGGTAACGAAAATAAAGGAAGATGGTTGAGAAAGAAAGCCAAGATAACCACCTGTTGGGAACTATCTCCATGGTGACTCCTGAGGCACCTTCCAGAACCTTCTGCCAACACAGTGTAAAATCACACATCTAGTTACAACCACCTCACTGTATAGATGAAAGTTTGAGCTGGGTGGGGTGGGGCATTTAGCGTAAGTCCTCTTGCCTGAGTGCAGGTTTTACTCAACACTATCCCCAGATCCCAAGCAAAGACTGAAGATTACATTGCTGTCTCTAGATGAATTTTGTTTTTAGTACCCAATTCTGTTTTGAACAAAGACTGCCAAGTATGTCAGATGTGGCAAAGCCAAATGAATTATTTGCTCATGGACAGCACAGACCTTGGGCAGGCTGGTAACACATCTTTGAAAACGAGGCAACACTGCTTCATCCTTACCTGCATCTGGGCACTTAGGCTCCTGAATAGAAGCGTAACAGTGGGGGTAGTCAGGAATGAACAGCCATCAGTGTACCCAAAAACATGCATCCTCAAGGGATAGAGGAGAGCCCAGACAAAAACACAGCAGAATGCCACAATCAGATTTTTCCTTGTTGTTGTTAGATTTAAAAGTTTTGAAGGTCAGTTCTACCAAGAGGCCTTTGTGGTGGATAAAGCAAAGGTTACAATGAAATATTACTCCCCTTTTCCCTCTGGCCTTGATACTAACAGACAAAACATTAAAAGTCAGGTCCTCTTTCCTCCCCAAGCATCGTCAAAAGAGGATGGCATTTTCAACAAGGAAACCCAAGGAACTCCTGGGAAATTAAACAAACATGATCAAAGCCTTCTCCCCAATGTCAGAGAGGTGGACCATTTTCCAAACTGATTCTGCATTCAGGGCAATGTGTATGACTATTTTCAGGACCACTGACTTCTTTGTATTTTGTATTTCTGCTACTTTGTATTTTGTATCTCTGCTACTTTGCCAACGGTCATTAAAAGATGTATGGCCTCCCATCCAAGTACTAACCAAGTCCAACCCTACTTAGCTTCCAAGATCAGGCACGTTCAGGGTGGTATGGGCCTAATGCTTGTACTGGCTTTTTGGAGCCCATTCTCTTTGGATGAATACCTTGCTCAGCCTAGATATAGTGGGGAGGGCTTGGTCCTTCCTCACAGCAATGTGCCTTACCCTCTCTGAGGAGTGGATGGGAGGGAAGGTGGAAGGAATGGGAGAAGCGGAGGGGAATTGGTATATAAAATGCTTTTTTAAAAAGATAAATAAAAAATGTGTGGCAAGATGGGTGTAGTGGCTCAGGCTGGTCATCACAGCTCTCAAGAAGTTGAGACAAGAGGCTCTCTACAGGTTGAAAACCATCCTGGGGCTGGAGAGATGGCTCAGTGGTTAAGAGCTTTGCCTGCCATCTTAATTGAGAAAATGTCTCCATAAGATCCAGCTGAGGAGCATTTTCTTAATTAGTGATTGAAAGGGGAGGGCCCAGCCCATTTTGTGTGGTGTTACCTTGGGCTGCTGGTTTTAGGTTTTGTAAGCCATGGGAAGCAAGCAAGTAAGCAGCACCTATCCATGGCCTCTGCGTCAGCTCCTGCCTCCATGTTACTGCTCTGCTTGGGTTCCTGTCCTAACTTCCCTCATGGATAGACTATGATGTGGAAGTGGAAATGAAATAAACCTTTTCTTCTCAAAAAGAGAGCTTTGCCTGCTCTTCCAAAGGTCCTGAGTTCAATTCCCAACAACCACATGTGCTCACAACCATCTGTAATGAGATTTGGTGCCTTCTTCTGGCCTGCAGGGCTACATGCAGGCAGAACACTGAATACATAATAAATAAATAAATCAACCCCCCCCAAAAAAACCATCCTGACCGACACATGGAAATCATGGCAAGCATGGGCTACAGAGAGAGACTACTTCTCAGAACCTAAAATAAGGGAGGGAAGAAAGAGGAGGAAAGAAGGGAGGGAGGGAAGGAAGAAGACAAACACACACACACACACACACACACACACACACACAGAGAGAGAGAGAGAGAGAGAGAGAGAGAGAGAGAGGAGAGAGAGAGAGAGAGAGAGAGAGAGAGAGAGAGAACAATAGTCCAAGAAGCTTGTTTCTGGAGATGGGGTGAGGGTATGTTTTGAGAATGAACATGGTGGCTTACTCCTGTAATCCCAGCATTTGGGAAATAGAAACAGGAGGGCCAGGAGTTCAAGGTCATCCTCAACTATGTAGTGAGTTTGAGACCACCCTGGACTACATGAAACAAAACAGAAAAAAGTATGTGATATGAAAGCACACACAGAGTTACACATTTTGTTTAAGATCACTTAAGTGGCTGCCACTACGGGGAACAAAGTTAGAGTAGAAAAGAATGACTACAAGAACTAGATAGATTCAGCTAGAATGGGATACCAAAGATCACTGACAGTGGTGCGTGAACAGAGGAGTGTTTGTTACTTTCTTTTCACCAAAATAAACAGGAGCGAAGTGTGCAAGGGTCCTTCTCAAGCATGCCACAACACTACTCCATTAGCTGCAGCCCTTGGTGGCAACCGGTAAGCTTCACAGTCCTGTTCAGCTTCAGAAGAGCTTGGTGGGCTGCAGAGTGAGGGGGCATGCCTTCTTTAGCAGCACTAAGGAACAAAGAAGTCACACACTAATGCCACTTGTTGTAACCTGACAGTTGTCTTGGTTTAGGATGCCCATCATTTCTCTCTCTCTCCCTCCCTCCCTCTCCCTCTTTCTGAATTGTGTGTCTCCACTCTTGGTATGTAGCATTGACTGGCCTGAGCTTGTTATGTAAGTCAGGGTAACCTTGAACTTACAGTGACCACCATGCTTGTTTTATGCCATGGGAGGGCTGGAATCGAGGGCCTTGTGCATGCTAGGCAAGGACCAGTGTTATGACACCTAGGCTGTATGTTCATTGTTCAATGAGCATCTTCAGGACTGTGATGGAGAAGGTGTTCAGTTTCTTACTGAACACTTTTCTACTCCCCAGGGCTATGTGTGTTCCTGAGCTGGATGCCTTTAACCACTCAATGACTTCTTTTTCCTAGTGGCCAGCACTTGGGTGGCCTCTGTTAGTGCAAGTACTGTGTGATCAGCTCCCTGACTAGAGCCCCATAATAGGCTGGATGCTGCTGCTCCAAGTCACCATATCCCTGGAACCTGAAAGTGTTACCTTTCATGCTAGTATGATTAAGGTAAGGGTTGCAAGCTTGGGCAAATTATCCTTGATTGTCAGGATGAATAACAACTGCAGTCCCATGTTTACTTAGTGGCTTATGACTGATATAACTATGTGTGCGCCTCATATATGACGACGTAAAAAACCAGCAGCCTAACCCTGCATTTCCAGAGGCTGGAAGTGTGACATCAAGGTATAAGCAGGGCTTATATACTCCCTTTCTAGAGTCTGGGGGCAGATACTTCCCCATTACTTCCATATTTGAGGGGGCGTAGATGTGCCTTAATTTGTAGCAAAATAGCTCCAAATGCTTCCTCTTTCAACGCTTTTGCTTTTGTGGTACTGGGGATCAAACCCAGTGCCATGCACATGCCAGGCCAAGTGCCTGTTTTCACATGGCTTCCTCTGTGTCTCTGTTCACAAGACTACCAGTGCTGGGATGAGATACCTCCTAACGTTTAACTATTGGCATCTGCAAAGACTGCTTCTTTTCTTGGGTCCTGTGTGAATGTAAATTCTGGAGGGCAGAGCAGAGTAGTAGTTGAAGATCCTGGCCTTGAAGATAAGGGTGATACAGACCACAAACCGTTGGCAGTCACCAGAGGCTGGCAGAGACAAGGAATTCGTTGTCCCCTGGAGCCTCCTGGAGGAGCCAGATCCTGTTGCCGTCTTAGTTTCAGCTCAGGGATCCTGATTTTGGACTTCTAGCTTCCAGTCCAGAAGTTTGAGATAGAACATTTATGTTTTTGTATTACTGCTGTTGTTATTATTAATATTGGAGCCCAGGCAGGCCTCAAGCTCATGATCCTCATGCCTCAGCCCGAATGCTAAGAACACAGGTGTCTATCAGCCCATGAAGCTAATTCATGTTGAACAGGAGGCACAGAGCAGGGGGCAGTTGTTCCAGTAACCCTTTCATGGGCCCATGGGAGACTATGTGGGGATATACCCAGGACTGGACCAGCCAGGGCAGTGTGGGCTACTTAAATGCCACCAGGTGACTTTCCATAATAGCTGCCACCAGTCCCAGACAGTGGTTCCTCTTTCTTTTTATACCAGCCAAGGCTTGGCATGAGGCAGCTGATTATTGCCAATCTGACATGTGCAAATCCCGTCTCTTTGTTTTCATTTGCATCTCCGATTCCTCAGGAATCTGGAATGTGAGCCTCTCCTCCGTATTCACTCGATAGCCTTTTGGGTGTCTCCTTCTGGTAATTGCCTAGTCACATGCTTTGCTCATTTTCCTCTTGGGTCTCTTTCTTGTTGGTTTGCAGAATTTCCTTGTATATTTTCCCTCCATTAATCCCCTGTTGGTTTTAAACAGCAAATATCTTCTCTCCATCTGTCATCTGTCTCGACTCTATCTGTGATGTCCTTAATGGAAGGAAATCCTTAATTTTGTAGCTATCGGATCTACCTAATTCAAAGCTGCCCGTGGAGAGGTGGGCTGGGCAGGGTCTTTGGGAAGGCAGCGTGAGGGCTGCTGTACCTGTGAAGGGAACGGTATTTTCAAACTGTACTTATGTGCAGTCAGCTCTGCAAGAGCGTGTCGCTTACTGAGTGCCCGCCTCACCTTGGGCCCCTGTCTACACTGCTCCTCTGTTCTCCCTGCTGATACAAGCGGTTCAGTACCAAGGCATTTAGACTTCATTGTGCACTAAAATCACCCTGAGGGGAGAGCTTGTGAAATGTAGTTCAGTTGAGAGAATGCTTGCCTACCATGCACAAGGCCCTGGATTTGACTCTCAGCACTTTGGATGTGAAGGCAGGAGAACCAGCTGTTTAAGCTCATCCATGGCTACATAGTGATTTTGAAGACAGCCTGGGATGCATGAGATTCAGTCTCAACAAACAAACAAGCTAGAAAAACAGATTCCTGATACCTGTTGTGTGACAAAGCTTTTCCTGGGGTGACATAACACACATCTACTCACCCAAGTTGGCGAACCATGCATTTTATTGGGGTTACTTACAGGAATATGAGTAAAGAATTACCCGCAGGAGCAGAGATAACTCAAAGACAGCTGCATCATCAAAGCTCACCCCAGCATGAATGACAGCTCACAAAACTAGGAACCTGGATCACATTGCATACCCTGCAGGCTGATCAACAGATTGGAGAGTGTCCTTTCCAACTAACTCAGTTGCTTTGAATCCCTTCTGGATAGCTCAGCTTGTTTCTGCCTTTTCCAGGCAGCAGCTTTCTCAGAGTCTTTGAAGCTTGGTTCTTTTCTATCTGAGGAGAACTCTCAGCTTTTTGTTGTTTACACTGGCAAGGAGGGAAGGGACCTAGTGAATCTGGTCAGTTTCAGGGACTTTCTGAAGCTATTTTGAGTTGCTTACCTTCCTGCTTAAGGAACTTCCTGCAGGATGGAATGTTACATAACAGTGTCATACCTAGAATTTTGGCACCAGTACCTCTGGGACGCTTCCCGATAAGCTCTAGGTGGTGCTGTGGCTGATATCCCTGAATGAAGGACCTAGTACAGACAAGATATTTGACAGGGGAGAAAAATGAAGCCCAAGTTGGGAGTGGGTCATACCATTAGATAGTGGCCAAGTGCAGATTTCTTGATGAATATCCTTTCCTCTTCATTACTGCCACTCCTATTGTCCTGTGGGATATGTGCTTTCGAATGGTCACAGACTCTTCTTCACAGTCATCTTTCCTGACACTGTGACCATTTTGTGGCTTGTCCTGCTGAAATCCAAGCACTAGCTAGAGGACAAGCAATGTAGCGGTGCAGCTGCCACGTGATTCCTCTAGAGCAGCAAGAGGTGCTGGGTGCATGCAGGAAGAGCAAGAATGGGCAGGGTATCAACTCTGTTGGCCTCTCAGCTGATAGTTCGTGCCCTGTGGCCAAGATAGGAGTCTCCCTTTCTTGTTAGCTGACTCTGCTCAGGGTCTTCTGTCTCATCCAGTGAAAGAAAAACACAGACCTGGAAAGATTGCTAAAGAATGAAAACTCTAGGAAATTCCTACTAGGCATGAGGATAAT